>NC_142805.1:19719239-20087963 GCF_049724085.1 Artemia sp. Qi Xiang Cuo
AATTTTGCATTTTTTGCCAGAAGAAAGATCATGGATGCGTGTTTATTTGTTTGTTTTTTTCCCAGGGGTGATCCTATCGACCCACTGGTCCTAGAATATCGTGGGAGGGCTCATTCGAACGGAAATTAAAAGTTCTAGGGCTCTTTTTAAGTCACCAAAAAAAATGGAGGGCAACTAGGCCCCCTCCACGCTCATTTTTTCCCAAAGTCACCCGATCAAAATTTTGAGACAGCCATTTTGTTCAGCATAGTCGAAAATATGATAACTATTTCTCTTAGGGTGACTCAATTCTCCAAAGTCCCCAAGAGGAGGGCTGAAAGTTATCAACTTTACCAAATGTTGACATACAGTATTGGTTATTGGGAAGTATAAAAACGTTTTCAGAGTGAATTTTTTCTGGTAGGGGGGATGGTTTTGAGGGTATGTGGGAGGATCTTACCATGAAGGAAGTTTTCATGGGAGAAGGGACATTGCTATGAAGGGGGTGCCGTATTTCCCAGCATTATTTAAATAAAGATCAGAAATTATATATAAAAAACAAGTTTTTTAACTGAAAGTAAGGAGCAACATCAAAAATTAAAATGACAGAAAACATTACGTATATGATTGGGTTCATCTCCTAGTCAATACCTCGCTCTTTAAGCCAAAGATTATACAAGCCTGTCGCGTAGCCATGCTGTAGCCCGGCCTAAAAATCGACTACATAGTTTTTTTTTCTTCTTAAAACTGGCAAATTGACATTTCTGGCCACAAAAACGATCTAAATAGGTCTTAAGTTTAAGAAAAAATTTGTGTTTTTCTGAAGTTGGCTGTACCGAACCTGTGGTGAACCGTCATGACATCAAGAAAAGGCTCAAATTGTCTGCGGTTTGAAGATAAGCGACAACGAGAGTCCATATATAGAAGCCAAACTCAATTTCAGAGAATATTTTGTCAATACTGATCCAAAAAGCTCCCTCTAATTCAGACTTGAAACGCCTACTCTGTGATATTTTGCATAATAGCTGGCATCCACTGTTCCTTTATTGCGTATGCTGCGTTAGCGGCACTGTTTTTTTTTTCAGTTTTTCTTTTTTCTTATTTTATAGTTTTGAAAATAATTAATTCTATTATTTATTTTTCTAGGGTTCTTTTTACTGTTGTTAATAAACACGAAAGGAACAGTAGTGACATCGCTGCTACTTTAAGTCTTTATTCAGTTCTTTACACAGGTACTCCATCAAGGTTGGTTAAAAAGGAAACATTTAGCCATACTATAAATCCTTTCTCAAGTAAGTATATTTCATCCAACGAAATTGAAATTTTTTAAGGTTAATTTTTTTAAGGTTAAGGCGAATTTTATTTTTTAAGTATATTTGATCAGAGGCACCAACTTTGAGGGGAGGGGGATTATCACCTAGATTCTATTTTTCACAATTTTTTTTTGAATGCTTGCTTTTGTTTTTTTAAATAAAAAATTCGAAAAATTATCCCTAGATTTGGAAAAATGATCTTATCGTAGTTTCATTTTAAAAAAGTCTGCCAACACCTACTAAAAAACTTAAAGCAGCGCCTCCTCTATCAATCAATTCAAAGCCTCACTCTTTACAACCTCCCAGGAAGTTTTCATTTTCCTTAAGCCTCCCTCCCCCCTATTCGGGGACGACCTGCTTTTCGTTTGGCCCTAGACTATTGGCCAACAAGGACAACCTTTAGCAATATGTCACCCTTCATCCACAAAATGTGCCCTAGTCATCTCAACTTTTCTCTCATTATAGCATCAGGAAATGGGATTGAACTATATTTTATGCACAGCTTGCTGTTTGAGATACGGTCAGTCACTTGGGTACCCAAAACAATCCGTAGGCAATTTCCCTGGAAAACATCTAACAAATCCTCCTCCGTTTTTCGGAGCGCCCGCGCTTCAGAACCACCGTCATCACTGTAGCTTCCAATGTTCTAGTCCTAGTTCTCAGACTTATGTTCCATTTCTTTCAAACCTTTTAAAACTTTTTAAAACACATTTTGGGTCTTCACTATTCCCCTTCTCTCTTTAAGCTTAGTAAATTGCCACCCTTGGTCTTGATGATAGTGTTTTGACCAAAATGTTCAAAGAAAACTATCAAGCGATTTTCGCACGTCTGAGTTATTTCATTTACAGGAACGAAGAAATTAGTTGATATTCTATTTTGCCGATTAATTCTGAAGAGACTAGAAAAGAAAATTTATGTGTTTTTTTTCTTTACAGACGCTTAAGGCACAAGAGACGTGTAAAAAATTTACCCCAAGTATAGTAGCCTACTCAGAACCTACAAAATAGAGTATACCTAACCCCCACGTCACAGCATAACGATTTTGTGCCTAATTCAACTTAGAAGTTCAGCATCTGGTGCGCATTCTATCAAAAAATTTAATATTTTAAAGCAGCTTTTAAAAGTAGCTTTCAATGAGCCCTCAAAAGTGCTACGGTGATGTGCATACCATTTCCAACCGTCAGTTTAAATACTTGCAACTAATCCAGTAGACTATAACTTGGATATCACATTTAAATACCATCGTCATCAATTTTTGTGTCTTGGCAATAGTCATAAGAAACTCAACCTACTGTGTAAAACAGTTGAAATTTCCTCTTAAAGGTTTTAAAATAGATTGCTGGGAAATGTTTCTTCTGAGAGCATTTCTCACGTAGCAACCGATAACAAGAGTAAGATTATTGAGAGATAATCTTTCATACAAGGATCCTGTTGAAGATATTCGATGATATTGAGATAGCAACGGGTCACTCTCGTTGCTTCCACATCATGACAACGACCATATTGAAAACCTCTTCAGGATGAGGGTAAAATATGGACTGGTAGAATACTGACATTTGCCATGTTGAGACACTTCTCAAGTTGTCTAGTGGTTTCAGCAGGCGTAAAACAGAGAGTTTTAGGGTATATGACTTGATTCTGGAAACTGTCAAGTTGCGCTATGAGAATCGCTGCTCAAAAATGCTTAAAAATGAACCCTAAAAATGGGTGTGTGAAAATGAAAATACAACTTTCAAATGTATTAAAAGTTGTGTCTGCAAGTTCTTGGGCCAAGAAAATCTCAATGTAAACACACCAAAACAGAAAACATATATCAGTTTGCCTGGAAGTAGAGCCTTAAAAATGTGAAAACGATTTTTTTTTTTCCTAAGAGTCTTTAAACTTATATCCGTATTAAAATAAATTTCTCTTTCGCGTGGGCTTGAACAATTGGTAAAACTTGATACCTACGACGGTTCAAATAAGTAATCTTGTCTTGATCTCTTCTTCACGGATCACCCTGATTCCTTTTGAGGTTGACGCTCTTGCATTTACAAGTGACCACGTTGCCGTCATTGGACTTGGAAATCTCCATATTCATCCCCCTATAAAACAAGAGTGACAAATCTAGCAATACAAAAGAAGATACCTGGATGGCTTAACAAACTCACTTGCTCCTCAGGAATGGAGAGTCTAACTGTTTGAAGGGTTCGTAAATCGTACAGAAAAGTACCACCAGGCTATAGTTGACTGTATCGCAAGCTTTGTCCCATTGAAGTGGATCCAGGTATCCAGCAAGGACAAATCTTGGTTCAACATCTACTGTAAAAAGGCTATCCGAGCAAAGAAAAGGCATACAAGTGATGGTTACTTTCAGAGAACAAAAGGACAGATCTGATTTCATAAGAGCCCGTAAAGACACTTTTCACGTGATTCGGCAATCACGGGTTCCATACAAAGAGAAATGCACTACCAAGCTAAAAATGCCTCTGCTAAGAGTTGGTGAAGCATAGTCAAAGAGACATTACCGTCATCTAAAGAAACTTCAATTCCTTGCCTAAAAATAAACGATAGGTCTATTGTTCAAGACCCCCAGGCAAAGAACGAAGTTCTTGTCATGGCGTTTGTCAAATACCCTAATTAGGACGACGATGGCAAAGAAGTTCCTGGTTTCTCTAATTGATCCGATGGTATCCTTTATTGTATGTACTATTCTATTTCTAAAGACCTTCATACCCTGTGGAGTTTTGGTGTGACCAAACCCACGGGTCCTTACAGGATACCTTGAGTCTTTGCGCTTGATTGCTTAATGGTTCAACACTAGGGGTGTATAAAATTTCTAGCAAAAGGGCACGCATCAGGTTATTGTCATTCGACATTGCTAAAACTTTTGATACAGTATGGCACCGTAGCCCACTGAAGAAACTTTACACGCATGGTGTCAGATGACGTCTGTTAAAATTGATTGAGAGCTTTCTTTTTGATTGTTTACTCAGTTTTGGTTTGAAAAGTGGTCCAATTACTGGTTGCTCAGTTTCATACATCAAAAACAAACGAGCTGATGATCTCCAGATCGAACGTGCCGCATATACACCTCAACTTCATCTTCGTGAAAAAAAGTCAAAAAGCTTTGTTTCCTTGGAACTCACATCTCCACAGATCTCTCTTGAAAAACCCACCTCGATTGGGTGAGAACCTCTTGCGCAAGAAATCTTGGGATTACCCTTCACTGGAAAAGTCTTCTACCATTCAGCTCGATCATGTAGCCTACAAGTCTTGTATCAGACCCATTGTCAATTAAGGACGGGTGCTGTATTCTGGTGCTCCAAAAAGTAGTTGGTGTTACTCGAAAAGGTCCAGGATAGGTCTAATAAGGTAGGTTCAATCGTTCCCCACGACGCTCTCCAGTCTGTTAGTTAGACGTTTGATGTAGCGTCATTGGCTGTCTTCTGCAAGAACATACATGAACATCCTTCTCTAAATCTTTCTCGTATTGTGGCCCCCAATTTCCAACCAACAAGCCAGACACGAAGGCACATAGCTCGGTCTAGTTATCTTAAGTTTGACGCGCCGAGAAAAGAGTACTAGAAAAACAGATTCATTTAAATTTGCGCTCGATCTGGAATTATCTTCCTCGGGAAGTTATCCCCAAAAGTTAGTCTATTGACTCTTTCAAAAGAAGGTTCAAAAGTCATCTAAAATCTCGATAAAAGACTAGCGGCAAAATAGATATTTAATTATATTTGACGCTTCAAATCATAGGCAGCGCGCTAGCGCTGCCTAAGTAAAGAACGATGTGGCCATAATGTGTTTTTTTTCTTCTTCTTTCTTCGACAGGCACTTCGTATCGAAGAAGTTGTCGAAGAAGAAACTTCGAAAAGGGCTCACTCGATTGGAAATTGGGGTGGCTAGTGCCTTTTTTAATAGTCGAAAGTGATTGGAGGGCAACTATTCCCCTCCCCATGCTCATCATTCCCCCAAACACATCCAATAAAAATTTTGAGATAGCCATTTTGATCAGCGTAGTTAATTTCCAGATAGAAAATATCTCTTTGAGGAGGACACTCCCCAAAAACTCTGGGGGCAAGGGTTTAGGTTATGCCCTGAGGGCATATAAGAACAATGTTGGCACAATATACCATTTATTATTTTTTTACTTTAGAGCAGGGTACTTCATATGGAAGGGGCCGTCGTAGATACTTCAAAAGGGGCTCATTCGATTGGAAATGGAGAGTTCTAAGACCCTTTTTAATAGTCGAAAATGATTAGAGGGCAACGCCCCCCCACGCCCATAATTCCCCCAATCACATCCAATCAAAATTTCAAGATAGCCATTTTGTTCAGCGTACTTGATTTCCAGATAGAAAATGTTTTTTTTGAGGAGGACACTCCCCGACAACCCTCAGAGCAAGGGTTTTAAGTTATACCCTGGGGGTATATACGGTTTTTATAGAAGGCGCTGTCGTAGAAACTTCAAAACGGGCTCATTCGATTGGAAATTCGAGGGGCTAGTACCCTTTTTAATATTCAAAAGTGATTGGAGGGCAACTAGTCCCCGACTCCCATCATTCCCCCCAACACATCCAATCAAAATTTGACATAGCCATTTTGTACAGCGTAGTTGATTTCTAGATAGAAAATATATTTTTGAGAAGGACACTCTCCCACAACCCTCAGGGCAAGGGGTTTAAGTTATGCTCTGGGGGCATATAAGGTTTTTAGATAAGGCGTTGTCGTAGAAGCTTCAAAAAGGCTCATTCGATTGGAAATTCAAAGGGCTAGTGCTCTTTTTAATAAACAAAAGTGATTGAAGCGCAACTACCCCCCCCCCCACGCCCATTATTCCCCAAAACACAACCAATCAAAATTTTGAGATAGCCATTTTGTTCAGCGTATTTGATTTCCAGATTGAAAATATGTTTTTGAGGAGAACACTCCCCCATTACCTTCAGGGCAAGGGTTTTACATTATGCCCTGAGGGCATATAATAACGATGTTGGCACAATGTACTATTTATTATTATTTTTTTTTTCATTTAGAGCTGGGCACCTCATATGGTAGGAGTCGTCGCAGAAACTTCAAAAGGGGCTCGTTCGATCGGAAATTGAGAGTTCTAGTGCCCTTTTTGAATAGTCGAAAGTGATTGGAGGGCATCTATCCCCCTCCCCCACGACCATCTTTCCCCCATGCACATCCAATCAAAATTTTTAGATATCCATTTTGTTCAGCGTAGTTGATTTCCAGATAGAAAATATGTTTTCGAGGAGGACACTCCCCCACAACCCTCAGGGCAAGGGTTTAAAGTTATGCCCTGGGGGCATATAAGTTTTTTTTATAGAAGGTGTTGTCATAGAAACTTCAAAAAAGGCTCATTCGATTGGAAATTCAAAGGGCTAGTGCCGTTTTCAATAGTCGAAAATGGTTGGAGGGCAACTAGTGCCCCCCCCCCCCGCCCTTCATTTCCTCAATCAAATTCAATCAAAATTTTGAGATAGCCATTTTGTTCAGCGTAGTTGATTTCCAGATAGAAAATACGTTTTTGAGGATGAAACTTCCCCACAGCCCTCAGGGCAAGGGTTTTAAGTTATGCCCTTGGGTCATATAAGGTGTTTAAAGGAGGCGTTGTCGTAGAAACTTCAAAAAAGATCATTCGATTGGAAATTCAAAGGTCCAGCGCCCTTGTTAATAGTCGAAACTAATCGGAGGGCAACTAGCCCCCTTCCACGCCCATCATTCCGCCAAAAAATCCAATAAAAAATTTGAGTTAGCAACTAACCCCACTCTCACGCCCATTTTTTTCCCCAAACACATCCAATCAAAATTTTCAGATAGCTATTTTATTCAACGTAGTGGAAAGTTTTAGAAATTAGGTCTTTAAGGATAACAACCCCTCCCCCTACCGCTCTCAGGGCAAGGGTTGCAAGTTATGCCCTGGGGAATATAAAGTTTTTATTGAAAGCGTTGTCGTAGAAACTTCAAAAGGGCTCATTCCATTGGAAACTGAAAGGGCTAGTGCCTTTTTTAATAGTTGAAAGTGACTGGATAGTGAATAAAGCCCCTCTCACGCCCACTATTTTCCGAAACACATCCAATCAAATTTTGAGATATCCATTTTGTTCAACTTAGTTGAACTTTCTGGAAATTAGGTCTCTTAGGATGATAACCCTCTCAGAGCCCTCAGTGCAACGGTTGTAAGTTATGCCCTGGGCGCATATAAGTTTTATATAGAAAGTTGTTGTATAAATCATAGGCAGCACGATCGTGCTGCCTAAGTAAAGAACAGGAAAACTCGAGAATGAGGCAAGAAACGGGGACTAAGTAAAGAGGAGGACACTCCCCCAAAACGCTCAGTGCAAGGGTTTTAAGTTATGCCCTGGGGGCATATAAAAACGATGTTGGCACAATGAATTATTTATTAATTATTTCCTTTAGAGCAGGGCACTTCGTATCGAAGAAGTCGTCGTAGAATTTTCATAAAGAGCTCATTCAATTGGAAATTGGAGTGGCTTTTGCCCTTTTTAATAGTCGAAAGTGATTGGAAGGCGACAAATACCCCTCTCACGCCCACCATTTCCCCAAACACATCCAATCAGAAATTTTGAGATAGCCATTTTGTTTAACGTAGTTGAAAGTTCTGGAAATTCGGTCTTAGAGGATGACAACCACCCTAACATACCTTAGGGTAAGGGTTGTAATTTATGCCCTGGGGGTATATAAGGTGTTTATAGAAAGCATTTTCGTTTTCAAAATGACTCATTCGATTGGAAATCGAAAGGCTTAGTGCCCTTTTTAATAGTCGAAAGTGATTGGAAGGCTTGACGTTTTTATATTAAAGATCGAAGCGGGTATAATGTATTATTTTTTGTTATTGTTGTTGTTCAGACCAGGGCACTTCGTTGCGAAGGAGTTGTCTTGGGAACTTCGAAAAGGGCTCATTCGATTGAAAATAGAAAGGGCTGATGCCCTTTTTAATAGTCGAAAGTGATTTGAGGGCACCTATTCCCCCTTACACTCCCACCCACCCCCGCCAAACCACCCAATTATTCTCATAAAAATTAACCAAATAAAAATAGCGTGAGTGTATCCAAGCTATCAAAGAAAGTAAACAGATTTTTTTGCGAATGGTATCAAGTTTTCCATTTCAGGTCAACTAGAGGAGGTATGAAGCTAAATTAAAGTGTGAGCGAAATGAATTAACTTTTAGAGGTTTTGCTAGTTAGCGGTGCTAGAATAGGTTTAAAAATTAATATTAAGAAGACTAAGTCACTAAGGCGAGGAATAAGTGAAGATAAAAAGGTAACGTTGGGTAACAAAAAGATTGATCAAGAGGACAGCTTCACTTATCTTGGTAGTATTATTTGTAAAGAGGGTGGATGCAGTGAAAATATTAAAAGTAGAACAGCCAAGACTCAGGGTGTTTTTTCACAGCTGAAAAAAGTTTGGCAGAATAGGAAGATAAGTCAGCAAACCAAGATTAGAAAATTAAAAGCTACAGTGATGATATTGGTCAAATATGGTTCTGAAGCTCGGGCGCTTCGAAAAATACATGAAAATTTGCTAGATGTTTTCCAAAGAAATTGCCTACGGATTTTTTGGGTACCCGACTGTCTGACAGTATTTCTAACGTTAGAATTTACGGAAAGTGTGGTTCAATCTCACTTTTTAGGGATATAAAGAGAGAAAGTTTGAGATGGCTAGGGCCCGTTCTGCAAATAAAGGATGACAGATTGCCAAAGATTGTAATTTTTGGCCAGCCTTCTTGGACTAAATGGAAAGCAGGTCGTCCGTGTTTGGGGTGGGAGGATGTCATAAAGAAAGATTTAAGAGAAACGGGAATTTCCTAGGAGGGTGTAAAGAGGGATGCTTTAAATAGATTTGGATGAAGGAGGAGCCTGTTTAGCTGTGTTGAACTCAGGAGGCTTGGTTTTGCAGTGAGTTTTTAATGGTAGTAGTAGTAGTACGCTCTTTAATCAATGGGCCAAGCGGGCTCTAAGGCTCGCAAAAACACAAGAAATTGCAAAACATATTGTCTCTCTTTAACATGGGGCCTGAAAAAGGGCTAAAATCTGTGTTTTTTCAACCAGTTTGAAACTTACACCCATAATAAGATAGACCCTTTTTATCGATACTGTTACTAGTATTAACGAAACTCAATTGTTATAAGGGTTCGGGAGTACCTTACTTTTCATTCCTTAAAAAAACCTTTAAAATACTTTGATTGGAAACTAATAATGGATTCGATTGTCTACTGTAGGTAAATTTATAATAATGGATAGAATTTCATCAGTTTTTGAATAAGGGTCCTTTTTAGTTTGTTATTATTAATGTTATCATTCTATTAGTTAGTGCTTGTTATAAATATTTATAAAATTATAATTAGTTTAGTTTTATTGTTGGTTGGACGGCAATGAAATTTTTATTCTGACTGATATTTTTGATATAAATGATATTTAACTTAAACTGGAATTAAATTTGCTTTCCTTAGAGGAACCTGGAGTAAAAAAAAAAGTTTAGATTGGGAACCGGAATTCCTTTCTGAATGGTTTGAAACTTACATCCGAAGCTTCCTGGGCTAATAGGATCCTAATACATGACATCTTTTTAGTTTGGTGACGCAAAAGTCTTTGAATAGATAGCCCAAATTAATCTAAAAGTATTTTTTTACACGATGTGCCTAAAAGCAGTATCCTAAGTTCTTGGGGAAAGATTACCCCAATGCACAAAAAGTTTGTTAAAATATTGGCTCACCTAAAAATGAGGCAAATAGGTGTTTTCTTACTGGGTCAAAGCATAATTGATAAGTTCTTGGACCAAGGGACCTTAGGTCTATAAAAGGTGAAAATATAAACCAATCATAGGCAGCGCAATAGTGCTGCATAAGTAAAGAACGATGTTTGCACAATGTCTTAATATTTTTTTTCTTGGTCTTAGACCAGGGCACTTCGTATCGAAGGAGTTATCGTAGAAACTTCAAAAAGGACTCATTCGATTGCAAATTGAAGTGGCTTGTGCCCTTTTCAATGGTTGAAAGTGATTGGAAGGCAACTAACACCCCTTCCACGCCCACCATTTCCCCAAACACATCCAATCAAAATTTTGAGATAGCCATTTTGTTCAGCGTCGTTGATTTCCAGATATTTATTATGTTTCTGAGGAGGACACTCCCCTACAGCCCTCAGGGCAAAGGTTGTAAGTTATGCCCTCGGGGCATATAAATAAGATTTTATAGAAAGCATTGTCATAGAAACTTCAAAAAAGGCTTATTCGACTGGAAATTCAAAGGGATAGTGCCCCTTTTAATAGTCGAAAGTGATTGGGGAGTAACTAACCCTCCTCTCACGCCCACCTTTACCCCAAATACATCCAATTAAAATTTTGAGATAGCCATTTTGTTCAACGTTGTTTAAAGTTCCGGAAATTAGATCTTTGAGGATGACAAACCCCCACCCCACAGCCCTAAGGGCAAGGTTTGTAAGTTATGCCCTGGGGCTATACAAGGTTTTTTCATAGAAAGTGTTGTCGTAGAAACTTCAAAAAGGGCTCACTCGGTTGGAAATTGAAAAGGCTAGTGCTCTTTTTAATAGTCGAAAGTGATTGGAAGGCAACTAACACCCCTTCCACGCCCAGCATTTGTCCAAACACATCCAATCAAAATTTTTAGATAGCTATTTTGTTCAACGTAGTAGAAAGGTCCGGAAATTATATTTTTGAGGATGACACTCACCCCACAACCCTCAGGGTAAGTGTTGTAAGCTATGCCCTGGGGACATATAAGGTCTTTATTGAAAGCTTTGTCGTTGAAACTTGAAAAAGGGCTCATTCGATTGGAAATCCAAAGGGCTAGTGCCCTTTTTAATATTCAAAAGTGATTTGAGGGCAACTAGCTCCCCTCTCACTGCCACCTTTTCTCCAAACACATCCAATTAAAATTATTAATAGCCATTTTGCAAGAAACGGGGACTAAGTAAAGAGGAGGACACTCCTCCACCACCCTCAGTGCAAGGGTTTTAAGTTATGCCCTGGGGGCATATAAAAACGATGTTGGCACAATGAATTATTTATCAATTATTTCCTTTAGAGCAGGGCACTTCGTATCGAAGAAGTCGTCGTAGAAACTTCATAAAGAGCTCATTCGATTGGAAATTAGAAGGGCTTGTGCCCTTTTTAACCGTCTAAAGTTATTGGAGTATAATTAACACCCCTCCCACGCCTACAATTTCCTAAGTCACACCCAGTCAAAGTTTTGATCCATCCGTCTTGTTCTCCGCACTTAAAAAGTCCTGAAATTATAGTTTCGAAGATGACAGTACCTCCACAGCTCTAATGGCAAGGGTTGTAATTTATGCCCTTGGGGCATATCCGTTTTTTTTTATACAAAGTCGTAGAAACTTCAAATAGGAATCATTCGATTGGAATTTGAAACGGCTAGTGCTCTTTTTAATATTCAAAAGTGATTGGATGGCAAGTAGCCACCCTCTCAAGCCCACCATTTCCCCAAACACATCCAATCAAAATTTTTTGATAGCCATTTAGTTTAACGTAGTTGGAAGATCTGGAAATTACGTCTTTGAGGATGACAACCCCCTCACAGCTCTCGTGTCAAGGGTTGTAGGTTATGCCCTGGGGCATATAAGGTTTATTTAGAAAATGTTGTAGTAGAAGCTTCAAAAAGGGCTCATTCGATTGGAAATTGAACGTGCTAGTGCCATTTTAAACAGTCAGAAGTGATTGGAGGGCTACTAAACCCCCTCTCACGCCCACCATTTCCCCAACGCATCCAATCAAAATTTTGAGGTAGCAATTTTTTCAACGTAGTTGAAAGTTCTGGAATGCCGTGGGGGTATGTAAGGTTTTTGTTGAAAACGTTGTCGTAGAAACTGCAAAATGGCTAATTCGATTGGAAGTTGAAAGGGCTAGTGCCCTTTTTTTAATAATTGAAAGTGATTATAGAGCAACTAAACCCCCTCTCACGCCCACCATTTCCCCAAAAACATCCAATTAAATTTTGAGAAAGCCATTTTGTTTAACGTAGTTGAAAGTTCTAGAAATTAGGTCTTTGAGGATGACAACCTCTTCACAGTCCTCAGGAAAAGGGTTGTAAATTATGCTCTTGGGGCATATAAGGTGATTATAGAAAGCGTTGTCGTAGAAACCCAAAAAGGGCTCATTTGATTGGAAATTGATTATTGTAGAAACTCAAAAAGAGCTCATTTGATTGGAAATGTATTATTGTTTTTTTCTTTTTTTTTGTTAAGACCAGGGCACTTCATATCCATGGATTTGTCTTAGAACTTCTAAAAGGGCTCATTCGGTTGAAAATAAAAGGGGTAATGCCCTTTTTAATAGCCGGCAAAGATTGGAGGGCAACTAGTCCCCCTCCTACTCCCACCCTCCCATTTGCCAATTATTTTTAAAAACTAAATGTTGCCTTAAGATTAAACCAAATACACTGTGTTAATGCTAATTCCCAATAAAGCATCTCAGCAGTATCCCAAGAACGACTGAGGGTATTATGTTCAAACTTTCAGGGCTACTTCTGTTTTTAAAATTTAACTAATTCAAAATAGTGTTAGTGTATCCAAGCTATCAAAGAAAGTAAACAGATTTTTTTGCGAATGGTATCAAGTTTTCTATTTCAGGTCAACTAGAGGAGGCATGAAACTAAATTAAACACTACTATTTGTGTTTTTAAAAGGGTGTATGGAGTTAAAAATTGCTGAAAAGTTTTCTCCAGCATACAAATAGCAGGCCAAATCATAAAGTCTTAAAAAAACGAAAAGATTTACAGAATTATTTTGTTTTTGCCTGAAAAGACTATGGCAATATAAAATGAACAAAAATTAATTAAAAAAACTTTTTCCACAAAATAAGTTTTCAAAGAAAAGTAAAGAACTCCATTAAACCAAAAATTAGCAAAAATAAAATAATCTACCAAGCGTGAAACTACAACAAATCAGCTTCGATAAATATTTGAAACCCAAAACGAACAGAAATTACAATAAATAAACGAGTCAAACTGAAAACGAGTAAAAATTAATATGAGTAGGGCTCAAAATCCCTATGCCTTCCCAAGGCCAGAATATAATTTGCCCTTTTTTGAAAAAAATACAAATGAATGTACATTATCAGTTTAATGTACATATACTGATATTTAGAAATCAAAATGTTAATATTATTTGATTTATTAAAGTTACAAAAGTAAATACATTAATATTTTTTCAGTAAAGTGCAAATTATGTTTTGGCCTTGGGAAGGCATAAGGATTTTGAGCCCTACTCTTGTTAATTTCTGCTCGTTTTGAGTTTGACTCGGTTATTTATTGTAATTGCTGTTCATTTTGGGTTTCATTTATTTTTCGATGCTGATTTGTGGTAGTTTCACGCTTAGTAAATTATTTGATTTTATTTTTTCTCCTTTTTTGTTTAATGGAGTTCTTTACTTTTCTTCGAAAAAATTATTTTGTGGAAAAAGTTTTTTAAATTAATTTTTGTTCATTTTATTTCATTGTTCAATTTTGTTCATTGTTCATTGACATAGTCTTTTTTTGCTCCTTTTTGGTTTAATGGAGTTCTTTAGTTTTCTTTGAAAAACTTATTTTATGGAAAAAATATTTTAATTAATCCTCTTGAAATGGTGATTCTGCCGAATCAACTGAATGTTCAGTTAATATGAAAACAATAGTTTTTCCAAAAATGGGCTCTGGCAAAGAGCCAAAAGAGCTTTTCGAACAACTTGAAACTGATATGCAGAATTTCTTTCGCCAAGGGATAACTAATATGCAAAAAAATTTTCGATGAGGGCAAGGGCCCGTAGAATTGAGACCCAATAAAAATATTTTTCTCCTAATTTACTTGAAACTAAAGTCCATAAGCCCCTGAGACACGAAGAACCCACACACAAAAACACAATGACCAAAATGGACCTAAAAAGAGCCAAGGAATAGCTTTCTTGCATTTCTATGTCTGCATCCTTGACTCTTTGGGTCAAAGGGATCCTAAAATACAAACAAAGCCTTAAGTTTACAGAAAGGGAAATTGACCTGAAAACGGAACGAAAAAAACTGATTTGCTTGGAACTTATATCCGCAAATCCTTGTTTTTGGACCCCCCCCCCCCCAGACCAAAAAAACGATTGGTGAAATATTGGTTTGCCCAAAATAAGGGGTCAAAAGAGGTAAGAAAACTATTTCTTTTCGTTAAAAGCTTGAAACTTGTATCCATAAGTCTATTTTTCTTTTAAGAGATGGAGCTGGGATTTGAAGTAACATATGAAGAATATGCAGAAGCATTGACTGACCAAGGATTATTTAAAATCTCCTTAATGGGAAAGGTACCAAATATCGACTATGAAATATTTTCCCAGAGTGATGTAAGAGTAAGAAAGCCAGATGTAAATTTCAATGTGAGTATATTCTTTTCTAGTTTTATTCCTCCTAGTTTAATTTTTATCGTTTTAATTTTAAGTTTAGCATAGCATATCGACGTCTGCGTCAGGCGCGTCTTCAAGGGTTGTTTTCTCGTTCAGTAGAGCTATACATATTGCCGAAGCTTCTGCAAAGTCTTGATGATTCGCACGTGTGTCAGCTGTGCAGTCGAAACCATACGATTTGCAAATGAGAGTAATCTGCAATGCTGAGTCTATAAGCTTGTGCGCTCTGATGACTCTTGAAACAGCCTTACAGCTAAGGATATGCTTAATGGTGTTACCGGCATATAGGCATTTGAGCACTTTTTTTATTCCTGTTTCCATCATCAAGTGCCCGATCGCTCTAAGAAATCTCATACGGCAATGGATACCACCGATTATTGGGACTGCTGCCTTGAGATGACTATCAACAGGCTCAGTATTGATGATATTCACCGCTTTCACATACAAAGGTTGGTCGAAAGTAACAACTGGTACCATTCCGTGCTGGTGTGCTTTATTGGAGATAAAACATAAGGTTCTGTATACACAAGAAAGATAGGTGGGATTTTAGTCAATTATAGGCAGAAAAATAATTGACGATGCACCTTTGTTTGACCCATGGTGAATTGCTTGCATTACTCCACTCCGTCCAACCCATTTCGTGCTATGTATCCAGCTTGCATACTGTAGTAGATCGAAGGTGAT
Source organism: Artemia sp. Qi Xiang Cuo (assembly GCF_049724085.1). Taxonomy (NCBI): domain Eukaryota; kingdom Metazoa; phylum Arthropoda; class Branchiopoda; order Anostraca; family Artemiidae; genus Artemia; species Artemia sp. Qi Xiang Cuo. The sequence goes on from NC_142805.1 coordinate 19,734,623, forward strand.
GGTCGGGATGGGTTTGTACACAAGACTGTTCTCCTGTTGGATCCTTTTGTAGAAGGAGAAAAGCACTTGTCCAACCTGCTGTAGTACTTCAAGTTTTACAACTGCTCTAGGGATTATGATTGGAGATTTGGGTAGCCTTGGTGTGGCAGCAGCTAGCATGGCCATCCCATGGAAAGTACCTTTCCGTGATAGTGCAAATGTTGTGGTCAACATTGGCGCCAATGAACTGGATGAAAGTTTTAGAAGTCATCCCTGGAAATTCTGTACTATGAGTTACTGTGGCAGAACCCTCGAATCGAAGCACTTCAGAGTAAGAAGTAAAAAAAACCTAGCCTATTCATCTGGTCGATGAAAAAACGTGAAACAGATTGCTGGTGTAGCTGGACTCCAAGGTATACCTGTAAAGGAGCGAGGAAAGATTGGGGAAGGCAAGCCTGCATTATTGCTTGCTCGATTGAACCTACCACTAGGTAGTAAATCTCCAGAAAACAGGAAAATAGAAGCACCAGGGAATAGGATATTAAACTCTCGTCAAAACTGTGTTAGAGGGTTTTAAAACCGATTCGATAGACCTTTGTCTCCCCTTCAAATTCTGTAGAGCCGTCTGACTATCTTTTCCCTATAGACGATATCTTGATTTCCCCCTCTTTTTCCTAGCAACTAGAAAAGGGGAGAAAGGCTAATGACAGAGCAATCAAGGTGACATATACATTCTTCTCGCACTTGGAAACACCAGAAAACAAGTCTTGCAGATTGTTGTACATGATCTTTACTTACCCCCTCTTTTCCCCCTGTTAGTGAAGAACGACTTATTACACAGCAATATAAAAACGCATATTCGATCTTCTTGGACCCAAGAGCATCAGGAATGCCATTCCCAGCATCAAAAAGCACCGGTTGTAGATTTTCGAGTTTTCTCCTGGATGTTCCCCTTTCCCTACGTTTTCACCCTGTTCCACCAAGGGGATTCTTGGGGACTTTTGGTATGTTGTACAGAATTTTTTCTCTACAAAATGGTGTAAAAATCATTTATATTACAATTTTGTCCCAGATCATCGATTTTTTCCGTAGATTTTCTGGACTATTAGTGTATTTTCACACAAATTGTTCTTAATATTTACATTCTACTCTTTTTAGTTCAATCTCTGGGCAAATCTTTTATACCAAACAGGAAATATTTTTTGCATTTCATGCAAACTTAAAACGAACAGAAATTATTCCGTTAATGAAAGGTGTTGTCCCCTCCTCAACGCCTCGCTCTTTACGCTAAAGTTTGACTCTGTCTCACAGCTTTATTTTTTTAAACAATAAAAAAACTTTAGCGTAAAGAGCGAGGTCTAAACAACAACAATAACAAAATATATCTCTAATCACTTGTGACTATTAAAAATGGTACTAGCCCTATGAATTTCAAATCGAATGAGCCCTTTTCAAGTTTCTACGACAAAGATTTCGATAAAAACCTTATATGCCCCCCAGGGCATAACTTATAACCCTTATCCAGAGGGTTGCGGGCGAGTGTCCATCTCAAAAACATATTTTCTATCTGGAATTCAATACGCTGAAAAAAATGGCTATCTCAACATTTTTATTGGATGCTTTTGGGGGAATGATGGGCGTGGGGAGGGGGGGGGGGGGCTTGTTGCCCACCAATCACTTTTGACTATTAAAAAGGGCACTAGCCCTTTGAAATTGAATGAGCCTGTTTTGAAGTTTCTACGACAAAGCCTTCTATAATTCTTATATGCCCCCAGGACTTAACTTAAAACCCTTGACCTGAGGGTAAGCTGAACAAAATGGCTATCTCAACATTTTGATTGGATGCGTTTGGGGGAATGATGGGCGTGGGGTTAGGGGCTAGTTGCCCTCCAATCACTTCCGACTATTAAAAAGGGCACTAGCCTTTTGAATTTCCAATCGAATGAGCTTTTTTGAACTTTCTACGACAACTCCTTCTATAAAAACCTTATATGCCCCCAGGGCATAACTTAAAACCCTTGCCCTGAGGTTTGTGGGGGAGTGTCCTCCTCAAAAACAAAATTTCTATCTGGAAATCAACTACGCTGAACAAAACGGCTCTCTCAACATTTTGATTGGATGCGTTTGGGGGAATGATGGGTGGGGAGGGGGGCTAGTTCCCCTCCAATCACTTTTGACTATTAAAAACGGCACTAGCCCTTTGAATTTCCAATTGAATGAGCCTGTTTAAAAGTTTCTACGACAAAGCCTTCTATAATTCTTATATGCCCCCAAGGCTTAACTTAAAACCCTTGCCCTGAGGGTACGCTGAACAAAATGGCTATCTCAACATTTTGATTGGATGCGTTTGGGGAAATGATGGGCTGGGGGAGGGGCTAGTTGCCCTCTAATGACTTTCGACTATTAAAAAGGGCACTTTCCCTTTGAATTTCCAACCGAATAAGCCTGTTTTAAAGTTTCTACGACAACGCCTTCTATAAAAACCTTATATGCCCCCAGGGCATACCTTAAAACCCTTGCCCTGAGGGTTGTGGGGGAGTGTCCTCCTCAAAATAATATTTTCTATCTCGAAATCAACTAAGCTGAGCAAAATGGCTATCTCAAAATTTTGATTGGATGTATTTGGGGGAATGATGGGCTGGGGGGGGGGCTAGTTTCCCTCCAATCCTTTTCGACTATTCAAAAGAGCACTAACCCTTTGAATTTCAAATCAAATGAGCATGTTTTGAAGTTTCTACGACAAAGCCTTCTATAAAAACCTTATATGCCCCCAGGGTAAAACTTAAAACCCTTGCCCTGAGGGTTGTGGGGGAGTGTCCTCCTCAAAAACATATTTTCTTTCTGGGAATCAACTACGCTGAACAAAATGGCTATCTAATAAAATTTATTGGATGTGTTTGGGGAAATGACGGGCGTGGGGGGGGGACTAGTTGCCCTCCAATTACTTTCTACTAGTAAAAAGGGCACTAGCACTTTGAATTTCAAATCGAATGAACTTTTTTGAAGTTTTTACGGCAACACCATCTTTAAAAACCTTAAATGCCCCCAGTGCAAAACTGTAAACCCTTGCCTTGAGGGTTGTGTGGGAGTGTCCTCCTCAAAAACACATTTTCTATGTAGAAATCAACTACGCTGAACAACATGGCTATCTCAAAATTTTGATTGGATGTGTTTGGGGAAATGATGGGCGTTGGGGGGGAGACTAGTTGCCCTCCAATCACTTTCGACTATTAAAAAGGGCACTAGCTCTTTGAATTTCCAATCGAATGAACTTTTTTGAAGTTTTTACGGCAACACCATCTTTAAAAACCTTAAATGCCCCCAGTGCAAAACTGTAAACCCTTGCCTTGAGGGTTGTGTGGGAGTGTCCTCTTCAAAAACATATTTTCTATCTGGAAATCAACTACGCTGAACAAAATGGCTGTCTCAAAATTTTGATTGGATGTGTTTGGGGAAATGATGGGTGTTGGGGGGGAGGCTAGTTGCCCTCCAATAACTTTCTACTATTAAAAAGGGCACTAGCCCTTTGAATTTCCAATCGAATGAACTTTTTTGAAGTTTTTACGGCAACACCATCTTTAAAAACTTTAAATGCCCCCAGTGCAAAACTGTAAACCCTTGCCTTGAGGGTTGTGTGGGAGTGTCCTCTTCAAAAACATATTTTCTATCTGGAAATCAACTACGCTGAACAAAATGGCTATCTCAAAATTTTGATTGGATGTGTTTGGGGAAATGATGGGCGTTGGGGGGGGAGGCTAGTTGCCCTCCAATCACTTTCGACTATTAAAAAGGGCACTAGTCTTTGAATTTCCAATCGAATGAGATTTTTTGAAGTTTCTACGACAACGCCTTCTATAAAAAACCTTATATATCCCCAGGGCATAACTTAAAACCTTTGCCCTGAGGGTTTTGGGGGAGTTTCCTCCTCAAAAACATATTTCCGATCGGGAAATCAACTACGCTGAACAAAATAGCTATCTCAAAATTTTGAAAAATTGCTATCTCAAAATTTTGATTGGATGTGTTTGGGGGAATGATGGGCGTGGGGGAGGGGGTCTAGTTGCCCTCCAATCATTTTCGACTATTAAAAAGGGTACTTGCCCTACGAATTTCCAATTGAATGAGCCTATTTTGAAGTTTATACGACAACGCCTTCTATAAAAAACCTTATATGCCCCCAGGGCATAACTTAAAGCCCTTGTCCTGAGGGTTGTGGGGGAGTTTCCTCCTCAAAAACATATTTTCTATCTGGATATCAACTACGCTGAACAAAATGGCTATCTCAAAATTTTGATTGGAAGTGTTAGGGGGAAATATGGGCGTGGGGGGGGGCTAGTTGCCCTCCAATTACTTTTGAATATTAAAAAGCGTACTAGAACTCTCAATTTCCAATCGAATGAGCCCCTTTTTTAAATTTCTACGACGACCCCTTCCATATGAAGTTCCCTGCTCTAAAGGAAAAAATAATAAATAGTACATTGTGCCAACATCGTTGTTATATGCCCGCAGGGTATAACTTAAAACCCTTGCTCCAAGGGTTGTGGAGGAGTGTCCTCATCAAAAACACATTTTCTATCTTAAAATCAACTACGCTGAACAAAATGGCTATCTCAAAATTTTTATTAGATGAGTTTGGGGGAATGATGGGCGTGGGGGGGGGGGGCTAGCTGCCCTCCAATCACTTTCGACTATTAAAAAGGGCACTAGAACTTTCAATTTCCAATCGAATGAGCTCCTTTTAAAGTTTCTACGACGACCCCTTCCATATGAAGTGCCCTGCTCTACAGGAAAAAATAATAAATAATACATTGTGCCAACATCGTTCGTATAAGCATTAAGGGCATAACTTAAAACCCTTGCCCTGAGGGTTGTTGGGGATTGTCCTCCTCAAAAACATGTATTCTATCTGAAAATCAACTACGCTAAACAAAATTGCTATCTCCAAAATTTTGATTGGATGTGCTTGGAGGAATGATTGGTAGGAGGGGGGGGGGGGGCTAGTAGCCCTCCAATCACTTTCGACTCTTAAGGCACTAACCACTCCAATTTCCAATCGAATGAGCCCTTTTCGAAGTTTCTACGGTAACTCCTTTGATATGAAGGGCCCGGGTGGAGAAAAAAAACACATTGTGCCCACGTCGTTCTTTACTTAGGCAGCGCTAGAGCGTTGCCTATGATATGTTAAAACATTTAGGGCTTTACACTTATTATTATGGGCCATGTACTATTGCCTGTTCCCGTTCTTTCACAATTCTTAATGTGTTCCGACCCATTCAGATTAAAATTTTGATAAGAGAAGGAAATGAAATGAAGGGAGAAAATAGAAAATTTTCAGAAGGCTAATGTGTAGACTTTTTTGAAGTAGTTTTAATCGTTTTATGCGGTCAAACTACGATTACTGAGATTGTTATACTATCATGAAGCAATTAGTAGTGCCACAAATTTTGTTAATATTAAATAGAAAAAACAAGTTTTCTTAACTGAAAGTAAGGAACGACGTTAAAACTTAAAACGAACAGAAATTATTCCGTATATGAAAGAGGGTGTCCTCTCCTCAACGCCTAGCTCTTTACGCTAAAGTTTTTTATTGTTTAAAAAAAATAAGAGTTGTGAGAAAGTCAAACTTTAGCGTAAAGAGCGAGGCGTTGAGGAGGGGACAACACCTTTCATTTACGGAATAATTTCTTTCAGTTAAGAAAACTTGTTTTTTTTATTTGATTTTTGAACGTTTTTGAATTAATGCAGGTTTTTATTTTGGCTCACGGTACATGGATAGTTAAAACAAAATGTGCATATTAATTTTACTTTTATTTGGTTAAATGGCTTTCTCCAAACTTGTTTAATTTTATTTAAGAACGTTTTATTAGTAATAATATACGTAACTTACGAATTAACTTACGTAACGAACTTCTATATTCATATATTTTTAATACGTCTATTGCGGGGCTCACCCCCTATTCAATACCTCGCTCTTTAAGCTAAAGTTCAAATTTTGCTCCAATTCTTTAAAAATGACCCTTAATCACAAACGCTGTTATTTAGAATAAATAGCTCTTATGAAAGTACTAAAAAATCTTTGGCTTAAAGAGCGAGGTATTGACTAGGGGGTGAACCCAATCATACATGTAATATTTTTGGTTCGTTTTAAGTTTTGATGTTGTTCCTTATTTTCAGTTGGAAAACTTGTTTTTTTATATTTAATTTCGGATCTTTTTTTTAAAATAATACTGGGAAATCCGGCGCCCCCTTCATAGCAATGTCCCTTCCCCCATGGAAACTTCCTTAATGGAAAGATCTTCCCACATAACCCCTGACCCACCCATCCCCCTACTACCAGAAAAAAATCCCCCTGAAAACGTCTGTATACTTCCTAATAACCAATACTATACGTTAACATTGGGTAAAGTTCATAACTTTCAACCCTTCCCCCGGGGACTTTGGGAGATTAAGTCATCCTAAAGGACATAGTTTTCATATTTTCAACCATGCTGAACAAAATGGCTATCTCAAAATTTTGATCAGGTGACTTTGGGGAAAAATGAGCGTGGGAGGGGGCCTAGTTGCCCTCCAGTTTTTTTGGTCACTTAAAAATGACACTAGAACTTTTAATTTCCGTTCCAATGAGTCCTCACACGATATTCTAGGACCACTGGATCGATACGATCACCCCTGGGAAAAAAAAAACAACAAAAAGACAAATGAACACGCATCCGTGATCGTTCTTCTGGCAAAAAATGCAAAATTCCATATTTTCGTAGGTAGGAGCTTGAAACCTCTACAGTAGGGTTCTCTGATACGCTGAATATGATGGTGTGATTTTCATTAAGGTTCTATAATTTTCAGGGGGTCTTTCCTCCTTTTTTCGAAAATCAGCCAAATTTTCTCAGGCGCTAAACTTTTGATGGGTAGGACTTGATGAAAGCTATATATTTGAATTCAGCATTGAAATCTGATTCTTTTGATGTATCTATTGGTATCAAAAACCCATTGTCCAGAGTTTCGGTTACCATTGAGCCGGTTCGGTCCTTACTTAGTTACCACGAACTGCTTGAAAAATAGCAAGCTTGTCATCATATTACTTTTAATAACGCTGCCTACTCTTATTATGTATTTTTTGTCACTTTAGTTTTGAATTTTTATGATGACTTTAAATTTGTGACTTTAAGATTTATGGGTTTAAATTTATTACGAATTTGGGATCGCTCCCTATTCTTTTTATGTTTTCTTGCTTTAATTTTATTTTTTTATGATACCTTTAAATGTGACAACTTTTATGATACCTTAAATGTGACAACTTCAGATGCGTTGTCAAATATATTTTTAAAGCTTAGAGTTAGTTTTACAACTTTGAAGAAAAGAAATGAATTCAACTTAGCTCTATCAGCATGGGTCATATGAAATATTTTCAGGGCCGAGCTCTATGTCAAGTAAATTCTCACCTTGTCCTTGAAGTATCCCTGGAAAACCCACTACCAGTTCCACTCACAAAGCCTCGTTTCAGCGTTGAAGGTCCTGGAATGGGGCCAGCCCAGAAAATCAAGCTTGATGAGTAAGTTCAAACTATTAATCTTTAAATATGTTGAGGGAGATATTGAAGTAGCCAAGAGACCCTATATACAGACTACTACTATCATTTTTGCTGCTAGTCTACTAATTATACTAAGGGTAAGGGTAAGGTTTTAATTTTCGGCTAACCGTTTAGGGCCAAATAAAAAGCAGGTTCTCCCCGGTTAGGGCGGAAAGATGTCGTAATGAAAGATTTAAGGGAAATGGGAACTTCCTGGGAGGGTGTAAAGAGGTAGGCTTCGAATATATTGGTTTGGGTTGCGTAGCTGTTTCGGCCTGAGTCAGATTGATGCTGGAATTAGTTGTTAGTAGTAGTAAATGTATTAAAGGGGAAATTTTCTGTGAATATTGAAGGGGATTTTGAGCTAAATCAAAACATATTATACTTATGCATGTTGTCAAAAGAAAGCATCAGCAATATTCCAGGTATTACCTGGAATATTGCTGATGCTGTTCTTGAGAATTTGCTGATACACCATGTTGGCAGTATGCACGCACATACTGTATTTTGATTTAGTTTAGATTTTTTTCTACACATTCCTTGGTAGTTTCACCTTTATATTTTTAGCCTCAGTAGTAGCAGTAGTAGAAGTAGTATGCAAGCAGTTTTTTTCTGGTTATCAACATCCCCCTCAATATGTTCGGAAAGTTTCGACTCGATACTCCAAGTCGTTCCTGAAGTACTGCTTCTACACTCTTTTAACCATATGCATGCACATTGTGTGTTTTGATTTAGTTCAAAGTCCCCCTAAACTTTCTGTAAAAGTTTCATCTTGATATTGTTAATCTCGGCAATAGCAGCAATCGTAGTAGCAGTAGTATCTTTAGTAGCAGTAATATACACATAGTGCAAGATAATCGTTTGAAATACAATTGTATGTAGTAAAAAAAAATTAAAAGAAATCCATTTAGTCCTATATATCTAAAACAACAGAAATTGCAAAAAAATAAATCTATTGCTTACAACTTCAGGCAAAAAATATTTATGTTTCCTAGTGAACCAACGCTTTCCCAGTTTGTCTATTAAAAGAGGAAAGTACTTCCCCCACCATCAACTCTTTGACAGATTCACCTTAAGGGAAATAATATCTTTTAAAGACGTAAGGTTGTCAATAAGCGCAAAGTCAGCCAGACGTGTACGTCGGTAGTCTGGTGGTAGATGTCGATAGTCTCATATTAATCTTCCCTGTTTTCATTACTAGCGTCTCATAAGCCCCATACTATATTTCCAACGAAAATCAGAAGGACCTAACAGTATTGAATTAGCCTTTGAACTGTGAGGACACAAATTGGATTCAACTTCAAATTTAATTGGTTTGCAAAAGTGAAATTGCTAGACGGTAAGATATAGCGAAACATTGAATTGCCTTGGGATTGGTGACGTATTATCTTCTCCTATGTTTATCAATGAATTCAGTGACCCAGTGATTATAGAATTTTATTGGATATCCTTTGCTCATTATATTAAGACGTAAGTGGTTTTATAAGACATTTAGTAACCCTAATTAGGCAAGCAGGAGAGGGGTAGTTCCCCCGTCGCAAGCGCCGTTGTACCTGCTGGGAGGGTCTCCCTTGAACTGCGGGGATAAGGTGAACGGGGGCTGACGCATCCCTTGTTTTTTGGGAAGGCCCTATTCTAACCGCCGCAAGCCGAGCTGATCAATTAATTTTTCACCTATGATTTCTCCCTAATTAGTTCAATATTCATCTACCATTTGAATGAGCAAGATATGTTGTAAGCGCGCTATAACTGTTTATCATGTCCGGAGGGGATGAAAAAAATTGCATTATTGTCCGGTGCTGAATTTTGTTCAGCAAAACATTGAGAAAGGAATTGACGATGAGATGATTAAGAAGTTTGGTGCGGAGTTTTTTGACGTTGATGATATTGTGAAGGCAAAGAAATGGCTTGGGTCCAAGGTATATCCAGAATCTTTATTTCAGAAGCGAACTGGATTGAAATAGTCACTGAGCCATATAGGTGATATTCTGGACTTTATCAAGAATGGTAATACAAACGATTTCGAAATCCCAGTATTTGTTATTCTAACCCTCAATGAAGTGCCATCGATACCAGTCACAGCTTATTCTACTCTTTTTTCGAGAGTGAATGAGCTGCATGTCCAGTTAAAGAAAATTTCCAACCAGTTCGAGGTATATTCCAACCATTTCCTGCCACTACCACAGTCAGGAGCCAGTCCCTTGAAACCAGCCGATAGCCACTCTACTATTGTTACCTCTAAGTTGCCATGCCACCGTCTATTAGTGATCCGACAAGCCGTAAGGACTTTATCGACCAATTAAGTGGTCATGATTAGATTGCTAGTGTTCGGCCTTTGAGAGATAAACTTTTTGTGAATATTAAGAAATCTGAAGATTCTGATTTCTGTGAGTCCGTGAAGTCTGTTGTTTCGGGTGCTGGCAGGAAGATTATGCAGAAGTGGTACCTCGGAATAGTAAAAGGAATCCCGCTGTCATTTAATGCGAGTGAATTTAAAATGCACCCTGGAGTCGAGGACGCAAGTCGATTTGGGTCGTCTCAAACAATCGAGCTGATTTTTTCGGACTCGCTTGGTAAAAGTGACGTGATAAAAAATGGTGTAAAAATCGGATACGAGATTTTCAGCGTCAATGACTTTATAAATGTACCGCGTTGTTGCTTTAGATGCAGGTCTCTTGATCACGTTCTAAACAAATGTAACAGTCAAGTGGAAAAATGTGCGCGCTGTGCAGGCAATCACTCTTCCTCGAAAGACGTGGCGGGTCACACACTTCGTATAGTCTATTGTGTCCAGTGCTCAAATCACGTATTGCGGCTGGTGTGAAAAAATGATGTTGCAATAGGTCTCGCTTATTTCGTAGAATATAAACGGAACGCGTAGGAAAGAGAACATCATTGACGAACTTTCGGGCAAATAGGATATCGTCTGTCTTCAAGAGCATATTTTATCATCAGCTAATACCAATCTGCTGAAACGGAGTGGGAATCACATTACGTTTGTGAATGCTGCCCGAACTACGTTTGGCAGACCTTCCGGAGGTCTCGTCTGTATTTTGAAACATAGTTCTTTTTCATCCGCGACGCCAATGCTGTTCCACAGTGAAGAAAACATCTTGGCCGTGCGAATTTCCGATCTAGTATTTGCCTCCCTGTAGTAGCATAATATTTGTAGGCATGGATGTATAATGAGTCGGAGCTAATAGGCTTGAGACTGTCTATGCAGGATTTCAACTCTTGTTGATAGAAGAGCATCGCCAAGTGCTGAAAACCATGTTGTGACCAAGATGGGCCCAGGATTGCACTAAGCCTCCATTCATGGAAGTCCCAGGGACTTCTTGCTGTCCGGTTCTAAGCCGGCTTAAGCACTTCGGTGTAGAATTCAGAAGATATGTGATCCTCGTCCTGCACTGGTATCCGGGATCATTGCTTTTCCTGAGGCAAAAATAATTTCAATGATTTAAATAACATGAAAATTGGAACCTGGAATGTTACGACATTAAAAAATGACTATCGTATCGACATTTTGACTGACGAATTCAGACGATTTGAACTGGATTTATTAGGAATTTCAGAAACTCATATCCCAGGGGTAGGAAGCATGAAATTAGAAGATATAGAATTTTTTTACTCCGGCAGGAAGGATGGGGTACATAGACAGGGAGTAGGGCTCCTGATGAATAAGGAAGCTTCTAAGTCTTGTTTAGGCTGGGAAGGTATTAATAATATAATATTAATTGCTCATTTTATGACTAAAAAGTTCAGGGTATCAGTAATTATAGTAGTATACGCCCCTGTAGAACTGACTGACGGAGATACTAGGGACTCAGATGAATTTTACTTACAGTTGCAGGAGCAAATAGACAGGCTCCCAGGTAGAAATATGATGTTTTTACTGGGAGATTTTAACACCCAGGTTGATAGACATAGGGATAGATGGTATCCCAGCCTAGGTAAATTTGGTGTAGGAAAAGAAAACAGTAACGGATACAGACTTTTGTAATTTTGTAGGTATAACAATCTAGTTATAACCAATACGGTGTTTGGTCATAAAATGGCTCATAAGTTAACATAGTATTCGTGTGATGGTAAGACAGAAAAACTTATTGATTATTTTATAGTAAACCAAAGACTGGGAGGATCAATACAAGATACTAGGGTATATCGGAGAGCTGTTATTGATGTTAAAAGTAAATATCACCATCCGGTAGTGTCTGGGGTTAATTTAAAGCTGAAATATCGGAAGGGTAACTACCTCCCGGGAAGTTATGATGCTGATAGACTCCAGGATGAGAATTTGAGAGAAATTTTCCAGGAACAGTTGAATACTAAACTTGAGAGTTTTTAATTTGATAATGTGGAAGATGGTTGGAATAATTTTAGAAAAATAATTTGTGAAGTTGCTGAAGGTGTATTAGGGAAGAAAGCTAGAACTGCAGCTAAGAATATTAGTGAAAAAGCTTCATATTTAATAGAAAGGAGAAAGGACTTGTACAAGAGTAATCTGAGTGATAGATCGTATGAAAACAAAAGAAATGTAAAGAAAGCGGAGAAAGCATTAAAATATGAACTAAGGAGGTGTTGTCGAGGATCTGGAAGATGCAGCTAGACTTCATAATAGTAAAATATTGTATTGGCACGTTAATAAATTGAGAGGAAGTAGTCAATCTGTACTTGGCCCAGTTAAAGATAGGAATGGAGTCGTAAGTAGCGATAAGGCCGAAACTAAAGAGAGATGGGCCGAACATTTTGAAAATTTGTTTAACCGAGGTAGAGTTGCAGGAAAAAATATAGAGGAAAATGAAAAAGTTTGTGATACCTTGGATGTGAAAGAAGACTTGTTTTGTGAGGAGCAATTAGCAACAGTACTAAAAGGATTAAAGAATAATAAGGCTCCACGTGCTGATAGGGTGGTAAATGAGTTTCTTAAATATGGTGGCTCTGAGGTTAGAAATAAGTTACTGACGATTATGAATATGATTTTTGAAAAAAAGGAAGTGTCTAACGATTTTAGGAAAACCTTAATTAAGCCACTATATAAGAAAAGTGATGAATGCGAGCGCGGTAATTATCGAGACATTAGTCTGGTCTCTGTAGCTAATAAATTACTAAGTAATATGATACATTTTAGACTGAGATATGCCGTAGACAAAGTTTTAAGAGAAGAACATTGCGGTTTTAGAAAAGGTAGAGGATGTGTCGACCAAATGTTCACTCCTAGGCTAATAATTGAGAAGTGCATGAGTTGTCAAACACCTTTGGTCCTCAGTTTTGTAGGTTATAAGCAAGCGTTCGATTCTGTTGACAGAAGAGCTTTAGTAAAGGTATTATCCTTGTATGGTATACCAGACAAATACATTAAAGTGATTAGTGCTATATACGAGAATAACACTGCTGCGGTTAAGGTAGGAAATGAGGTTAGCAGCTGGTTTTGTATTAAATCAGGAGTTTATCAGGGTTGTGTTCTATCCCCCTTTATATGGATTATTTTTATGGACTTTGTTTTAAGGAGCACAGGAAAGGCAATGGGAGACCACGGAAACAAATGGGGAGGAAAGGGTCTCCTGGACATGGATTATGCTGATGATATAAGTATCCTAGATGAAAGTGTGAGCAAAATGAATGAAGTTTTAGAGGTTTTGCGAATTCAGGGGGCTAGAATTGGTTTGAAAATTAATGTTAGGAAGACTAAGTCACTAAGGCTAGGAATAAGTGAAGATAAAGAGGTGACGTTGGGTAATGAAAAGATTGATCAGGTGGGTAGCTTCACTTACCTTGGTAGTATTATTAGTAAAGATGGTGGGAGTAGTGAAGATGTTAAATACAGAATAACCAAGGCTCAGGGTGTTTTTTTCACAGTTAAAAAAAGTATGGAAGTATAGGAAGATAAGTCTGCAAACAAAGATTAGAATATTAGAAGCTACAGTGATGACAGTGGTCAAATATGGCTCTGAAGCATGGACGCTCCGAAAAGTGCATGAAGATTTGTTAGATGTTTTGCAAAGAAATTGCTTAAAGATTGTTCTGGGTACCCGACTGACTGACCGTATTTCAAACAATAGGCTATACGAAAAATGTGGTTCAATAACGCTCTCTAGGGATATAATGAAAGAAAGGTTGAGGTGGCTAGGGCACGTTGTGCGGATGAAGGATGACAGATTGCCGAAGATTGTACTTTTAGGCCAACCATCTAGGGCTAAACGGAAAGCAGGTCGTCCCCGTCTAGGGTGGGAGGACGCCATAATGAATGATTTTCAGGATATGGGAGCTTCGGGGAAGGGTGTAAAACGGGAGGCTTTGAATAGATTGGGACTGAGGTGGAGTTCGCGTAGTTGTATTGGCCCTAGGTGGGTTGGTGCTGCGGTGAGTTGTTAGTAGTAGTAGTAGTATTAGTATTTATAAATGTATATTTTCCTTGTGATCATAAATCTGTTCAGTCACTGAATAAGTTTGCCAAAACTTGTAGTGTTTTGAAAAAAGTTGCAGATTCTGCATCATCTTTTGGTCACCAATTTGTTGTTGCTGGGGATTTTAATGTTGATTTATTAAGTTCAAACCTCCGATCGGATATAGTTTTCCAGTCTTTGTCCGAATTTAAGGTGCTGAATAAGAATCGTTTATTTTCATATATACATCATTCTGGGAGCCATACTAATATAGACCACGTTCTTTATTCTTCAAATTTATCGGTTTCAATTGTTTCTGTTCACGAAACAAAAAGTGATATAGACGACTTACCAATCTCCTTTTCGTTTGACATCTCTCTGTCACCAGATATTTCACGCGTGAATCGTACATGGTTTACCAGGCGAAATTGGAATAAGGCTAACTGGTCACACTACATTTCTACTCTTACAGATCTTTTGTCTACGATAAAAGTTCCCTTTCAGCTACTTCAGGTTGGATCTAAATTTGTAAATGATAAGCGTTTGTTGAACAATTACTATTTAGATATTATATCATGTATGAAGGAAGCCGAAAGAGTGGCCGTTCCCGAGGAACATGTAAAATTTAATACGCGGAAGCCTGAATGGTCGTGGGACTCAGGTCTAAAAACAGTGAAAAATAAAGGCAAATTTTGGCTGCGTATATGGGTTTCTTGCGGACGGCCACTTAACGGCATAGTATTTGAGCTTAAACAGAAAACTAAACTAGAGTATAAAAAGCATTTACGATCTGAAAAATCTAAAATTTGTAAATTCCCGACAAGTAATTTCGATTGGAAAAAGGTAAGTAAATTCAGATAAAATTGATGATTCTTTTTCAACGAGTAACCCAATTAGCCCTGCTGCTTGGTGCTAATATTATTATCAGATTTTTAACACCGTAAACCATCTCGTTCATGCTACATTTATGAAGCTTTTTATTTCTGTACTTCCTACCTCACTACGCCAGAACCAGATCCTTCCAGTTCATTTATCTTCGGTGGTACTAGCCAGTGCTGTAACTTACTTTAAGTACTTTTACTTCAAGTACTACTTAAGTAAAATTTTCAAGTACTTGTACTTGTACTTAAGTACAAATTCCACAGAGTACTTATTACTTGTACTTCAGTAAAAAATTGCAGCTACTTATTACTTCAAGTTGCAAATAAAAGTCAAGTAATGTTTCAAATACATTACGAGGAACCGTTCAATTTTTTTTTTTTTTTTTTTTTTTGCAATTTTATAATTTTCTGGTTGTGCTGCGTGTGTGTTTCGTTTCGTACTTGCTGTGGTTTGCCGTTTACGTCGAGCGCATTTAAGAAGAAGAAGAAACAAGGTGTCACAAAAAAAAATGGCTGACGCAGGCAAACAACAATTACCGTTTATTCTTCAAGGCAAATATTTTGCTGTAAAAGGAAAAATCGAAAAAGATGGCGCACTTAGTGCATGGTGCAAGAACTGTCCCAACAGGGTTCTCAAAGGACACCTGCATGCACCTTCAAATTTCCACAAACACTTGCGTGTAAGTCTCCTTGTCCTTTTTATGTCTGTTTGTACTTTTTTTCTCTCTTAAACTTTGACAGGTATCACCATACAGATAGCCCAGTAGTTTCCTTACAACACAACCTACACATCATACGCAATTTTAATCTGTTTGTTGTTTTGGTCTATTCGGATATCGTTCAGATTGGATTGAACAAACCTAGGCTAGAGTTGTGTAGCCTGGATCTCCTGTAGGCTAAGCTTACTGTTAATCCAGCATTATGAAATTAATGCACAATTTACCCCACACCTAGCTTGATTAACTTCACCTCAGGAGAAGAATGTTCAACGAACCAGAATGGGCCGAAATTAGTTGTGGTAGGCTAGGTGTCATTCAAAAGGGTCTCGGAACCAGCAACCAGCAGCTTTACATTTACGAAAACTAATGGATTGCTATGAGCCTTGGCTTCTCTGTGTTAATCTTGAGGCTAAGTTGTGTATTGAGATTGTTGTGTATGAGGCTGATTGGGATTGGAATAATGGTTATAGAATGTAGAATGCATATATAATTTTTGTTTTTGTGTGTGTTTTCCATTTGCAGAACTGCAGAACTTGCTAATTTGCAGAACTCAAAGGAAGTATCAAATTTTCTTGAACAAGTAGGCTAGCCTAGGCTATTTGATTAGGCTGAATATTTTAGCCATATGGATTGCTGAATGTTTTGAATGCATTGATAGTTAATAGTAGAGTCTAATGACAAATACACAATTTAGTTTAAGCATAGCCTAGGCTAATTCTAGAAAATACTGCCCAATCTTAAACACATGATCCTATAGGCCTTGTAGGATACAAAACCACTCAAACATAAATAGATTCAATCCCAGACATGTGCTGTAAAGAAAAAATAGGCTACTAGGGTTTGCTAACTTTTCTTTAAGCTTAATTTTCAGTATAAAAAAGTTTCTGAGATCAAATTGAGCTAATCCCAACAAGGTAATCTAAATCTATACATATGCAAGACTAAGAGCTTGCTTGGAAATATAGGCTCTATTTGAATCAAATTATGCTCGGTTGCTTGTCCAAAGTTAGTGATTATCCAAACACCAGGGGTGCTTGGATAATATACCCAGTTCTTCATCAGCAGCTGATGTGTATTACCAAATAAAGCTAGTTTAAAGAAAAATCAAACTGTTTTGTTAAGCCTAAAGGTGTATCTGGCTTTGTGGGGGAATAGACAAGGAAATAGAAAATCTAATGGTATATTTCCTTTTTTTCTTTATCTGATTTCTCCCCTTTAATAAATATTAGAGCTAAAAATATGTTTTGCTATTACTAGGCCTAGACTAGTCTATCCTTACAAAGCCTATCTTTAGTCTACTAAAAATTTCATTTTCCTGACCTAGCCCCATTTTCCATTTCCTGACTTGAAGTAAAATCAAGTAATTGGAAGCATTGCATCAAGCCACAATGTCCATTGGGCTTGTATAGCCTAAGCTTAATAGGCTTGCCTGCTTGTGATCTACTGATCCATCCATAATTAATACACCAGCATTCAAACATTCAATTAAATTTTCATCCACAAATATATTGTCAATTAGTGTTGCAGATTTCCCAGTAACTCATGTAAGGATAGTTATCAGTGGATATAGAAAAGAAGAAATTACTAAATTGAGAAAATCTGGACAATCTGAACTTTTAAGGAAGTCAGTATTGAAATCTCCCATTTGCACTTTATATTTAGGTTCACTATTCAAATTTTCCATTAAATTCTCCATCTCCCTAATAAAAATTTCATTTTATGATATTTTATATACTAAACCAATGGTGATTTTTAGGTGATTTATATACTAAACCAACAACTATATTTTTTTTTATCACAATTACATATTGTTGTATAGTCTAACCTTTATTTTCTGGGTTCTAGGCATTTTGTTGAGATTGAGAAGCTAGTATAGCAGGAATGTTAATTTTTCCCATTAAATTTAATGTATTAATAGGGAAATCCTGAGACCTAGGCTATTTGTTACATAGGCCAGATATCCCAGGCTACATACCTTATTGTATTTTCAGTTAACCTGCTTCCAGTTTAACTGCAGCTCAACTAATGCCTGGATATGTCCATAAGCTATTTACAAGTTTGATGATAGGCTAGTTGTTATATTACTATGTTTCTATATTGCTAACAACTCAGTTTATTTCTGGACAAATTTTCGGTTGATGTTGATGTTTCAACGATGCTGCAGAAACATGAGGGTTCATTGCTTTTTTGCAGAGGATGGTCCAAGTTTAAGCTGCAAAAAGGTTTTCTATGGTGATCATTGTAATCGTTGAATCTGCAGTAATGTGAAGGTTTGTTGTTATTGTGAAGGATCCACCAAACCCAGTCAGGAACTCGTATTTTGAGACTATTGCCGGATACAAGCAAGTTCACCTAATGAGAGGATATGTCTCTAGTTAGTAAATGTCTGAAATGAGATTATTCCCAAGTAAAGGAACCTTCCACTCAGGAGGAGAATGTGAAGATCTCCTCCTGAGAGGTATATGGCTGTACCTGGGACCTGGGAATCATTTCATTTTGGGCATTCACTGACACGCAGGTGACAAGGGACATATCCTCACATTAGGTGAACTTCCCTCTATCAGGTGATGGTCTCAAAGTAGTTGAGTTCCTGACTGACAAAACCAAACCATCAAACCTTCAGAAAGTGATGGTTCATTCATATTTGTTATACTTGTTATACTGCAGTTTCAATGTTCAGTGGATCCTGTGGAAAAGCAATGAGCCTTTGGATTTGATTCATATAGCAAAACTAAACATTATGTCTGCTTTCAGACGGCTCATCCTTCAACCTATGTTGAATTCTCCAAAGTGAACACTAGGAAAAAAAGGAGGCGAGATGGAGATGAGCAGACCATTGATTCTGCTGATGACGCAACCGATGAAAGCATCCCCGAGCCTAAGCAAGAGGATACACCTTTTTCTTTCTTTGAAAAAAAAGAAATGTACGAAAAAAAGGGCTGATGAGTTGATTATGAATTACATAGTGTCTGACATGCGCCCACTCTCTACAGTGGAAAGTCATGCATTTAAGCAAATGATTCTGGGGATAAACCCAAGTATCGGACCAATAATGTCAAGGACAACTCTGGCCGGTAAAATTGATGAGTCTCTGTTAATTGTAAAGAAAGAAATGATTCAGCTCTTTGAAAAAGTAGACTATGTCACTATGACGTGTGATATCTGGTCTTCTAATAATAAGAGCTTTATGGGAGTAACAGCTCATGTGTTAGATAGTCAAAACAAATTTGTGCCTATGGTGCTTGCAGTTAGAAGGTTTGCTGGAGTGCATACCTTCGACAGAATTTCAGACTTGCTGTTTGCAATATTTCGTGAATATGGTCTTGACAAGAATCTGAGCAAAATTCGGGCAATTGTAACAGACAATGCTTCAAACTTCGTCAAAGCTTTTAAGGAGTTAGGAAAATCAAAGGAGCAAGAATCCAGCTCTGAGTTTGCAACCAGTGAGAGTGACACACCTGATGAAGAAAGCATGGATTCCGAATCCGAAGAATTAGATGTTGTTGACGTTGGTAAGATCTTTGACAGGGTGAATGTGACTGATGTCGGGGAACCAGAATTGGGTTCTAGTGTCAATCCCAGAAGTGGTGCACAAGACCAAGATGAACTAGAAGCAGGGGTTAGAGGGACCTCTGATAGTTATTCTGATCTTCCCGACCGTATTGTTAACACAAATGATGACGATAGCGATATTTCTGAGCCCGAAGGGAATGATGGCAGATCGGACTCATTAGGTAATATAGGTATGTACTTACCTCCACACTTTCGCTGCTCTAGTCATACCCTGAACCTTTTGGCCACCACAGATGCCAAGTATGCTTCAAATACGGACGTGAGTTACAAAAGAAATCTGCAGAGTGTCAAGAGCAAGTGTCAGGGCTTATGGAATTCCCTAAGCCACAGCTCAAAAAACAATGACCTATTGAAAGAGGTCTTCGAAAAAAAGCTGATAAGACCCAACGCAACAAGATGGAATTCTGAATACGATGCACTGAAAAGAATTCTTGAGTGTCACATGGCTGGAAAGCTCTCAGCAGTGTGTGATGTCTTGAAAAAACCAAGATTCAAAACAAGTGAGCTTGAATTTCTTGCTGAGTACGTCTCAGTCCTTGAGCCCATAGCAATCGCCCTAGATATGCTTCAGGGTGAGGAGAAAGCCTATTTCGGGACTGTTCTCCCAACTATCAAGTGCTTGGAAAGGAAGTTGGTGAAGTTGCACCAAAGTGTCAAACTCACAAGGGTCTTAACCCAGATGCTGCTCGAAGGACTTGGAAAAAGATTTCCGTTTCTCAGTGGATCTCCAAAGGTTCATTCGGACTACCATCTTGCTACGTGGTCATTGCCGTTTTTCAAGGACAAGTTTGGGAAAGAAGAACACAAGGAACTGGTGCTGGGTTTGATGACAGAGGAGGCCATAACAATGAAGCAGAAAATGGGTGCCACTAGTGAAAAAAGCAGTGGCATAGTTCTTGAGAGATCTCCTGAGGCTTTTTTTGACTTTTCGGACGACGAATCAGGAACAAGCACTCAGCAACCAACTGTGGCAAATACGGTCAAGATCGAGATTCTGAGATATCTCAGTGATTCCCGAAAGACTCTCTCGATCTTACAAGAGTACCCGGCAGTGAATTCAGTGTTTCGGAAGTATAATTGTATACTTCCTACATCGGCCCCAGTTGAGCGTCTCTTTTCGAAAGGTGGCATTATAATGAGTCCAAGGCGTAATTCCTTGGCGGACGGAAGGTTTGAGAGCCTCGTTTTGTTGAAAGCCAATGAGAAATTCAAGGTTTTTCAGCAAAATATGGACGTAGTTTGAGAGTTCGTTTTACTGTTTTGATGGTTTCCTTTTCAACCTATTTTAATGTCACCTTTTGAAAAGCAGATGTCAGAATCAGCTCCTTTTGCGAAACTGTCTTTGAAGAATGGCACTGAGCGACTGACTATATATACCGTATGTGGTAAGACGATTTTCTGACTGAGTGAATCGCTGGAAGATCCGTTGAGAACGGGATATTTATTTCCGTTTCTTTCCAACTTTTTTTTTTTTTACCTTAATGATGTTGATAATGCTGGAAAAGTAGATTTGGAAAAAACACACCTTTTAAATTTTATTATGTTTTTGTACTCGTTCTTTAATATAAGAAATGAAACCATTAAGTTAACCTGAGTGTCAGTGGCGTAAGTGTGTGATTGTTGTGCTGGAAAGAGCCTCCCATGGAAGAATTCCCTTTTTTTTTAGCTCAATAGTAATTTTAACATCATATAATTTGATTACTTGAAGTAGTACTTGAAGTACTACTTAAGTACTATTTCAGACTACTTATTACTTGAACTACTTAAGTACAATTTTGGTGGATTACTTGATACTTGATACTTAAGTAAAAAAATTGATAGTACTTGGTACTTGTTACTTAAGTAAAAATTTGGAGTACTTGTTACAGCACTGGTACTAGCTATAAAGAAGCTCAAGTCAAGTTCTAATGATGGTGATGGCATAAGTGCCAAACACCTAAAGGTTGATTGCCCAGCTCATGCACAACATCTACAACTTCGTTTCCAAATGTGTTTATGTACCTCGTTTGTGCCTGAAAGTTTTTTGCGCGGAAGAAGTACCTCAATTTTGAAAAAAGGAAAAATTCCGATTGAATGTGCATCTTACAGGCCAATAACGGTTTCTTGCAGTATAAGTAAAATTTTTGAGTATCTTGGCCTCCCTTCAGTTAACTCTTCCGCATACTTCGGTGAAAACCAGATCGGGTTTTCAGCTGGGGTAGGTTGCCAGCAAGGACACCGAGTTTTGGCAAATGTTCTTACTGAGGTAACTAAAATGGACTTGAGTTACATTTATGCACCTTGGATCTCTCCAAGGCCTTTGACACCATTACCCATTCCCAAGCTATGTTTTCCCTTTTATGTCACGGTATTAACATTTCGGTAATTTTTCTTGTTAGATATTGGTATTCCGATTCTTTTTTGCGGATTAAAACGGACACGAGTGTTTCCGAAAGCAAAATTCTAGTGCGGCGTGGGGTCCGGCAGGGTGCCGTCCTTTCTCCTTTTATATTTAAATTTTTTATATCATCTGTTCTTTCTTCTATCCCACCCACTTGCATCCTTAATTCCGTTAAAATCTCTTGTCTTGCTTATGCAGATGATATCCTTTTCATCAGTAGGACTAAAAAAGGGCTTTCCCTATCTGTCTCAACTATTGCATCTAAACTTCATACCATTGGACTTTCTCTTAATCTTTCAAAGTGTGAATATCTCTCATTTAATATTAATAATATGCCCCTCTAGTTGTGAATCTTTTTCCGTCCTGTCGGTTCCTTCTTGCTGGTGGCTGGGTATCAATGTTAGTAAAACACTAAAATCTTTCCAAACGCTCGCCGTTACTGATAGCAAGAAGACAATTAAGTTAAGTTATTTTAAAATTGTTTCAAATCGGGGCAGATACAATATAAAGTCCCGTGATAAATTTTATTCGTTTTTTACAGATCATTCGGTTTTGTTTGTCTGAAATTTACCCTATTTTTCACCAAAACGACATCAGATCACTTTATTCATATTATTTCCGGTTTTCCTGCTTTCTATTGTATCTGCCTTCATGGTATAGAAATCGGAATCTCATGTCTGTTTACGGTTCTCCGGATATTGGGTCAAGGCTTACAGAACTTGCCGGCAAACTACCCCAGTCTACATATAAGTATCTGCCAGCCCACACACTGTGGGCCACAGTGGCCTTACTCGTTTGCTGTAGTTTCCATTTTTTTTTATTTGTATTTTTTTGTATCTTGAACGTTTTCTTTTCTTTGGTTACTCTGCTCTTGCAAAGTTTTTAAGTTTTATCTACTCATGTATGTAGTGTATTATCTACTTTTTTCTTTATACTCCACAATTATCATTTTTGTAAATTATATGGGTTAAAAATAAATTATTATAGAAGGGAGACAAATCTATAAAGCAAAAAACCTCAATGCTAGTCGCGTGTCTGGAGCATTCCAGTGACAGAAATATTTGAAGGTTCTTATAAGATAAAGTCCTGTTTTCAATTTCTTGACAGTTTTTTTTTTAAATATATATTTGAAAAAAGCTAGTAAATTCTTAGAATTTCGTTAAACATAAAATTTCATATTTAAAAATCCCCCCCCCCCTCGACAAAGACAAAAGAGGCCAAATTTAAAGCCTTATGAAGTTGAGGCTAAACTAGTGTAATACCAGTATGTTCTTATTTGCTTTTAGTTTTCTTATTAAACATTAAAGCCTTTTTTTTATAGTGTGATTCCAGTAAATGGAATTGCAAAGGACGTGGTTACACTTATCCCACGAACTACTGGAGAGAAAGCTATTGCTGGTTCATTTTGGTGCAACGAACTTGAGGATGTAAAAGGAATGTTTCACATCAAGGTAGCTTGTATTGAATAATAAGGATGCAATATTTTCGATCCTCTCTACTTAAAGCCTAATAGTGGGCGAAACGATAGTTTTCTTCATCAGTTTTATAATTTTTCATTTCTATGTTTTTAGAATTTTTGCTTGCTGCACTAGAGTGAAAATATTTTATGCTACAAAAAGCGAAAAAAAATTATTTTGATGTCAAAAGCTCATATTTAATGCTACTTCTTTTAATGAGAAAAGAGAACATGGTAATTTTCCTCAAATAGATTAAAAAAACTTTTTCCACAAAACAAGTTTTTTGAAGAAAATAAAAAAGCTCAGTTAAACCAAAAATGAGCACAAATAAAGTCAAATAATATTCCAAGCATAAAACTACCCCAAATCACCGTCAACAAATAAATGAAACTCAAAACGAACTGAAATTACAATAAATAACCGAGTCAAACTCAAAACAAGCAAAAATTAGCATGAGTAGGGCTGCCAACTCCCATACCTTCGCAAGACCAGAGCATAATTTGCAATTTACTGAAAACAAAAAAAACTTTAAATATTTCCACTTTTTGACTTTAATAAATAAAAAATTATTAAAACTTAAAAAAAACTAATAACATATTTGGTAAGAAGGCTGTAACTGAACGCTTTAAAAATGATGCCGTTAAAATTCTTTTGTAATCTTTCCTACTCTCACCCCTAGCGATATTTCAAGAAGTGCA
This sequence comes from Artemia sp. Qi Xiang Cuo, assembly GCF_049724085.1. NCBI lineage: Eukaryota > Metazoa > Arthropoda > Branchiopoda > Anostraca > Artemiidae > Artemia > Artemia sp. Qi Xiang Cuo. The sequence goes on from NC_142805.1 coordinate 19,758,260, forward strand.
TTTGTTCAGGGATCATTATCCTACGCGGATTATTGAAGCAATGTTACACGAATATAAACATGAATTTAAAAACATGGATTGAGCATTGTTTGGAAGAAATCTCAAAGTCTCGTTTAATATAACCCTTAATAAAAAGGATCTTATTATCGAACCGCAATTAAAGAGTGACTACTACTACTACTACTACTAACCACTCACCGCAGCACCATACCACCTGAGGCCAAAACAGCTACGCACGCTCCTCCTTCGCCCCAATCTATTCAAAGCTTCCCTTTTTACACCCGCCCACGGAGTACTCATTTCCTTTAAATCTTTTCTTTATGACGTCCTCCCACCCCAGACGGGGACGAACTGCTTTCCGTTTAGCCCTAGACGGTTGGCTGAAAAGAATAATCTTCGGCAATCTGTCATCCTTCATCCGAACGACGTGCCCTAGCCACCTCAACGTTTCTTTCATTATAGCCCTAGAGAGCGGTATTGAACCACATTTTTCGTTTAGCCTATTGTTTGAAATACGGTCAGTCAGCCGGGTACCCAGAACAATCCTTAAGCAATTTCTCTGGAAAACATCTAGCAAATCTTCAACCGCTTTTCGGAGCGTCCATGCTTCAGAGCCATATTCGACCCCTGTCATCACTGTAGCTTCTAATATTCTAATCTTGATTTGCAGACTTATCTTCCTATTCTTCCAAACTTTTTTTTAACTGTGAAAAAACACCCTGAGCCTTGGCTATTCTACGATTAACATTAAAGAGTGACCCTCGTCAACAAATACCAAAATTCTAAAAAAAAAATTAAGTTCGGGTTGCAATATACGATTAAACAAGGTCTACCATAAACGCTCATTCTAAACATACAAAATCAGTATTTAGATCATTTTATGGAAAGGGGTTACACACATCCAAAAAGGGGCACAATCGCAATGAAAATTAGACAATGAAAATCTTTAAAGCAAATTTTTTAAAATGTGAAACCCCAGTTTCTGGCTCACACAGGGTTGAAATAGCTTGAGCAAAAACAATGAGAACTCCTCCTCTCCGCAACTCTTTATCCTAGAATTTGATTCACTTCCCCGATATTTTACGGGTGAATGCCCAAACACAAGTGAAATAGGATGAAAAAAAATACGTTTCACGGTGCCCCTGGAATAGAAGAGCTTCTTCGTTTGCATTTACTCTAGAATATACAATTTTCAGGTCAGATGCTTTGAAGGGAATCGACAATCAAATACTTAAAACGACCAGCTGACTTTATTTGTTGAACTCAAAATTCATTGATGAGAAGTAACCGGAAAGTACTCTTTTTCACAGAATGTATCTAAAAAATTAAATTGTTGATATCATTAATGAATCTTTGGTTTCTGAATCGTCAATAAATGTATCTAATGGTAGCTCAGTTTCATTAAATCGGGCATCCACAGAGCAAAGGAAATACGTAAATCTCCAGAAGTAGTTGAAAAAATTGGCGTTCGAAGCTTATTTTTATAATCCTTTTTACCAACTTCGTTATATATTTCTTTAAAAAATATACGAGCTACCTTTATTGCCCTTTTTTGTCGGAATTGCCAAGCGTTGTAAATACGTGCTATTTTTATCACTTATTTGCAACTTGCACTTTCAAGAAAAAAAAAAGCATTATTGCACCCCCATTTTGCCCAAATAACATTTTTTCAATAAAAATCAGAATTTGCATTTATAGTTTTTTTCATTTTTGGGATGATTTTGTATAGCCATATGGGGTAATTTTTGCAAGGTGAGTTTGCATGATGGGATTGAGGGGCCGATCTTTCATATCCTGCTGGAAAATCCCAACTTAAAATGCCACAAATTGTGCCCCTTTATTTGCCTTTCTAATAGTCTTCTTTTGAATGAGTGTAAAACAGTCTAGAGGATACATATTTTCCATAGTTCTATAGGCCTGTGATTCATCTTCAAACACCGTAATGATGTATCTAGACAATCCGTCGCAAGATCAAGCATTGAGCTGCTATGTATATATTTTTTCAAGTGCCTCTTTAGTTTTTGTAAATAAAGCCATTTAGCTTGGAACTGCTTCTGATTCAGAGGTTTTGAGATTTATGTGTTTTAAAATTTATACATTTCCAAAATGGTAGATCAGGGCCATTAAAACCGGGCATTCATAGAGAAAAGGAAATACGTAAATTTTCAAAAGTAAATGCTGAAATATGGGCTTTGAAAGCTTATTTTTAAAACATTTTTTTTATATTTTTTTTTTAAATCTTGATCTGGTAAATACATTTGTGCGTTTAAATTTAACATGCACAAGTATGAGCTATTTTTATCCTTTTCAGAAAAGTATGTTGAGTTATATTTCCCTGTTGGTCTTAGTATCAAATAAATTAAAAAACTTTCCGATCAAGAAGTTTTTTAAAGAAAACTCAAGGCCATACTAAACTTAATATAAGAAGAAATAAAAACCAACAATAACTAAAATTCAAATTGACTAGAAATTACTAATAAAGACTAAATGAAACCCAAAACAAACAGAAATTAAATGAACAATCATAACAAAAAACAGATAACAGGTACTAATATAAATGTATAAATTAATCTTAAAACGACTAAAGCCTAAGTTTTTGACTTTTACAGGTTTTAGGTTTGTAGGTTTTAGACGTTTACTGTGAGAGAAGGAGGCAAAACCCGAACTCTTGTTTGTAGTGATTTTTTTTTCATTTCAAGCTTGATTTGGATATTCAATTTAAGTTGCACTCGTCGTAAGATTTATTTATTTATTTATATTAGTACCTTTTTTTTGCTATGATTGTTTATTTAATTTCTGTTCGTTTTGGGTTTCATTTATACTTCAACCACAAAATATTTTTGTTCTTTCTAAGCTTGAATTACATATTCAATTTAAGCTTTACTCGTTTTAAAATTAATTTATTCATTTATATTAGCACCTGTTGCATGTTTTTTGCTATGCTTGTTTATTCAATTTCTGTTCGTTTTTTCTTTAATAGTAATATCTGGTCGTTTTACTTACAAAAATACTTTTTCGTTGAAAAGTATTTTAAAAATTAATTTCGGTTCGCTTTTGATTGCCAAAGTTTCAAAATTTTGAAAATTTCCTATTTCAAAATAATTTTTTGTTCAAAATAAATTAACAGTCCTGGCACGAACTAGTAAAATTAAACTGAATATATGATATAAAATGATATTAATCGCTTAAAGTTCACCAGCTCAAGATTTTGTTTCTCTCAGGGCCGGATTTAAAGCTTTGACGCTTCTAGGCCCAAGCGTTTTAGCCGCTCCGTTTTTACAAAATTTTCGGGGAAATCCCCAAAACTTTGGGGATTGTGAAAGCCGCAGAGCCAAGTGGGCCTATTGGTAAATCCTCGACTCATTGCGCTACCCTTTTCATTGTATTTTCAATGCTGTAATAAGTACAAAAAAAAAAAATATTTGCAATATAATTTGTTTTTGTAAACAGCCAAATACGCAGTATGCCTTATGCTTTTACCGTTAGGGTAACGGGCAGTAGCCTAACTCTTGTTTGTAGAGAAGAATATAGGAATCTTGAACAGTTTTGTAAAGAGGTAATAAAATTAAACTGAATTCCCATGATTTTTGGAGTAAAACACCGTCAATAACGTTTTTAGGTGTGTTTTTTTTTGGGGGGGGGGGTCGTTCCGTGGATGGAGGGCCAGGGATCAGCTCCCATGATTTTTGGAATTAAATATCATCTATAAGTTGTTTTTTAGGGGGTAGGGTGGGGTCAGGCTATGGAGGAAGAGATAGGGGTCAGCTCTCATGATTTATCGTTGATAATATTTTTAAAGGGGAAGGGTATCGGGCCATGGAGGACCAGGATCCAGCTCCCATTAATTTTGGAGAAAACATTGTTAATAATCTGTTTTTTGGTGTGTGTATGGAAGGGGGGGGGGAGGGTGTAGGGTCATGAATGACCGGGGGTGAATTTCCGAACTTTTTGGAATAAAATATCATTAATGTTTATTTTTTTGGGGGGGGGGGGCATGCAGGGAGTGCCAGGAGTATAACATACAACACTTGCTCCCGGGCTTTGTGGGGTTGTGTTGACCCTGAAGTTTTTGATATTTGATCTTTTGGCTTATTTTAACAAAATAGATCTCTCAAAAATTCGATCGGATGGATTTGGGGTAAAAAGAGCAGGGGGTTAATTGCCCTCCGGTTTCTTTTGACTCTTAAAAAGGGAACTAAAACTTCCAATTTCCAAAAGAATGAGCCATCCCGAAATTTGTATGACCATTCCTTCCATGAAAACCTTACATGCCCCAGGGCATAATTTACAATATTTGCCCACGGGCTTTGGGGGACTGTCTTATCCCTAGAGTTTATGTTATATTATCTTTGGTCTATTTTGTTCAAAATAGCTATGTAAAATATTTGATCGTACGCGTTTGGGAAAAAGAGGGTACGTAGGGGGACTAATTGTCATCGGATCCCTTTTGACTCTTAAAAAGGGAACTAGAACTTTGAATTACTAATCATTTGAGTCCACTCCAAAGTTTACCCGACCACCTCTTCCATAAAAATGTTATATGCCCCCGGGGCATAAGTCAAAACCCTTCCACTAGGCTCCGGGGGGGTATATTGACCCCGAAAATTTTGTTATTTGATCGTTGGAATATTTCAAAGAAAATGAGTATCTCAAATTGATCGATAAATTTAAGTAAAAGAAGGTGTGTGTGTGGGGGGGGGGCGGGAGAAGCCCTCTGATCTGACTTTTGACTCTTAAAAAGATAACTAGAACATTCAATTTTCAATTAAATGAGCTACCTCTGAAGTTTATACGACAAGAACCTTATATGCCCCTGGGGCATATGCCCCTGGGACACAAGAACCTTATATGTCCCTGTGGCATAACTTGAAACACTTATCCCTGGGTGCTGTTTTTTTTTTTTTACCCTGCAGTTTTTGTTATCTGATGTTTGAAGTACTTTTAACAAGATAGCTATCTCACAATTTTTATCGGGTTGGTTTTGGGAAAAAGGGCGGGAGGGGGGGCAGTTGCCCTCCGATATCTTTTGAATCGTACAAATTGAACTAGAACTTTCAACTTCCAATCAAATGAGCCCCCTTCTGAAATTTATACGAGCACCCCTTCCGTAAGAACCATATATGTCCCAAGGGCATAAATTACAACGCCTGTCCCTGGGCCCTGGGGGTTGCGTTGACCCCGATGTTTCGTTATCTGATCTTTGAACCATTTTTTTAATTTTTATTGGATGCATTTGGGTAAAAAAGTACCTGGGTGGGCTAGTTTCCCTCCAATCACTTTTGACTCTTAAAAAAGGAATTATAACTTCCGATTTCCAATCAAATAGGCCCCCTTCGAAGTTTATACGACCACCCTTTCCATATGAAGTGCCTCTGGGAAAAATAATAATAAAAAAATTGTAGCATTATGGCATTAGGCTTGTTAGGGGGAGGCTAGTTGACTACGGATTTCTTTTGATTGTTAAAAAGGGAACCAGAACTTTCAATTTCTAATCAAATGAGCCCTCTTTGAAGCTTATACGAGCATCCCTTTCATAAGAACCATATATGCCTTTAGCGCATAACTTGTTTGATGTTTGAACTACTTTTAGCAAAATGGCCATCTCAATTTTTTATCGAATGGGTTTGGGGAAAAAAGGGCGTTGGGGGAGGGACTAGTTGCCCTATTATCTTTTTTGACTTTTAAAAACTGAACTAGAACGTTCAATTTCCAATCAAATAAGCTCCCCTCCGAAGTTTATACGACCGCTCCTTCCACAAGAACCATATATTTACCCTGGGCATAACTTGCAACGCCTGCCCGCGGGCCCTGGGGGGAGAGGGTGTCGATCCCGGAGTTTTTATTATTCACTTCAATCATTTATTACCCACAACTACAAGATAATAGGTAGAACAAGTGGAGTATAAACATAATAATAAAAAAAGAAAACAAAAAAGAATATCAACAAAACACTATCAATTAATCTCTACTAAGAAAAAACTGTAAAAGACCGTGGTCAGGGCCAATTTTACACAATGCATCTGCAGAAAGCTTTTTGTGTAGATAACTGAGTTTTGAATTACATCCGCAACATAGAAAATTTTAACTAGATGCCGATTTCTAGTCCATGGCTGCAGAGAAAGAAGAAGTTTGCAAAATTTGAAGTATCTAACTTTAATCTTTTTCAAATTCTTTAGTTTAAGAACAGAATGAACACCCGAAAAATAAAGTACAGAATGATCAGAAAACGTCAAGAATAAGTGCCTAAAAGCATATCTGTTATATTTTCCATGGTTTGCTACAACTTTTGAACAACTGAAATGAATTTTTCTTACTGCATCAGCAACAATCTGTTTACGGAAAAGAGCTAGAGAATTAGAAACAGTAATACCAAGCCACCGAAAAGAAGAGAGAAAGTACAGAAAATTCATTACACACCAGAGGAGTAGACGAAGACAGATTATAAGATAAGAATTCACACTAGTCAAGATTCAGGGAGAGACCAATATGTAGAAAAGACAGAGAAACTAAAGAAACCATCGAAGAAAGAGCAGATTTAGTACAACTAATCAACAGGATGTCATCAGCATAGGCAATGTAAGAAATATCAATAGAACCAGAAAAATAAGTGCCTGAGATCTTTTCCAGAACAGTAGAAATACAAATTTTGAAAAGGGTTGGTGAAAAAACACCTCCCTGCCTTACGCCTCGAAACACTTTAATAGTGGTTTCTGGAGGAGATTTCAGGCGGAGGTAAGAATTAGAATACCAAAATCGTAGAAGATAAGTAGCAGAAAAATTAACACCAGAAGAAGCCAAAGAACAGAAAAGCTGATTATGAACAACAGAGTCGAAAGTCTTTGAAAGATCAAGTGTACAGAGATATACGCCTTTACCCTTAGAAGAATTAGAAAGCAGAATAGAAGAAAGGACACCATGTTGGCACCCCACACCAGATCTGAAACCAAGTTGATTTTCACCAAAGAAAGAAATATTTTGAGTTAGACTAGGTAAAAGAATATACTCGAAGACCTTGCTAATATTGCAAGAAACAGAAATTTTACGGTAAGAAGAGCAGTCTGTTGGCGGTTTACCTCTTTTTAAAACTGAAGTCACGCTCTCACACAAAAAGTTTTGCGGGACGACAGAAGATGCCAAGCAAATTTGAAACAAAAGCGCAAGATGTGACAGAAGTTCAGCACATTGGGGAGTTAGATGCTTTTTAGAGATACCATCAGCATCAATAAATTTCGACTTAAGATGATTCTAAGCATTCATAACTTCACAACGCGATATAGGCAGAATAAAGTGCTGACTTAAAAATCTAGGGACTATTTTAACAAACGCTTCGCCAAACTTTCTATGAACAGAATAATTCAAAACTGAGAATATCTTCAAATAAGGTACACGCCAAGAACTTGGTGGAACAGCTTCGCTACTTACATCAAAACCGTCTGTTTTACTTGAATTAATTACATTCCTCCATTCTTAAGGAGAAGATGGAAAATCAAGCCCATAATATCGGACACTTCTTAGATGCTTCTTGAATTTTAATTTAGTTTTCTGTTTAATAAGAAAAACATTACCAGACCTATGCCGACCACATTATGTCCAAACTTTTAGCCAAAATTTAGCTTTATTTTTACAGGCCTTAAGGTTAGGGTCAAGTGACCAAAGAGGATTTTGAGTATTTCTTCAGAATCGCTTTACTGGGACAGAAATTTTTTCAGCCTCTTTCATAGCGGAGAGGATAGAATGATAATATCGGTCTATTTCATACTTAGCATAAATAAAATTCTGGCTACACTGCAGAAGCTGATACGGAACATAAATCGTACTTAGAAGTGAAGCCAATGTTGTAAGGTTAACAGAAAAATTTGCATTTTTCAAATCAGGCTTATAAAACACTTTAGAACGTTTACACCACGACTCTTAGATATACTCCCAGAACGAACTGCAGGCTTTGATAAAGAAAAAGACAGCGGAAAGTGATTAAGATCTTGCTCGTCAAAATGAACCGTAAGTGGTGAGCAGACAAGAGCTGCAGAACAAATAACGTGATCAATGTCTGATTTACTACCTGAATGGGGAATATACGTATAATCATGGGACTTCCGAACAATTTTATAAGCCGGAAGAGAATCAAAAAGCTGATCATTATTTACATTATAAGAAACCAGGTCGGTATTAAAATCACCAGCAATAACAAAATGCAACCCAAGATCCGATATCTTTTGAGTTAAAATTTTAAGTCCATTACAAGCACAAGAGAACTTCTGAAGTAAACGAATAGAACGATCGTTATATGGCAGATACACATTAATTAATACAATATTTCCAAGACGCACCGCAAGAAAAGTGTCACCTGATTGGAAAAGCACAGGACTCACAACAGAAATATTTTTCTTAGGGCGGCCACGCGTAATTTTAGCTGGACGCACAAAAAAAACGTGATCACTGCTTCATCTCAGAAAATTTTCGCTAAAGGCAGTCAGTAAATGTTGTTGGAGACAAACAACGTCGTAATTAACATACAGATCATCAATAAAAAAGTCCTTGTCTCTCCTTCCATTAATATTAAATGAGACTATACTTATGTCCGGATTCATTTCTGAGAATAGACCTTATCAGTGATCTTCTTAATCACAGGGCATCGTAGGCTGTAAGACAGATGAGACCCTCCACAATTGGCACATTTCGGAGATTCCGTACAATGATCGCTGTTCGTTGATAAATTCGGCCCAGCAAAAACTAGCGCACTTAGGAGTGCTGCTAGTACATTCACTTTCCTAATGCCCAGGAGAAAGACACTTGAAGCAACACTTTGGCAATTGCTTGAACTCATAAACACGAAAGTTTTCATACCTAATCTTCAGACCGTTTCGCAGAAATGATCCTTTGGAAATCGCGTTTGCAAATTCAAGTTTAACTGATTTGCTTGTTCCAAATCGACTGATTTGGAATTAATCTGATCAAAATCAGTTATCTGATCTTTGAACTATTTTTGACAAAATGGCTATCTCAAAGTTTTTATCGGATGCATTTTGGGAAAAACAGCGTGGGGAGGGATAGTTGCCCTCCGATCACTTTTGACTCTTAAAAAGGGCACTAGAACTTCTAATTTCCAATCCAATCAGCCCCCTTCGAAGTTTATACGACCACCCGTTCCACATGAAGTGCCTCTGGGAAAAAAACAACAACATTAGAGCCTTATTACTTTTACTATAGGCAACGCTATAGTTCTGCCTCGTACAGTGTCATTAGTAAATCAAAATAACTGTCTTTTTTATCCCTTCTGTTTTTTTTTTTTTTTTTAAGTCTGTTACAATTTCGTAGCTGTTTTCGATCTGTCCTGCTATTATTTGAAAAAAACTACGTTTTCTAAAGAGTTAAAGAGGCTGAGTTACAAGGTCGAACCTTAAAACGTACAGGGATTAGGAGGCACAGTTGGGGGGCTGCCGCCCCCAAACCCCCCGCTTTTGCTCTTGTGAAGAACTGGTTTGCAACACAAACGAAGTCTGCTGTAGTTTTTTACCATAAAAACAACTATCGCATCTGAGGGCAACAAAAACAAAGTCTGCTTGAATTTTTTACCATAAGAACACCCTATTGCATTTATTTGATTAAAAACCCTACTGAGAATTATTATTTTCCGTTTCCTCAGGAGATTTTTCCCTAACCAATAACAAGCTATAGGCTACTGTGATGAACTTTAACAATTTTGAACAGAAAAACAGGGAGCAGAAGAAGGGCTCAGAATAAACTAGCAGTTCAGGTTCAATTATTTTACCATTATACATGATCACACTGAGTACATAACACTACCTGGCACAGAGACAAGTTTGTAGTTATAACTGTAACAGACTGAGTAGTCATTGCCAAATCCTCAAAAGATATTAAAAAAATGCAATTGAAACAGTTTCATTCGTATTGGTACGACCAATTATTTTCTGGGTACAGGACTTAAAAAACCTTAACACAAGAGGCTGCAAAATGGGGGGACAGGGGGGGCGGCAGCCCCCCGGCTGTGCCTCGTAATCTCTGTGCGTTTTAAGGTTTGACCTTGTAACTCAGCAGCTTTAACTCTTTAGAAAACGGAGTTTTTTTTCAAATAATTTCTGCACGTTTTTGTACAGTTTATTACTTATTATTGCTTGACTAACTGTTAGATGATTGTGTAACATTCTTTTCTTTCTCGACAGGGTGTTTTCAAGAAGCCTTTTGCCGAAATTGGGAAATGTAAATTCGGGGATAATTTTTCGGTCTGAAACTATCAAAAGGCCCTGCTGGGTCCAATTCCGGTTCGAATGAGTCCTCATTCACCCGGATCCGTTGCCAACTGTGGCCTGTAGGCGTGGCTGATAAAAAAAAGAGAAATGAACATTAAGTGGCTAAATTTGTTTTTTGGAAAACAGGGAAGGAGTGATCGGATTGACCTGAAATTTCGAGGATAAGCGGATTTAAAAAAGAAATTGAGTTTCTTTTTTAAACTTTAAATTCAGTATATAAAAAATTTCCTCTGACAGGAAATCGAACCCGGATCTTCCGCCTGACAGTCAGGAACAGCGACCATTGAACCACAGAGACACTTGTTATATTATTTTAGTCTCCGGTATGTATTTTTGACGCAAGCAAATCCCCTCAAAACTTGATATTTGGTTTTTGGAAAATAGGGAAGGAAGGATCGGATCAGACAACGTTAAAGCCCGATCGACAACGTTAAAGGGCCCGTAAAAGAGCCCGATCGGACAACGTTAAAGGGGGGCTCTGGTGGGAGAAATTAACATGGGCTCTGATAGGAAAACGAGGTTTTTCATAATATAAATTCGGGGGATAAGTTTTTCGGTCTGAAAATATCAAAAGGCCTTAACAGGTCGAATTCCGCTTCGAATGAGTCCTCATTCACCCGGATCCGTTGTCAACTGTGGCCTGTAGGCGTGGCTGATAAAAAACAAGAGAAATGAACTTTAAGTGGCTATATTTGTTTTTTTGGAAAACAATCGCTCTTTACGCTAAAGTTTGACTTTCTCAAAACTCTTTTTTTTAAAGAATAAAAACTTTAGCGTAAAGAGCAAAGCGTTGAGGAGGGCACAGCCCCTTTCATATACGGAAGCGGGGGTTTGGGGGGCGGCAGCCTCCCACCTGCACCTCCTAATCCCTGTACGTTTTAAGGTTCGAACTTGTGACTCAGCCTCTTTAAGTCATTAGAAAACCTAGTTTTTTTCAAATAATGAACATTAAGTGGCTATATTTGTTTTTTAGAAAACAGGGAAGGAGTGATCGGAATGAGCTGAAATTTCGAGGATAAGCTCCCCGGCCCTAGGAAAACTTAACCTCTAAACTTCAGCCCAATCAGACAACGTTAAAGGGGGGCTGTGGTTGGAGGGTCGAAACTTCCGGCCCACTTTTACCCATGAAAATAAAGTCGGAGGGGGGTGAAATTTTGTACGTTTCTTAGTTGGAGCTTGGGCTACAAAATGCGATCACCGCTGTCTCTTTGCGACCGCTAGGACCGGAAATCACTTAACATTGTGGTGGGTCGCCTATTTAAAGAGGCACAAGTGTGCCTCCTTGAAAAGTTAGCACGATATTCTCAAGCTAAGCCAAAAACCGGTTTGGCTGCAAAGAATAAAAGTCAGGCTAGACCGGGTAACTTCACAGGAATTTGTGGAATGGAGGAGGCTTATATTTCAGAGCGGAAACAAGCTCATCAAAACCCAAAACCGTTCAATATAGATGTACTAAAGAATATTGGAAGTATAGAAACCTTGGCAATTTGTCCCTTGAGCCAAAAGATTTTTCCACCTTCTAAAATGTCGAATTTCAACAAAAAATTACATTTCTTATATTTTTTCGTAAACACAGAAGCTTCTAGTAAGTCCTGCCACGCCCCCTAGAGGACCTGACCTAGAATTTCCGGAAAATGATGCAAATGGTTTTTCCTATTACAACACATACAACCGGAGTAAATGACATAACAGCATAAATATATGTAACTACAGAGTAAATACTATGCAAAAAACAAAACAAAACAAAAAAAACAGCGAAGCAAAATGATGAAGTTTTATTTTGCTGCCCTTTGCTAAAGTAGCAACCTTTACCAGTAATTACTATTTCGTCATAATACATCCCTATAATTGCAGTTTATAATTAATATTTATCTGCAGGGTCGTATCCAGGATTTTTTTTTTGGGGGGGGGATTACAAAAGGATTTTTTCTGGTGGAAGGGGCACAAAACTTCAAAAAAAACAAAAAAAATTGGTTTATATATTCATTTTTGCTACGTTTTACGAGTTGGACAAACATTTCGGGGAGGGGGGAAGTTCAAATCCCCATAGCCCCCTCCCCTGGATACGGCCTTGTTTATCTGCTATCTGCAAATGGTTGTTCTAATTTTTAAATTTATTTGTTCAGGAAATTTCCATTTCTTTACGTCATCTTCTTCCCTAGTTATGGTGGTTTTGCAACTTCCGAGCGAGAGCTCTGGTACAATTTTTTGGCAATTTTGGCAATTGGCAATTTTTTCCTGCATTCAGGAAAGCCAAAAGTATTTCGCTTTCGCATTCGGAAAATGGGTCGAAAAGACACGGAATAGAGCAAGCGACAAAAATGTTTAACCAAACATCTATCAAACAGTTCGTGGTAACGAACTGTAGGTAAGGGGCGACCCGGCTCAATAGTAACCGAAACCCTAAAAAACGGAATTTTGATATCAATAGATACATCAAAAGAATCATATTTTCATGCTGATTTCAAATATGTAAGTTTCATCAAGTTTAGTCTTACTCATCAAAAGTTACGAGCCTGAGAAAATTTGCCTGATTTTCGAAAAAAGGGGGAAAGTCCCCCCAAAAGTTATATAACCTTAATGAAAATCACACCATCATATTCAGCGTATAAGAGAACCCTACTGTAGAGGTTCCAAGCACCCATCTACAAAAATGTGGAATTTTGCATTTTTTACCAAAAGAAAGATCACGGATGCGTGTTTATTTGTTTTTTTTGTTTTGTTTTCTTTTTCCCCAGGGGTGATCGTATCGACCCAGTGGTCATAGAATATCATGGGAGGGCTCATTGGAACAAAAATTAAAAATTCTAGTGCCGTTTTTAAGTGACCAAAAAAATGGAGGGCAATTAGGCCCCCTCCCACGCTCATTTTTTTCCCAAAGTCACCCGATCAAAATTTTGAGATATCCATTTTGTTCAGCATGGTCGAAAATATGATAAATATGTCTTTTAGGATGACTTAATCCCCCGAAGTCCCCGGGGGGAGGGCTGAAAGTTATGAACTTAACCGAATGTCAAGGAGGCACACTTGTGCCTCTTTAAAGAGGTGACCCACCACAATGTTAAGCGATTTCCGGTCCTAGCGGTCTCAGAGAGGCAGCGGTGATCGCATTTTGTAGCCCAAGCTCCAACTAAGAAACGTGCAAAATTGCACCCCCCCCCTCCGACTTTATCTTAATGGGTAAAAGTGGGCCGGAAGTTTCAACCCTCTGAACACAGCCCCCCTTTAACGTTGTCCGATTGGGCTGAATTTATAGGTTAAGCTTTCCTAGGGCCCGGGAGCTTATCCTTGAAATTTCAGCTCAATCCGATCACTCCTTCCCTGTCTTCCAAAAAACAAATATAGCCACTTAATGTTCATTTCTCTTTTTATCAGCCACGCCTACAGGCCACAGTTGGCAACGGATCTGGGTGAATGAGGACTCATTCGAAGCAAAATTCGACCTGTTAGGGCCTTTTGATATTTTCAGACCGAAAAAATTATCCCCCGAATTTACATTTACGAAAAACCTCGTTTTCCTATAAGAGCCCATGTTAAGTTTTCCCACCACAGCCCCCCTTTAACGTTGTCTGATCGGGCTGAAATTTAGAGGATAAGCTTTTCTGGGAACTGGGAGCTTATCCTCAAAATTTCAGCTCAATCCAATCCTTCTTTCCCTATTTTCCAAAAACCAAATATCAAGTTTTGTGGGGATTTGCTTGCGTCAAAAATAGATACGGGAGACTAAAATAATATTACAAGTGCATCTGTGGTACAATGGTCGCTGTTCCTGACTGTCAGGCGGAAGATCCGGGTTCGATTTCCTGTCAGAGAAAATTTTTTATATACTGAATTTAAAGTTTAAAAAAGAAACTCAGTTTCTTTTTTAAATCCACTTATCCTCGAAATTTCAGCTTTATCCGATCACTCCTCCTTCCATGTTTTCCAAAAAACAAATATAGCCACATAATGTTCATTTCTCTTTTTTTTTATCAGCCATGCCTACAGGCCACAGTTGGCAACGGATCCGGGGGAATGAGGACTCATTCGAACCGGAATTTGACCCAGCAGGGCCTTTTGATAGTTTCAGACCGAAAAAATCATCCCCCGAATTTACATTTCCCAATTTCGGCAAAAGGCTTCTTGAAAACACCCTGTCGAGAAAGAAAAGAATGTTACACAATCATCTAACAGTAAGTCAAGCAATAATAAGTAATAAACTGTACAAAAACGTGCAGAAATTATTTGAAAAAAAACTACGTTTTCTAAAGAGTTAAAGATGCTGAGTTACAAGGTCGAACCTTAAAACGTACAGGGATTAGGAGGCACAGATCGGGGGCTGCCGCCCCCCAAACCCCCGCTATTGCAGCCTCTTTTGTTATGTTTTTTTAAGTCCTGTACCCTGCAATCAATTGGTCGTACCAATACAAATGAAACTGTTTCAATGGCATTTTTTTAATATCTTCTGGGGATTTGGCAATGACTACTCAGTCTGTTACAGTTATAACTACAAACTTGTCTCTGTGCCAGGTAGTGTTATGTACTCAGTGTGATCATGTATAATGGTAAAATAAATGAACCTGAACTGCTAGTTTATTCTGAGCCCTTCTTCTGCTCCCTGTTTTTCTGTGCAAAATTTTTTAAGTTCATCACAGTATAGCTTGTTATTGTTTAGGGAAAATTCTTACGAGGAAACGGAAAATAATGATTATCAGTAGGCTTTTTAATAAAATAAATGCAATAGGGTTTTCTTATGGTAAAAAATTTAAGCAGACTTTGTTTTTGTTGTAAAACAGTTCTTTGCAAGGGCAAAACCGGGGGGTGGTAGCCCTCATCGATAAAAGATGCAATAGTTGTTTTTATGGTAAAAAACTACAGCAGACTTCGTTTGTGTTGCAAACCAGTTCTTCGCAAGAGCAAAAGCGGGGGGTGACCTTAAAAAAACCTTAACGAAAGAGGTTGCAAAAGCGGGGGGTTTGGGGGGGGGCAGCCCCCCAACTGTACCTCCTAATCCCTGTACGTTTTAAGGTTCGACCTTGTAGCTCAGCCTCTTTAACTCTTTAGAAAACGTAGTTTTTTTCAAATAATTAACATATAGTATTGGTTATTGGGATGTATACAGACGTTTTCAGGCGGGATTTTTTCTGGTAGGTGGGGGGGGGGGGTGGATCGGGGGTTATATGGGAGGATCTTTCCATGAAGGAAGTTTTAATGGGGAAGGGACAGTGCTATGAAGGGGGTGCCGGATTTCCCACCATTATTAAAGAAAAAGATCAGAAATTAAATATAAAAACAAATTTTTCAACTGAAAGTATGGAGCAACATCAAAACTAAAAATAAAAAGAAATTATTTTGTATACGATTGGCTCTACCCCTAATCAGAACCTCGCTATATAGGACGAAGTTATCTTAGTAATTTCACAATAGATTTTTATAATATATAACGGCCCTTGTGAATAAGGGGCCATTTTTAAATAATTGGAACAAAATTCGAACTTAGCTTACAGAGCAAGGTATTGACTAGTGGGCGAACCCCCTAATATACGTTACACATATTAAAAATCTATGAATATAGAAGTTCGTTATGTAAGTTAATTCTTAAGTTACGTATATTTATTACTAACCAAAACGTTCGTAAATAAAATTAAACAAGTTTCGAGAATGCCATTTAACCAAATAAAAGTAAAATTAATATGCAAATTTTGTTTTAATTATTCATGTACGGTGAGCCAATATCAAAACCTGCTTTAATTCAAAAACGTTCAAAAAGTAAATAAAAAAGCAAGTTTTGTTTAACTGAAAGTAAGGAACGACGTTAAAACTTAAAACGAACACAAATTATTCCGTATATGAAAGGGGCTGTCCCCTCCTCAACGCCTCGCTCTTTACGCTAAAGTTTGACCTTCTCACAACTCTATTTTTTTTAAACAATACAAAACTTAGCGTAAAGATCGAGGCGTTAAGGAGGGGACAGCCCCTTTCATATACGGGATAATTTCTGGTCGTTCTAAGTTTTAACATCATTCCTTACTTTCAGTTAAAAAAAACTTGTTTTTTTATTGAATAAAGAGTAAAAAAAAGGTACTCTTGCATTACATGTGCCTTTACAAGGAAACCAGTCACGAAAAACCCGTTTTTGACGGGTTAACCGCTATAGAGTAGGCAATAACAGCGTGGTTTTCATTACTTATACGATATTTAAACTGTGGTTTTTTGGGATTTAGGGGGGGGGAGGTACCGAGGCTAGGTTAGGTTACGTATTTAATATATGCAATGCTTTAGCCCCCATCCTCCCCCCGAATGTACAATTATATAGCCCAAATTTGTTTCTAAGCTATTATATATTCATCCTATTTTATTTTATTTCATTAGCAATAACTAAACTTGACTTTTTAGAAAGGCCCATATAATGAAAGAATATCTAAAAACCTCAATGTATATAGAAATTGTTTATTCGCACACGCGGAATAATGTCACGTCATCGTAAAAACAATAGAACTGAAGATAAATTATTCTTTATCAGCTATCGACATTAGCGTTTATGGACCTATGAACTTGAGTTCTGCATTTTAATTCTGTTGCATCAGTTTGTTTACCTCAATTCCAGCATCTTCAGTAACTACAGTTTTTGCAGAATCTACGCGTGCCCCATTGTTCTTAAAGTCTAAGAATTATCACCCCTTTCAGGTACTATGAATGTAAGTGAAGTACATATGAAGAAAATTTGATTCTGGGACAAATTTACTGTCAAGACGCTATATCCAACTTGAATTATTATATATAGTTATCATTCTATTATTTTTGTAATAAATATGTCTTGCGTGTATTTAACAAAAATTTTGTAATGCCTCAAACAGAAAAGCCTACCTCATAATTTTTTTCAAGGGTGACTTTAATATTTCGAAAGATTCATCTCGTCACTTAGTGGATCTGTATCTGCTCTTCTTGATCGTATTGTGAATAAAGATAAACTTACTTATAAAGCCTAATTAGATTCAATCTCAAATTTTATTTGACATTTTTAAATAACTCAAACAGCGGCCAACTCTCAAATAACCTGAAAATTCACCTTTGTAATAGATTGATCATACACATTGTTCTGTATGGGTACGAAACGTGAGCAGTTAAACCCACAGTCAACGCACCATCCTTGGGTTAGAAAAGTCCCTTTTCTAACTTTTGCTCTACTTTTTATCCTTAATAAACTCTTTCTTTTGATATATATATCACACACACCAAAAAGCCTTCGGGTTTTCCTTTTCATGAGCGCAGTAAAAGAACGGGCGGTGTTTTTAATGATAGCGGCATCACCAAAAAATACACATTTTGCAGAGAGTTGTTTCTTATTTTAGCACTATCCCTTTTAAATCGCTATCATTTATCGTTATCGCTATTGCTTATAAGCCAGTCGATGCATTCAATTCAACATTACAAAACGCTGACCAATCAAATGGTTCAAACTCTGTCCTTTGGATCTTTATTCTTCAAACTTTTCAAAAAATACAAGTGTCGTAATATCTATTCAAAAGATACGTGGGTCATTTAAAACTTTCAGGGCTTCTTCCATTGAGAGAGAGGAAAGGTTTTATTAAAAAAAAAAATTAAACACAATAACAACAAAAAGCGAAGTTTATTAAACTTGTATGGGCAGTTATCACCCTTTACAAAACCCTACATACACAATTACTACCAGCCATCCTTACCCCCCCCCCCCCAAAAAGGGCAGAAAATAATAATAAGAAAATAAATAAATAAAAATAAACGAAATAAATTATTTTCTAAAAACTTCACGACCTAATTGGATACCGAAGACACAAAACTAAAAATCATTCTTCTATTCTACCTCCCCATCGCCCTCCTAAAAAAAAGTGTCACAATCACTTGAGAGAAAATTCGCCCAGCAAAGATTAAAACTCATATGTAGACAAACACTGTCCTTTTAATTTACTGCTAAATTCATTTAGCTCATCAATTGTTGAAATTGCCTGCATTAATGGTTCCCACACCCGAGGGCCAACATGTCTTATGGAAAAAACGGATCGCTTTGTAATAACCTGAGGTCGCCGAATTAGTGTTTATGTTCTAGTCGAGTAGTTATGAAAATTAACACCACTTGTAAACATTTCCCTAAAACACTCAGGTAATAACGCGTGTATATATTTAAACATAAAAAGAGCATTATAAAATCGGAATAATCCAGCCATCGGTAATATATTTACTTGATTATATCTATGTCTAACAGACATATTATGATTATCTCCAGTTAAAACACGTAGGGCATTATTTTGTAAACGTCTAAGGGACAAAACGTAATGGACCGCACAAGACAACCATATAGAAAGTATGGGTGAACAAAAGAAAAAAAAAGCAATCTCATAATGTCTTTCGGAAAAAAGTGCTTCAGTTTCCTCATCATCCCAACATTTCTTGCAACCTTGCCACTAACACATGAAATGTGCTCTTTGAAGTTAAGGCACTCATTAACAATCACCCCTAGATATTTTGTCGAAACTTCCAGAGGCAGAATAATTTCACCGAACTGTATTTTGTCAATCCAAGGGTAGTAATTGCTACTTCTCCCGTACATTACAAAATGGGATTTTGCATGGTTTAGCTGAAGTCTGTTAACCCTCATCTATTTCTCAATGTTTAACATGCCAGTCTGAAGATTCTGTATAAGTATTTCCCCGGTTTTTGCAGCAACAGTTAGATGCGTGTCATCAGCAAAATAAGGCAAAATAGATTTTGATGCTCCAGTATCACTAAATTCTAAATCAAAAGACAGTCCATTGATAGCATTTCGCAGGTAATCAATATATATAAGAAACAGTAGTGGCACCAAAACAGACCCTTGAGGAACACCGAATTCAACACTTTTAACTTGCGATTTGATTTCACCAGTACTGACAAACTGTTTTCGATCTTGGAGAAAAGATTCCAATAGACGATAAAACATACCTCGAAAACCACCATTCGTCAGCTTCACCAGAAGAATTCCATGGTCCACTGCATCAAAGGCTTTCACAATGTCCAAAAAAAAACAGATGCAACTTTCCACCCTTGGTCCAGAGCATCGTTCAGAAAAGTCGTGAGAAAAAGAAGAGCTTGATCTATCCACATTGCTTTACGGAATCCAAACTGAATTTTACTAAAATACTTTTTATTCTCAAGAAAATCAACCATCCTGCCACTAATCAATTTTTCAAAAACTCTCGGTAAAACTGGCAGCAATGAAATAGGCCTATAATCATTCGGCCAATTTTTTTTTCCGCCCTTAAAAAGCGGAACCACTCTAGCAATTTTCATAAAATCAGGAAAAACACCAAATTTTAGGCACATATTAAATAGAACACAAACCTGGTCGCATATTTCCGAGAAAACATACTTAAGTACACGCAATGAAAGGAAGTCAGCACTCGAAGCATTATTTCTCATGTTCCAGAATGTGGTGCGTAATTCACTAGCAGTTACTGGTTTCAGATATGCAGATACATCACTTTCCTCGGGTAAAAATTGGTGGTATGTTCCCTCCTCAGAAAATTGTGTTATGGAGTTCGCTAACAGTTTACCAACAATAGAAAAATGGTCACACATACAATCGAAGCATCAGTGTTGAAATTTTCAGGTAAAATTGACCTTTTGGAAGGGCTCAGAACAGACTGAATTACTCTCCACGTTTGCCTGGGATTACCTGCACATTTTTTATACTCATTTCGATAATAATTAATTCTCGCTGTTTGTAATAGGTTATCGAGTTCACAATTATATTTCTTGTATCTCACTTTCGCCTCAGAAGACACTACAGAATATTTATATAGCAGTCTCAGATTTGATATGGCCTTCATCAGTCCTCTAGTAACCCAGTGTTTTCCAGGGGTAACATGAAAAGCCGGATTTTTAATAAATGTACAATTTTCTTTTAGTAATTTAGTTATTTCTGAATACCATAATGAAAACTTCTCATTCACTTGCACATCGCTACTTTGTAAAAAGTTAAGTTGAGCGTTTTTTAATTTTCTTCTGAATATGTTAGGAGCCTCGGCATCCATTTTCAATACAGAAATTTGTGGTGGTATATTCATAGCTGTAGGAACACCAAACTCTCTAATAACAACAAGAACACCAAAATGATCAGAAACATCATTCAAAATAACATCAGCAAAATCATACTTCACATTAACAAATATATTATCCAAAAGTGATTCCGAGCGTAAAGTCACTCGACTATATATATTAACTGTCGGTCTTAAACCGTAACCCAACATAACATATAAAAAATCACGAACTCTCGGATTATATTTACTGAAAATAGATCAAGATTAAAGCTATAACCACTGCTACTACTATTATTGCTATGGAACTCAATCAGAAGAGTTTAAATACATCTAGTTGAAAAATAGGGCACATATGCAACATCTCAGGACCGGAATGAGGTACTAAGCATAACATTTCTGGGAAGGTTGAGCTGAATGTTGAACTAAACTGATGCAGACGGTGTACATGCAGGTTATCATAAAGAATTATAAGCAATATCCCAGGAAAGGTTTAGAGCATCAAGTTTTAACTGTCACAGCATGTTGAGGGAGATGTTGAACTGACTAAAAGGAAATATATGCATACTACTAATACTACTAGTATTACTACTACTAGTACTTCTACTGTTACTACTAATGCTACTCTTACTGCTGCTACTACTGCTGTTACTGCTACTACTACCATTACTGCTGCTACTACCATCACCACTACTACTAATACTACTACTATTCCTGCAACTACTGTTACTACAGCTACAACTGCTACTACCAATACTGCTACTACTACTACTACTACTACTACTACTACTACTACTACAAGTACTACTACTACTACTACTACTACTCTACTACTACTGCTACTACTCCTACTACTAATACTACATTTTGAATGCCACTGCAGCCACTACTACCACTACTAATACTACTAATATCATTATTGCTACTCCCACTTCTTCTACTACTACTGATAATACTAAACACTTCTATTATTTCTAAGGCTAAGGGTACAATTAGTAAAAATTACAAGGAATGTTGAGGGGGAGGATGTTGAAATAAAACACCATACACTATGTGCATGAAGGTTGTCAAAGAGGGTTATGAGCAACATCCCAGCAAAAGCATTATGGTATCTATGGCATAAAGTTGAAATTTTATGAATATTGACAAGTATGCTAAGCTAAACCAGAACATACTATGTGCATGCAAGTTGTCAAAAGGTTGGATTAAGCAATATCTGACTAAGGGCATTAAATTGATAATTTCAGGGATACTATTACTTCTACTTTTATAGAGGTAAATCAAAAGAATTTAAGTACATCCATGTTTTTAAAATGGCACAGATACAATATCTCAGGAACTAAACAGGGCATCAAGCAGAACTTTCTAGGAAAGTTTATGTTGAGATATAACTAAATTCTGTAATATCTTAAGAACAGCTGAGGGTATTAAGTTAAAACACTCAGAGATGCTACTATTAATGCTGCTATTACTATTACTGCTGCTACTATTGAACTAAATCAAGGGTTCAAGTGCATCCAAGTTGTAAAAATGTCACAGATACAATGTCTCAAGGACCGAAGAGGCTATAAAATTTTAACGTTCAGGAAATGTTCACGGAGTGTAAAACTAAAAAAAAAAATACAGGGTGTATCAAAATTGTTGAAAGGGCGTAAGGTCAATGTCCCAGGGACAGCTAATGCTGCTAGGTTGGAACTTTCAGAGCATGCTATTGAGGATGTTAAACTAAATAGAAAGGCGCTATTTGAATCAAAGCCTTTCATAAGGGTGTATTTGCGACATCTCGGGATCGGCTGAAGGTATTAAGTTGAAACTTCCACAGCATTAATAAGAGGGAAATTTAACTAAGTCAGGTTTTTAAAATGGTTTACACGCAATATCTATGGAATGACTAAGGGGATTAAGGTGAAACTGCCAGGGATGTGGAGATGGATGTTGAACTAAATCAAAACACACTATATGCATGCAGGTTGACGAAAGGACGTAACAGAAACATTTAAGGGGCGGCTGAGGATGTCAGACTGAAACCTCCAGGGCTACTCCCCTTCAAGTGTTGTTCTTACTACAACCACTACAAGCACTGCTAGTGCTACTACAATTACTATTGATACTACTATTGCTACTGTAACTATTTATGAATAGAGCTATGACTAATTACGACTGCCAATGCTTGCGAATCAGACTACTTGTTACTGTTTTCCTCTGTGACTACTTGTGTTTGCGACTACCTGAGACTGAGAATACTAGTGACTGCGATTAATTACAACCTTGACTGTTTACGGCTGCAACTACTACTTGTGACAGCGACAACTTGGAACTGCCATTGCGACTAAATGCAACTGCAACTACAACCACTAGTTACAGCTG
The DNA here is from genome assembly GCF_049724085.1 of Artemia sp. Qi Xiang Cuo. Taxonomy (NCBI): domain Eukaryota; kingdom Metazoa; phylum Arthropoda; class Branchiopoda; order Anostraca; family Artemiidae; genus Artemia; species Artemia sp. Qi Xiang Cuo. The sequence continues at coordinate 19,780,926 of NC_142805.1, forward strand.
CCACTGCTTACAGTTACAACTATACCTACTTGCAGCTCTGACTGCACCTGCTTGATGGAGTGACTGTGAATATTTGAGACTACGACTACTGATAACTATGATTATGATTATTTGCAATTATCACTGAAACAACATGTGACATTGACTACTTGCAACTGCAACTGTGAATACTTGCGACTGTTGCTACTACTACTGCTATTACTACTACTTACTGGTGCTACGACTACTTCTACTGTAACTACTACTAATACTACTAACTATTACTAACACTATTGAACCATATCAAAAGAGTTAGGTTTATCAAAGTTGCCAAAATGACACTTATTCAAAATCTCAGGAATAAAATAGGGCATTAAGTGCTGTCAGGGAAAGCTGAGAAACTTCAACGAAACTTCAGAGTACGTAGTTAGGGATGTTGAATCAAATCGAAAGACACTAAGTGCATCCAATTTTGTCAAAAGAGTATTTCTGTAATATATAAGAAATGACTAAGGGTATTAAGTTAAGACTACAAGGCATGCGGAATGAGAATTGGAACTACATCCAAACATACTATATGCATCCGTGGTTGTCAAAAGGATGTATCTGCTATATCTCAGGAGAGGTTAAGAGAATTAGTTTGAAACTTTTGCAGTATTTGGTGAGGGCACTATAGATAGATAAATAGATTTTTTTTTCTCACACGAAAGCCCAATTGGGCCATGGTGACATAGGGGAGAGTCGGGTACGTTGGGACGCGGGTACGTTGAGACACATGTACTTTTGACAGAAAACTTCAAGCTAAAAACCTGGTGCTACTCACACCTCAAACGTCATCTCTTGGACTATCTGTGGATGAAGTATAGTGGTCGCATGTGCAACTTTCTATCACAAAATTTAGGTAAGAATTTTTTATGTGGTTTTTTAAAAATATTTTTGCTTTGCGAAATTCTACGGTACTCTTAGGTAAGCAGCTTCTATAAATTTTCTTATAGCCAATCAGATAGAGAAATTTATGAGCTTTTCGATGGCATAAATTTTGTTGTGTTCCTCTGCCATCTTGTTGCTGATCTAAAATTTTTTTCGTAAATTCGTACTTTTAGGGTACTCTGGGACACGTGTTCCGGGGTACACTGGGACAGGTTCAGTTCATTGTGTTCCAGGGTACCCTTGCTTGCCTTAGCCTAGAGAACTTTCAAGAGTATGCTTCTTGTCGTATGTTGACTTCTTTCTTTCGATTTTCTACTCTTGATGGGCCTTGTGTTATTAGGTAGCTACAACAATCCTAAAAAAAAAACTCCCAAAAATCAAATATTTTACAATCCAGGCGAATTGTATCCCCTTCAACATATAAAATCAATTCCAACAATCATTACAAAAAATGACTTCAAATCTAAATTCTATTATCTAAAAATTCATAAAAATCCTATACTATTTCTACATTCCCTAAAATTGAATCAATTTTTTTGTCATAAAATAAACTCCACTAATTCAAATAAGTCTTCAAATCTAAGACCTCAAATCTAAAACCTACAATCTAAGTCTCAAATACTTCAAATCTAAACTCTATAATTTTTTTTCCTTATATCAAACAAAACCTTATATTTTTTCTATATTCCATAAAACTATATTCAATCATAAATACCATACATTCTAATTATTAAATTAAATCTTACCTAATATATAAACTTAGAAGAACTTAAACTTAATATATAAACTAAAAACTCTTTCTTTCGTTTTATCATGCCAAAAACGAGGAAAGCTGATCCGTCGCTTTACGTCTGGAAAGAGAAGGACATGAAGAAAGAAGTACAAGCTCACCTTTATGGGATGCCACTTCGAGCAGCTGCTGAAGCTTACAATGTCAAGCGGTCAACTCTTAGCAGATATGCCACTGCGTTTCGTAACGGAATAGACGAAGAAAAGAAGAGTTTAGTTACACTCCCGCCTATGACAACAGGCAAGTATTTACGAGTGAGTAGGTGCTTCAACTTGAACAGTAGCCTATATCCTTCAAACAGCGCAAATGCACTATGGTCTCTCCAGAAAGAGATCCAGAGAGATTGCTTGGCTGACTTGCATATCCGTCAAGCTGGGCCACAGAAAAGTCAGCAGGCAAAGACAGGTTGTATGGCTTTCCTAGAAAGCATTCTTCGATTTCGCTTCTAAGGCCGGAACCTACAAGTATCCAGAGAAATTTTGGTTTCAATCGTGTTGTTGCTGACACCTTTTACAGGAATCTCGGAGAGTTGTATTCAAAATACAAGCTCCCTGCTAGCTGGATCTTCAACCTCGATGAGACTGGGCTAACGAATGTCCAGACCAAGTGTCAAAGAGTGCTGAGCCCGAAGGGAGTAAAGCAGCTTGGTGCTACGACTTCCCAAGAGAGAGGAAAGCTGTTGACCATGGTGGGTACTATAAATGCCATGTGAGGATTTATTCCAACCTTTCTGATTTTACCACGATCACGTTTTGTAGAAAGACTTCTTGATGGAGGCCCCCTACAGACCGCTGGAATACCAAGTGGCAAGCCTGGAAATGCTTGGATGACAAAGGATCTGTTTTTGCTGTATTTGGAGCACTTTGTATCGCATGTCCACCCATCTCCTGAGAATCCTGTCTTGATTCTGATGGACAATCATGAAAGTCACGCAAGTTACGATGCAGTTCCGTTGGCCAAAGAAAAGGGAATACATATCCATACGTTCCTGCCGCACACATCATTCAGGTTGCAGCCTCTCGACGTTTCGGTTTATGGACCTTTATAGAGTTACTGGTCACAGGCAATGGAGAACTGTTTGAGACCTCACCCTGGTCGAGCAGTGACGGAATATGAGATCAATGAATTACTGGGGGTTGCTTTTCCTAAGGCCTTCTCTCAGACTAACATCACTAGTGGATTCTCAAAGCCTCGAATTTTCCCGCTGATAATTCTGACGACTCGTTCTGTTCTGAAGATCTCTGCTTGGCAGAAGAAGAGTCTGAGACTCCCAGTATCTGTTCCGGTGACTTTGTTCTAGTCGAGTACAGGGGGAAAAGGGATCGAATTTCTACACTGGTGAAGTGCTTCAGGCCGAGCCAGACGGCTACACTGTCAATTTTTTGAAACGAAACGTTCCAGCCTGGAGGATTACGTTTCTGAAAGAGCGCGATGAAGCGTTTGTCAATAGCTCAGAAGTGCACTAAACGCATTGCCAAGATGATCAGCTTAGATGCAGACCTGACCAAATACTCTGTTGAATAATTTTTTAAATAAGTTTATTGTATGTTTACAGTTTTATACCCTAAAATATACGAAGTTTCAATTGATTGGTCATGGTGTCCAAAAGTACCCACCGCCCTGGCCCATAGTACCCGCACAAGTGGTACTCTGGGACGAAACAGGACCCTCTGAAAAATAAGTTTTGCTAATTTTAGAGCGAGCAATAAAAATCTGAGTATAAATTAAACCGTCAATCCATATTCATTTGTTGTTTTCAGTAATCTTGGTTATTTTGGAACTTTCTTATGTTATGAGAAGTGAAAATAGACAGTTCGAAATAAAAAGTCTGTAAAGTGCAAATTAATTTCTGGTTTTTCAAAGCTAGAGGGGGCGTTAGCTCTACTTTTCTTTAATAATAATAATAGTGATAATTTATTTTTAACCCACTACACAGAAAATGAAGTGGAATAACACAAAAAAAAACAGAAAAAAACAAAAAAATACTTTTAACATCAACACAAATAAGTAAATACAAAAAAAAACAGAAAAAAATAAAAAAATACGTTTAACATCAACATAAATAAGTAAATACACTCAATGCGCTATGGCTATCGGATAAGAGGGTGGTTAACACCCAAGGTAGCAACACCCAAGGTACAATATCTGGAGCGCCAAAAATCCGCATTATCTTTCTATTACTGTATCTGCGAGGCAAATACAATGAAAACTTGCAATATCGGAAATACATAATTCTAATATCGCTAATATCCCCTGGTCGAAGCAGGATGTGAAGGCCAGCTGAGAAAAAAACCGCATGGGCAAAAAAACTTGAGTACAATTTAGCCAGTGCTTTTCTATTATATCTTCCCCTGTTGGGGACAATTTTCGCGTACCCCAGTTTCAGCTTCTCTAATATCACTCGACGCCCGGAAACGAAATAACATAAGCGATTTGCAAATATTAATCCCAAGTCATCGGAAAGATTCGACACATTTTACAGAAAATAAACCGCAATCAAGAAGCGTACTGAAGATTTTGAATTGAACACTAAATAGTCGCATTTATCAGTATTGAGGCTTGATCCAATTTGCCCCTACAGCCACGATACAAGTTGCACAGACTTCATTAAAGTAAACTTTTATCTGCCAAGAAGCAAAAGATCATCCATATATGCAATATAGGAGACATTTGACAACCCTGAACAGTAAGAAAATGGTATTTTATTAATAAAATTCAATAAACAAGCTTTGAAAATATGAGGTGAAAGCACACCACCCTGTCGGACCCCAGATCTAACAAGGATTTTATCAAAGGCCCGGGAACCCTGTCTCAACTGAATAAATGAATTCTGGCACCAAAATCGAAGTGCAAAAATAACTGAACGATTCACACCCAAACTTGCCAGAGAAAACAATGCCTGAGAGTGACAAACAGTATCGAAAGCTTTAGATAGGTCTAACGGTCAAAAATAAACTTCCATTTTTAAACGATGTGCTTCTTGTAACACTGTTGCAAGTATACGTTGGGAATGCTGGCATCCTATACGCGATTTAAAACCGAACTCATTTACATAATAATTCACCTTATCATGAATAAATGGGAACAATACATATTCAAATAGTTTACTTAAATTACACGATACAGTAATACGGCGGTAGGATCTATAATTAAGCGGATCCTTCCCTCACTTCAGAACAGAGGTAACGGTACCACACAGGAAAGAGTCAGGCACTAGTGAGCTACTAACACACATCACTGTCAAATTCACTGGATAAATTCACTGTCAAGGCGCAATATCCAACTTGAATTATTATATACAGTGATCATTCTATTATTTTTTTAATAAACATGTCTTGCGTGTATTTAATAACATGTTGTAATGCCTCAAATAGAAAAGCCTACCTCATAATTTTTTTCAAGGGTGACTTTAATATTTCGAAAGATTCATCTAGTCACTTAGTGGATCTGTATCTGCTCTTCTTTATGGTATTGTGAAAAAAGATAAACTTACTTACAGAGCCTAATTAGAGTCAATTTCTAATTTTATTTGAAAATTTTGAATAACTGAAAGTACGGCCAACTCTCAAATAACCTGAAAATCACTTTTGTAATAGATTGATCACACACATTGTTCTGTATGGATACGAAACGTGAGCAGTTAAACCCAAGGTCAACACACCATCCTTGGGTTTGAAAAATTTCTTTTCTAGCTTTTGCTCTACTTTTTATCCTTAAGAAACTCTTTCTTTTGATATATATCACACACAGCAAAAAGCGTTTCGGGTTTTTCTTTGCATGAGCGCCGTGAAAGAACCAGCAGTGTTTTTTATGATAGCTGCATCACTAAAAAATACACATTTTGCAGAGACTTGTTTCTTATTTTAGCGCTATCTCTTTTAAATCGCTATCATTTATCGTTATCGCATTCGCTTTTAAAGCCAGTCGATGCATTCAACTCAACATTACAAAACAGTGACCAATCAAATGGTTCAAACTCTGTCTTTTGGATCTTTATTCTTCAAACTTTTCAAAAAATACAAGTGTCGTAATATCTTGTCAAAAGATGAGTGGGTCATTTCAGGGCTTCTTCCATTACTGCTATAACTACTGCTACTACTTTTACTGCTATGGAACTCAATCAGAAGAGTTTAAATACATCTAGGTGGAAAATAGGTCACATATCCAACATCTCAGGAACGGAATAAGGTAGTAAGCATAACATTTCTGGGAAAGTTGAGCTGAATGTTGAACTAAACTGATTCAGACGGTGTACATGCAGGTTATCATAAAGGAGTATAAGCAATATCCCAGGAAAGGTTTAGAGCATCAACTTTGTACTGTCAAAGCATGTTGAGGGAGATGTTGAACTGACTAAAAGGAAATATTTGCCTACTACTAGTACTAGCATTACTACTACTACTACTTCTACTGTTACTACTACTGCTACTATTACTACAGCTACTACGGCTGTTACTGCTACTGCTACTACTACTGCTGCTACTACCATCATCACTACTACTAATACTGCTACTATTACCGCAACTACTGTTGCTATAGCTACAACTTCTACTACCAATACTACTACTACTACTACTACTACTACTACCACTACTACTACTACTTCTACTACTACTAATTCTACTACTACTAATTCTACTAATACTACAATTTGAATGCCACTGCAGCTACTACTACCACTACTAATACTACTAATATCATTATTACTACTCTCACTTCTTCTACTAAACACTTCTACTATTTCTAAGGCTAGGGGTACAATTAGTAAAAATTCCTAAGAATGTCGAGGGGGAGGGGGAGGATGTTGAAATAAAACACCATATACTATGTGCATGAAGGTTGTCAAAGAGGGTTATGAGCAACATCCCAGCAAAAGCATTATGGTATCTAAGGCATAAAGTTAAACTTTTAACGAAAATTGACAAGTATGCTAAGCTATATCAGAACATACTATGTGCATGCCAGTTGGCAGAAGGTTGGATTAAGCAATATCTGACTAAAAGGGCATTAAATTAATAGTTTCAAGGCTGCTATTACTTCTACTATTATTGAACTAAATCAAAAGATTTTAAGTACATCCATGTCTTTAAAATGGCACAGATACAATATCTCAGGAACTAAACAGGGCAACAAGCAGAAACTTTCTAGGAAAGTTTATGTTGAGATATTACTAAATTAAAAGGCACTATATGCATACAGGTTGTCAAAACGGAGCGTCTATAATTCTCAAGAACAGCTAAGGGTGTTAAGTTGAAACACTCAGGGATGCTACTTTTAAAACAGCTAATACTATTAATGCTGCTACTATAGAAGTAAGTCAAGGGTTCAAGTGCATCCAAGTTGTAAAAATGGCATAGATACAATGTCTCAAGGACCGAAGAGGCTATAAAGTTTTAATGTTCAGGAAATGTTCACGGAGTGTAAAACTAAAAAAAAAAAAAAAAATACAAGGTGTATCAAAATTGTTGAAAGGGCGTAAGGTCAATGTCCCAGGGACAACTAAAGCTGCTAGGTTGGAACTTTCAGAGCATGCTATTGAGGATGTTGAATTAAATGAAAAGGCGCTATATGAATCAAAGGCATTTATAAGGGTGTATTTACGACATATTGGGATCGACGGAAGGTATTTAGTTCAAACTTTCACAGCATCAATGAGAAGGAAATTTAACTAAATCTGGTTTTTAAAAGGGTATATACGCAATATCTGTGGAATCTATATACTGCGATAATAAGTTAAATTGGAATGTTCGTATTTCTTATCTGACTAATGCACTTGAAAAACGGCTGAATTTTATGCGTGCTGTTGCAGGGCAAAAGTGGGGTACCAGCCGAGATGGGCTTCGAAAACTACTCATTTCCATAATATTTGGAAAGATTGAATATTCTCTTCCTGTGTACTTCTCAGCTTCCAAAAAGTACTTTCTAAAATAGAATCATTAGTACATTAGAGTCTGAGACTTATCACCGGGGCTCTTAAAAGTACATCCACTGCAGCACTGTACAAGAAGGTGAATATCCCTTCTTTAGAAGAAAGGTTCTTGAAATTAACATCTAATTACTTTATGAAAGTTAACAACAATCATAACCACCTCGTTTTTCAAGGAGTGTTCTACAAATTTATCATTCTCATGTGAAAATTGGAAGGCATATAAAAGTCAAGCTATTGTCAAGTTGAACTCCTTACTGGATAGTATTGGTGTTCCTGAAAATCTAATATTTTGTTGCAAGACTCCGACTTCCTCCAACCATCCTAATAGCATTGATAATGTCATAGACATTAATATCCCTGGCATGGATTGTCCTAAGACTAAGATGAACACTCAAATCCTTCATCAACTAACAATAGCTAAAATGGCAGAATTTTGCAGTTGGAAAAAGATTTTTACTAATCGATACGTTTCCAATGATGGAAGGGCTTCCATAGGCATTTTTTCTGAATGGAATGGTTCATCAATTGGGATGAGAGTTTCAGATGGATTCTCGATTTTCCATGCGGAATGCCTTGCTGTCCAGAAAGCTCTGGATGCTATGCTGGAAGCTGGATTAGGTTCCTTTGTTATCTTCTGTGATTCTAAAAATGTTCTTTCTTATTTCAAGAAGAGGCAAGGAAATGTTACTTCAATTATTGTTCATCTACAGAAAAAGATTAAAAAAATCATGTCTTCTTTTTCAACTGAAAATAATAATTTGGGTTCCTTCTCACATAATGATTAAGGGTAACAAAATTGCCTGATAGTCTTGCTAAGCAGACTATTCACTACCCAATTACTAAGATGGCCACTCGCCCTGTAAATAAATCTTCAAAGTTAATAACATCTGCTGCAAATGTTTCTAGAATTGATAAAAACAGAATTGCAGCTACAAATACATAAGTTTTGTCTTTTGCCAGACAATGTATCCCCAATTCACATTATCCACCCAAATACAAAACCAAAATATAGTATATTCTCTCTACAACAACAGGAGAAAAGCTAGTTTTACATTTATTTAAGTCTTTGTGGGCTCATTGGCCAAATTGGAGAACTGATTCCACGGATGTAAAAGTGTTTATTTAAGCTCATTTGGTTAGGAGAGTGTTGTGACAGAACTGAAAGATGCTTGATAGTCTTAAAAGGCTTTAAACTAGTTTTCAACACTACTTTTTTACCAGGCGAAAACTTGATCTTTCGAAACCTTGTGATCTAAATGCAATCGACGAAATTTTGATGGAGAGTGACCCAGAGGAGGATCTTTCTACTACAGAATCGATGATTTCTGAGTTTGTTCCTTCCAGTAGTAGCAGCGACGAAGAAGACTCCGTTGCTCTTGTTCTTAATCCTCCAAAGGTATACAAAAGCCTTAAGCCAGCTGAGGAAGTGGACTATGATGGCGAGACAACCCAGTCAGTTAGTGTTTTACAAACAGAAGAGAGTCCTAGTGAAATTAATAATAATACAAGCCAACAAGAACAGAATGTGCCATCCCGTGGGTCAGGGAATGTTGTTGAAGACCCGGTGACAGATTCATTGCCTGAACAAGACAGTAAAAGTACTGCGGAAGAAGCACATTCCGGACGAAAGCGTGGCCGAAGTGCGAAGTACATGAGGCGAAGAAAACGGACGGAAAGAAATACAAAGGCGAAGAATATGTGAGTGCCAAAAATATTGTTCACCCTGCTAGAAAACAGAATGAAGCTTTTAGAAGTTGAAGGCTGAGCTGTTCTGAAAAACTTGGTAGTGAAACGAAAGTCAGTCTGTTTGAATCGTACTGGGCTATAGGTGAAATGAACAGAACTCGACCGAAACGAACAAGGAAGAGAAAAGATGATAGTAACAAGGAGCACTACACCTGGTACTATTATGTGACTCTTGAATCGGAGAAAGTTAAAATATGCAAGTGCTTTTTATGTCTGTCTTTGCTCTAAGCCAAAGCAGAGCTTGCAACGTTTCAAGGAAAACATGGGAAGTTCTCTATTATTAGCACTCCTGAGAGACGCCAAGCTTTCAACAGATCAGTCCCGGCTGACATTGAGCTCATAAAGCAGCATATTGAATGATTTCCTGCTTATTAATACCACTATGGAAGATCAAAAAACTTCTAGGAAATATCTGTCTTCTAATCTAAGCCTTCAGAAGATGTACGATCCTTACAAAGAATTTGCTGCAGAAAAGGGGCTGCCAGCAAAATCGGTTGCAATGTACAAGAAAATTTTCTATCAAGAATACAATCTTGGATTTAAACCTCCTGTCAGGGACTCCTGTGGAACGTGTGATAATCCTAAGCAACAAATTAATTGTGCTGATCCTGAAGATTCCTAAAGAGGCAATTTGAAAGAGGGAAAGCCAACCTTTGGCATGAAGGATTGGGTGACAAGGGAGCCTCTGAGGTAGCCTCTTGTCTGATTAAGCATCTGAAGGCACTGCCGTCAAGAATAACACAGCTAGTCTTGTACTCGGACATATGTGGTTCTCAGAATCGAAATATGTTTGTGACCGGAATGTTTTCATATTACGTTTCTAAAATTGCTTCGGAGGATTTTGTATTGATAGATCAAAAGTTTCTCAAACCCGGACATACTCACCTCGAGTGCAACAGCGATCATGCCAGGATTGAGAAGGCCAAAAAGTATACAGACTTTGAAATCCGAGTTCCAGCTGACTGGACGAACTTAAACTTAATACGTCTTGCAAGGGGAAAAATTCCCATGACCGCCACTGAAATGCCGAAGTCAGAATTGTTTGACTTTAACGAATTTTAAGGAAAAGATGTGTCAAAAGAACAGTGGACACCGAAAATCAACCATTCTCTTGGTTAGCTGTCCGTTGGTTGAGGTACGAAAAAGAATTTGGCATCATCAAGTTCAAAACTTGTCTAGATGAAGATGCACCGTTCAGAATAATGAATTTTAGAAATAGAGGATCCCAGAAAATCTCATTTGCAAGTATGAAGACAAAGTATCCCAATGGGAAGGCGATTTCCAAAGCGAAATACGACGACTTGATGTCACTTCTGCCGTTTGTGCCTGCGCACTATCATGCCTTCCACAAAAATTTACTTTATGACAATACAGCGGTGGACTACCTCGAATATGAAAATAAAGAAGAATGAGCCAATATTCTCATGTTTTACAATTTTTTTTTTACCATTTCTTACATAAACGAAGTTGACTTAGCTTGAATCTGCAATTTGTTTTTTGAAAGATTTTGAGAAAATTCAATTTTCAAAAACCGATTAAGTCCATTATCTCAAAATATACTCCATTTTAGCGAAATCTAATGACAAAATTTAATTCCTCGATTTTTTTTTTGCATATATCATTTTCCCCAGCAGTTTTCATTCATACTCGGATTCAGGAGACGCTTTCAACCAGAAAAATCGCTCTCCTGTAAAGTTTGGAAAATGTGACTTAGACAGTTTTCGCATAGCGCTAGTGAATTTGAATGCCACTGCAGCTACTACTACCACTACTAATACTACTAATATCATTATTGCTACTCCGACTTCTTCTTCTACTACTGATGCTACTAAACACTTCTACTATTTCTAAGGCTAAGGGTACAATTAGTAAGAATTCCAAGGAATGTTGAGGGGAAAGGGGAGGATGTTGAAATAAAACACCATACATTATGTGCATGACGGTTGTCAAAAAGGGTTATGAGCAACATCCCAGCAAAATCATTATGGTATCTAAGGCATAAAGTTGAAATTTTATGAATATTGACAAGTATGCTAAGCTAAATCAGAACATACTATGTGCATGCAAGTTGTCAAAAGGTTGAATTAAGCAATATCTGACTAAGGGCATTAAATTGATAATTTCAAGGCTGCTATTACTTCTACTATTATAGAACTAAATCAAAAGAATTTAAGTACATTCCTGTTTTTAAAATGGCACAGATACAATATCTCAGGAACTAAACAGGACATAAAGCAGAAACTTTCTAGGAATGTTTATATTGAGATATAACTAAATTAAAAGGCCCTATATGCATACAGGTTGTCAAAACGGAGCATCTGTAATATCTCAAGAACAGCTGAGGGTGTTAAGATAAAACACTCAGGGATGCAAGTATTAATACCGCTAATACTATTAATGCTTCTACTATTGAACTAAATCAAGGGTTCAAGTGCATCCAAGTTGTAAAAATGGCATAGAAACAATGACCTCATGACCGAAGAGGCTATAAAGTTTTAACGTTCAGAAAATGTTCACGGAGTGTAAAACTAAAAAAAAAAAAAAAATACAAGGTGTATCGAAATTTTTGAAAGGGCGTAAGGTCAATGTCCCAGGGACAGCTAAAGCTACTAGGTTGGAACTTTCAGAGCATGCTATTTAGGATATGGAACTAAATGAAAAGGCGGTATTTGAATCAAAGCTTTTCATAAGGGTGTATTTACGACATATCGGGATCGCCTGAAGGTATTAAGTTCAAACTTCCACAGCGTTAATGAGAGGGAAATTTAACTAATTCAGGTTTTCAAAAGGGTATATACGCAATATCGATTGAGTGGCTAAGGGGATTAAGGTGAAACTGCCAGGGATGTTGAGATGGATATTGAACTAAATCAAAACACACTATATGCATGCAGGTTGACGAAAGGACGTAACAGAAACATTTAAGGGGCGGCTGAGGATGTCAGATTGAAACCTCCAGGGCTACTCCTCTTCTACTGCTGCTCTTACTACTACTACTACAAGTACTACTAATGCTACTACAATTACTATTGATACTACTATTGCTAATGCGACTATTTATGAATACAGCTATGACTAATTCCGACTGCGAATGCTTGCGATTCATACTACTTGTTACTGTTTGTTTCTGTGATTACTAGCGACTGCGACTACCTGTGAGTGAGAATACTAGTGACTGCATTAATTACGACCCTGACTATTTACGGCTGCAACTCCTACTACTTGTAACAGCGACTACTTGGAACTACCATTGCGACTAAATGCAACTGCAACTACAACAACTAGTTACTGCTGCCGCTGCTTACAGCTACAACTACACCTACTTTCAGCTCTGACTGCACCTACTTGATAGAGTGACTGTGACTATTTGCGACTACGACTACTGATGACTACGATTATGATTATTTGGAATTATCACTGAAACAACATGTGACATTGACTACTTGCAACTGCAACTGTGAATACTTGCGACTGTTACTACTGCTACTGTTACTACTAATACTTACTGCTGTTATGTCTACTACTACTTTAAGTACTACTAATACTACTAACTACTACTAACACTATTGAACCATATCAAAAGAGTTAGGTGTATGACACTTATTCAAAATCTCAGGAATAAAGTATTCCTGAGTGCTGTCACCTAAAATTGAGAAACTTCAATGAAACTTCAGAGTACATAGTTAGGGATGTTGAATCAAATCGAAAGACACTATGTACATCCAATTTTGTCAAAAGAGTATTTCTGTAATATATCAGAAATGACTAAGGGTATTAAGTTAAGACTACAAGGCATGCGGAATGAGAATTGGAACTACATCCAAACATACTATATGCATCCATGGTTGTCAAAAGGATGTATCTGCTATATCTCAGGAGAGGTTCAGAAAATTAGTTTGAAACTTTCGCGGCATTTGGTGAGGGCACTATAGATAGATAGACAGATTTTTTCACACGAAAGCCCAATTGGGCCATGGTGACATACACAAAACAAGCAAAAAAATACAGCAACATAACATAGACTGAAAAGACACTAAAACTGATTATTTAAGAAAATCATCACGATTCCTCATACCTACCCGAACGAACTTTCCAATATTATTTATATTTGAGCAACACCTACTTCTCAAAATTTCCAAAATCCAATCTCTTCCCCCGACCTCCCAAGCAAATATTTCTAAGTGCAACTCCCTCAATTCCCTACATTCCCCTAAAAAATGATGCAAAGACTCATCCATCTCTCCGCACATAGGGCACCTGTAAGGACCATCCCTCAATCTATCCCTCCCTAAATATTTCCTAAGTTCTCCAAGAGGCATAAAATTCCCCCTTACATATATTACCCATATAAAACCTTCCGGAGCCATTTCTATTTTTAAGTAATATTCTTCGCCCCAGTTCTCCTTTGCCTCCACATATAGCCGAAGGGACGGCGAGGTGGCCTTCTCAGCTTGCCATACCTGAACTTCCTGAGACCCTAGCCTAGTAGCAACTAGTTTAATACAGTCCCTACCATCCCTCTTATCCCCTTTCCCTCAATCCAGCAATTACCAAGCCTTGCACGGTCTAATATATTCTTCACCTGATTCCGCCACGAATCCTTCCTCCTATCTTGAAGTATCATCAAAAATGCTTGTTTAACTAGCCTATTATCTTCTATTGATGACACCCTTTCCCAATATTTAACCATACGAATTAACCTACTCTGTCTCATACACTTTATTCCTATATCCCCTCTCAGCACTAGCCCATTTACCTTATTATCGAGGCCTAATATATGCTTAAAACCTCAACTGCATTCTTTCTAAATTTACCCCCTTATCAAACCCCTATAGCTCCGCCCCGTACTTCTAAGCCGATCTAACCCTAGCATTAAAAATATACTTTAGCAGCCCTACGTCTTTAATTTCCTTAATACTACTTTTACTTAACATTCCTAGTAGTCTATTTCTCTTAATTTCTACCATCTTAAGATGTTTCTTCCATTTCCTATCTAACGATAGCCTACAACTTAAGTACTGAAATTTATCTATTCGGTCTAGTGTCCTACCTTCATACGTAAACTGTCACTGAGAAACTATCTATTCACCCCTTTTCCTAAAAACTATAGCCACCTACTTCTTTACGTTTAACACAAGTTTTTTGTTCTTAAAATAAGTTTCTGCCAGATCTAGCAGTTGTGCAAATGTTCTTTACTTTCTGCTAGCAATACTATGTCGTCCGCAAAAGGTAATGCAACAACACTTGCACTTGAAAGCTGAATTAATAGGGCGCCTCTGCCTATCAAATGTTCTTCCAAATCATTTATATACAATGAACATAGCCTTGGGGAAATTGTACATCCCTGCTTATCACCAAGTCTACTCCTAATGATCCTAGACAAATCCTTAATTACCGGTACTACAGTCTTCACTATATTATACATAGATGCTATAATCCTAACAAATACGCATGGTAGCCCTAGTGCTAACAACGCCCATCAATCCACTCCATCAAACGCCCTTTTTAAATCCAAAAATGCAACAAATAGCCTGCCCTCTTTTCTCCTAACCTGTTTCTTAATCATGCTTAATAAAATAAAAATCTGATCTATAGGACTATAGCCTTTTCTGAACCCTGCCTGGGAATCTGATAAAGTTCTATTTTGGTCTATCCAACTATCTATCCTACGACATAATATCTTAGCAAAATCTTACTAAGCACATTACTTAGTCTTATACCCCTATAATTCCCATGGTCTAATCTATCTTCCTTTTTAAATAATGGAACTAGAATAGGTGTAGCCCAAGAAAAGGGCCATTACCTGAAAATGCCCCTGCTATAACAGGCAGCAGCCACACCCGTCCCCACTTCCAAAGTGCGGTATATGCGGTATCCATCCAAAGCACTATAGTAGAAGTATTGTTAAAAGTTATTACACAATTTTTTTCGAAATACAAACAGCAATCAAAAATCCGAGTTCTTATAAAGAGAAACTGAAAAACATTTTAAATAGTAATCTGAACAATGAAAAGACTATAAACAAATGAAAAAACAATTATTAAAAACTTTTCCAACCAAAGATGTTTTTCAAAAAAAAGGAAAGAGCTATGTTAAACCAACAATGAGTAAAAATTAAGTATATTAATATTTCAAGCATAACACAACCGTAAATCGCTTACAATAAATAACCAAGCAAAGCTTAAAATGAGCAGCAATTACCACAAAGAGGAGCAAGGCTGACTGCCATCTAAAGACAAAAACATAATTTACGTCATCTAAACCTTAAACGCAATGAACACATTTTATGTGTTTTCTGTTTTATAACTTTAATAAATCCAAAACTGTTGAAACTTTGAGGAGTGAATATTAGTATAAATTAAACTGTCAATCCATATTCATTTGTTGTTTTTAGTAATCTTGGTTATTTTGGTACTTTCTTATGTTATTAGAAGTGAAAATAGACAGTTCGAAATAAAAAGTTGTTTTCTTTAAAGTACAAATTACTTTCGGGTTTTTCAAAGCTAGAGTTAGCATTACTTTTCTTTAATAATAACAATAGTAATAATTTATTGTTAACCCACACTACAGAAAATGAAGTAACACAAGAAAAGAGAAAAAAACACAAAAATACATTTAACATCAACACAAATAAGTAAATACACTCAATGCGCTATGGCTACCCGGATAAGAGGGTGGTTAACACCCGGGGTAACATAAATATTCTTTAGAAGACGACTACTTTGTCTGACAAAACAATCAACAATATCTGGAGCGCCAAAAAACCGCATAATCTTTCTATTACTGTATCTGCGAGGCAAATACAATGAAAACTTGCAATATCGGAATGGTCACAAAAACTCGAGCACAATTTAGCCAATGCTTTTCTATTATATCTTCCCCTGTTGGGGACAATTTTCGCGTACCCCAGTTTCAGCTTCTCTTTAATATCACTCAATGTCCGGAAACGAAATAACGTAAGCGATTTGCAAATATTAATCCCAAGCCATCGGAAAGATTCAACACATTCTCCAGAAAATAAACCGCAATCAAGCAGCGTTGTTGAAGATTTTGAATTGAACACTAAATAGTCACGTTTATCAGTATTGAGGCTTAATCCAATTTCCCCTTACAGCCGCGATACAAGTTGCACAGGTTTCATTAAAGTAAACTTTGACCTGTTACAAGCAGAAGATCATCCGCACATGCATTATGGGAGGCATTTGACAACCCTGAAGAGTAAGAAAACGGTATCTTATTAATAACATTCAATAAACAAGCTTTAAAAATATGAGATGAAATCACACCATCCTGACGGACCCCAGATCTAACAAGGATTTTACCAAAGGCCCGGGAACCCTGTCTCACCTGAATAAATGAATTCTGGCACCAAAATCGAAGTGCAAAAATAACTGAACTATTCACACCCAAACGTGCCAGAGAAAACCATGCCTGAGAGCGACAAACAGTATCGAAAGCTTTAGATAGGTCTAACACGCAAAAATGAACTTCCATTTTTAAACGATGTGCTTCTTGTAACACTGTTGCAAGTATACGTTGGGCATGCTGGCATCCTATACGTGACTTAAAACCGAACTGATTTGTATCATAATCCACTTTATCATGAATAAATGGGAGCAATACATATCCAAATAGTTTACTTAAATTACACGCTACAGTGATAGGGCGGTAGGATCCACAATTAAGCGGATCCTTCCCTCGCTTCAGAACAGAGGTAACGGTACCACATAGGAGTCAGTCACTAGTGAGCTACTAACACAGACCTGAAAAAGTAGTTGCAGATGGCCAATCAACTCGGGAGAATCAATTCTTAAAAGTTAAACACAAATTCCATCCAAATCAACCGACTTAGATTTTAGTCTTTTAATACTTTTCACAACAGACTCAGCACTAATAGGGATAGTATCTTTCTGGCGCAGCCTACACGGACTAATTGAATTAAGCAGTCTAGAAAACCCCGAAAGGTCTGCATAATTTACTCTATTGAAAATTGTCGAGTAATAGCTAACCCATGAATCACCAGGAATTAAACTGGACGAAGCAGTCGGGTTTAGTTTTCTAAAATTCACCACTTCACTCCATTGCCGAGGACTTTTCGGAAATTCCTTACCCATATACCGAACACTTCGCAAGTAAGATTTGAAATCAGACTTAGTTGTTCTTTTAATATTAAATACATGACCCAAAGTGGGGCGGCGATACGCATTCTAGATCCGGAGCCACATTTTTGCCTGATTTCTAACAATTTTTATCTGAGGGTCCTCTTTCCACAAAGAACTTCTAGTTTTCGAGTGAATACGCAAAACAAAGACGGTAATGGCCTCGGCTTGTTTGAGGCAGGCAACAATCTTAGAATAGTAAGAATTGAGGTGTGATCGAGCATTAGGTGAGAAGACACTGATACAAAGTAAATGGTAGGGAAATGTCACACATGAGAGCAGACTTGCCAAAGTAGAGATATATAAAGTCCAGTTAGCTTTATTCTATTTACGCCTTTACACCATTTCGTGCCCTGTACAGAAGATTCACACTGATTTAGGCTAGAAGAATGCGAAACAGAGACTGGAAAGGATAGGGGGAGGTGATTAAAATCTCTTTCTTCATCAAGAACCTCAAAAATCGAGCATATCATTTCAGCCGAGCAAACACAGTGGTCTATATCTATTACACTTCCACTATTATGAAAATACGAAAAATCAACACTCTTAGCTACTATCTGATATCCATGTGGCAAAGGCTGAAGTACAAGATCAGACCGAGTCGACTCAATATTTATGTTACAATTAAGGTCTTTCAATATGATCCACTTATAGCTATGACTTTCAATGTTTCAAAGGAAATTCTTCAGAGATGATACAAATTTTGTGTATTTAGTAAGCTACAAAACTGTTTTTTTATCATGATGTAGGTAAGTATTGATAATCGCTAGGTCTGCAAGTCGAAAGGCGATGAAGTTATCGCAAGAGTGCATGTACTGGGGATAAAAGCACGAAATTCTATGCACGGTCATGCAAGTCCTCCGGAAGGTCTGCACCTCGTACATCCGGCACTGGTTGTATAAACTACATTTTCGTTACTTCTGTTTAGTGAACTGACACTTACAGCCGGCAAGAGATGTTCTTGTAGCAACATGATGTCAAAATCGTTCATTTCCTGATTTATTGAATAATCTTTGTCTTTGGCGCCATTTATGTTGAAAGAACACACAGAAAAGTTACTGTTCCAGTCAGTTCTTGTTCGAGGCACGCTTAGCTATGGCATTGCGGACTATGCGGCACTTTAGACTAAATGCAACATGGCCTTCACCACATAGCGCACATTTCGGTTCAGCCAAGCATGGTGCATCTTTTGTCGATAAATGCGTACTACTGCAGCGAGAACAGCGGGTAGGGCTGGTGCAATTGGCCTTCACATGATCAGGCGACTACCACTTATAACAGCAGCGGGGTGGACGGAGGCACTCAAATACTCGGAAAAGTTCATATTCTACCTGAAGTCCGAGACGAAGTGCTTTTGAAGACCCAGCAGCCTCGGAGAAGAATACCTTGACGATCAAGGACTGTCCGATGCGCTTTGATAGTTTCTGCTCGTTTAAGTTTAGCTTGGTTATTTATTGTAACTAATTAAAAAAAAAATTCCGAAAAAGAAGTTTCTTCAAAGAAAAGTAAAGACCATTTTAAATTTAAGATCAGCAGATACAAATACCTCAAATTCAAACTCAAAATGACCAGAAATTACTATTAAAGAATACATGAAACCCAAAACGAACAGAAATTAAATAAACAATCATAGCAAAAAAACATAAGTAATAATATAAATGAATAAATAAATCTTAAAGCGAGTAATGCTAAACTGAAAATGCAATCTAACCCTAAAACGAAGAAAAATATTTTTCTATTGAAGTATAACTGAAACTCGAAATAAACACAAATTGAACAGACAGTCAATACAAACAAACACAAAATAGATAATGATATAAACTAATGAACACATCTGAAATCTAGTAAAACTTAAAATGAATATGCAAATCAAGCTTGAAACGCACCAAAATCATTGCAAACATGAGTTTGGGTATCGCCTCCTTCTCTCACTGTAAAAGTCTAAAACCTACTGCGTCATCGGCGCTTTACCGAAAACTATATGTGTCTTGAACAGTCTTGGAAAGTATAAAGAAAATCAAATTGAATATTGGATAAATAATGATATTAATTGTTCAAAGATCCATCACTTCAAGATTTTATTTCCCTGTATTTTATTTTCATTTTCAATGCTGTAAAAGCTGGAGAAGAAAATATTTGCTATATAATTCATTTTCAGCAAAGCGCCAATGACGCAGTAGGCTTTAGGTTTTTACAATTAAGGAAAGGGGCAGTATCTAAATTCTTGTTTGTAGTGAAACTATATTCTTCTTGAACAATCTTAGAAAGAACTAATAAATTAAACTGAATATCTTATGTATAATGATATTAATTGCTGAAAGCTCATCAATTCAATAATTTACTGTAATTTTAATGTAAGTACAAAAGAAAATAGTTGTATTATAATTCGTTTTCAGTAAAGCGCTAATGACGCAGTAGGTTTTAGACTTTTACAGTGACAGAAGGAAACGATACCCAAATTCTTATTTGCAGTGATTTTTTTTCATTTCAAGCTTGATTTGCATATTCAATTTAAGTTTCACTCGTTTTAATATTTATTTATGCATTTATATTACCATCTATTTTATGTTTGTTTGCATTGATTGTTTATTTAATTTCTGTTCGTTTTGGGTTTAATTTATGCTTCAATAGCAAAATATTTTTCTTCGTTTTAAGCTTGATTTGCATATTCAATGTAAGTATCTTCGCTTTAAGATTTATTTGTTCATTTATGTTAGTACTTGTATATTTTTTTGCTATGGTTGTTTATTTAATTTCTTTTCGTTTCTGGTTTCATTTATTCTCTAATAGTAGTTTCTGGTCGTTTGAATGTTAACAGGTATTTGTATCTTAAGTTTAAAATGGCCTTTGCCTTTCTTTGAAAAACTTCTGTTTCGGAAAGTCTTTTTTAATTAATTTTTGTTGGGTTTTGATTGCAAAAAGTCTCAAGTTTTTAAAAATTCATTATTTCAAAATCAAACTTTTTTTTCGACATCAAACGATCATTAAAGTATCAAAACTACTATTAAAGAAAGAATATCAAAGTAAAAATAACAAAGTAAAGATAGTATTAAAGTAAACAAGGTATCGAAATAATAATAAGCAATTTGAATAACTTACAGCCCTTGCCCTGTAAATCGAAGTTGCCACGTAAACCACTAAATCCAAAAATTAAAGTAAACAAAGTGTCGAAGTAACAATAACCAAGTTCCGTAGCTCAGAGCCATCTCCCAGGGTTTGGGGTGGGAGTTGAGCCCCGGAAGCATAGTTATTTGGCCTTTTAACTTTTTTGAACAAAAATGGTAATCTCTAAAGTTTGACCGGATGCCCTTTGAAAAATGGAGAGGGGCGCTGTTTTCACTAAAATTAACGCAGAACTAAAAAAACAATAAAACATCCAAACATTATTGCCATTATGACATCTAGTTTTCTATTGTCTAAAACTTACTAAAAGAAAAATATTAGTTTAAAAAACTAAAATAACTTTACACAAGAGATAACCATTCACAAGCAGTACATAGAGCTATCCATTCATTTGCGCTGCAAATGTGAGGATATTAGGGGGTCGGGTTTAATGCTAAGGGGTGGGCGGAGTTGGCTGTGCTCAATTTTCTCGTGCCTGTTTTCACTATCTTAATTCACAACTAAAACAACAATAAAACATCAAAACCTTATTGCCTTTATGACCTTTAATTTTCTATTGTCTAAAACTTAGTAACAAAAAAAAATTAATTACAAAAAACTAAAATAACTTTACAAAAGAGATAACTACTCACAAGCAGTAGGCTATATAGGATTATCCTCCCATTTACGCTGCAAATGCAAGGATATTAGGGGGGCCGGTTTATTTCTAGGGGGCGTGTCATTTAAGTCCCCTTCGAAGTTTATACGACCACCTCTTCCATAAAAACCTTATAAGCCCCGACAGCATAAGTTACAACCCTTCTCCCGGGCTCTGAGGGTGGGGGGTTATGCTGAATCTCAGTTTTTGTTATCTGACCGTTGGACTACTTCAAACAAACTAGCAATCTTCAAATTTTGATTGGATACATTTGGATAAAAACGGTGGGTGTGGGGTGGGGTAGATGCCCTCCGATACATTTTGACTCATAAAAAGGTAACTAGAACTTTCAATATCAAATCAAATGAGCCACTTCTTAAGTTTATACGACCTCTCCTTACATAAGAACCTTTTATGCCCCGGGGCATAGCTTAAAACACTTGCCCCAGGTTCTGGGGGTTTGCGTCAACCTCGGGGTTTTTATTATCTGATGTTTGAGCTATTTTTAACAAAATGGCTATCTCAATATTTTTTTATCAGGTGTGTTTGGGGAAAAAAGGGGGCTAATTACCCTTCGGTCTCTTTTGAATCTTTAAAAGTGAGCAGGAACCTGAAATTTTCAATCAAATGAGCCCTCTCTGAAGTTTATACCAGTATCTCTTATATAAGAACCATATATGCCCCAAGGATATTACTTACAACGCCTGTCCCCGGGCCCTGTGGGTTGTGTTGACCCCGGAGTTTTAATATTTGATATTTGAACTATTTTTAACAAAATGGTCATTTAAAAATTTTATTAGATGGGCTTGGGGAGAAAGGCGTGGAGGGGCTAGTCACCCTGTGTCCCTTCGAGTATCCTATACGAGTATCCCTTCTATAAGAACCATATATGCCCCCAGGGCATAGGGCATACAACACCTACCCCCGGGCCCTGGAGGTTTTTTCGACACCATATTTTTTGTCATCTGACCTTTGAACTATTTTTAAGAAAATGGTCATCTCAAAAATTGTATCGGATAGGTTTGGGGAGAAAGGCATGGAGGGTGGAGGGGCTAGTTACCCGTCGATCACTTTAGACTCTTAAAAAGTGAACTAGAACATTTAATTTCCCATCAATGAAGCCCTCTCTGTAGTTTTAACGAGCATCCCTTCCATAAAAACCATATATGCCCCCAGGGCATAACTTACAACGCCTGCCCCCAGACCCTGGGGGTTGTCGCAACACAGGAGTTTTTGATATCTGATTTTTGAACTAAGTTTTAAAAATGGCTCAAAATTTATTCGGGTGGGTTTGGGAAAAAGGGCATGGGGGGGGGCGAGTTTCCTTTGGATCTCTTTTTACTCTTAAAACCCAACTAAAACTTTCTATTTAAAATCAAATGAGCCCACTTTGAAGCTTATACGAGCATCCTTTCCATAAGAACCACATATGCCCCCAGGGTATAACTAACAACGCCTGCCCTCGGGCCCTGGGGAGTTGTGTCGACACAGAAAATTATGCTATCTGACCTTTGAACTATTTTGAACAAAATAGCTATCTCAAAATTTTTATCTGATGCGTTTGGAGGAAAAAGAGCGTTGGGTGGGGGAGGCTAGCTGCCCTTCAACGCCTATCAATCCACTCCATCAAACGCCCCTTTTAAATCCAAAAATGCAATAAATAGCCAACCCTCTTTTCTCTTAACTTGTTTCCTAATCATCCCTAATAAAATAAAAATCTGATCTATAGGACTATAGCCTTTTCTGAACCCTTTCTGGGAATCTGATAAAGTTCTATTTTGGTCTATCCAACTATCTATCCTACGACATAATATCTTAGCCAAAATCTTACTAAGCACATTACTTAGGCTTATACCCCTTTAATTCCCATGGTTTAATCGATCTCCCTTATTAAATAACGGCACTAGAATAGACGTAGCCCAAGAAAAGGAACATTACCAGAAAATGCCCCTGCTATAACAGGCAGCAACCTGTTGCAGCCACACCCGTCCCCACTTCCAAAGTTCGGTATATGCATCCATCGAAAGCACTATAGTAGAAGTACTGTTGAAAGTTATTGCACAATTTTTTTCGAAATACAAACAGCAGTCCAAAATCCCAGTTCTTATAAAGAAAAACTGAAAAGAATTAAAATAGTAACCGGAATAATGAAAAGACTATAAACAAATGAAAAAAAAATTATTAAAAACTTTTCCAACCAAAGATGTTTTTCAAAAGAAAGGAAAGTGCTATGTTAAAACAACGATGAGTAAACATTAAGTATAACAATATTTCAAGCATAACAGAACCGTAAATCGCTTACAATAAATAACCAAGCGAAGCTTAAAACGAGCAGCAACTACCACAAAGAGGAGCAAGGCTAACTGCCATCTAAAGACAAAAACATAATTTACGTCATCTAAACCCCCAACGTAATAAACACATTTTACGTGTTTTCTGTTTTATAACTTTAATAAATCCAAAACTGTTGAAACTTTTAGGAGTGAATATTAGTATAAATTAAACAGTCAATCCATATTCATTTGTTTTTTCAGTAATCTTGGTTATTTTGGTACTTTCTTATGTTATGAGAAGTGAAAATAGACAGTTCGAAATAAAAAATTGTTTTCTGTAAAGAGCAAATTACTTTCTGGTTTTTCAAAGCTTCTGGTAAGGCTAACAAAGGTTTTTGTTAGCCTTACTTTTCTTTAATAATAATAATAAAACATAAAAACATCTATAAAACATCGAAACATTATTGCCTTTATGACCTTTAGTTTTCTATTGTCAAAAGCTTAGTAACTGAAAAAAATTAATTGAAAAAACCAAAATGACTTTACACAAGAGATAACCATTCACAAGCAGTATATAGAGCTATCCTTCCATTTGCGCTGCAAATTTGAGGATATTAGGTGGTCTGGTTTAATGCTACGGGGTGGGCGGGGCTGGCTGTGCACAATTTTCCCGTGGTGGCCCTGTTTTCACTAATCTTAAGGCACAACTGAAAAAAACAATAAAATATCAAAACCTTATTGCCTTTATGACCTTTATCTATTGTCTAAAACTGAGTAACAGAAAAAAAAATAATTACAAAAAACTAATATAACTTTACCAAAAGAGATAACTACTCACAAGCAGTAGGCTATATAGAATTATCCTTCCATTTGCGCCGCAAATGCGAGGATATTAGGGGGCCGGATTTAATTCTAGGGGGTGTGTCATTTAAGTCCCCTTCGAAGTTTATACGACCACCTCTTCCATGAACACCTTATATACCCCCACAACACAAGTTACAACCCTCGCCCCGGGCTCTGGGGGTGGGGGGTTATGTTAACCCTCAGTTTTTGTTACCTGATCGTTGGACTACTTCAAACAAACTAGCAATCGCAAAATTTCGATCGAATACTTTTGTATAAAAACGGTGGGTTTGGGGTGCGGGTAGATGCTCTCCGATACCTTTTGACTCATAAATAGGTAATTAAAAGTTTCAATTTCCAATCAAATGAGCCACTTCTTAAGTTTATACGACCTCTCCTTACATAAGAACCTTTTATGCCCCGGGGCATAGCTTAAAACACTTGCCCCTGGGTTCTGGGGGTTTGCGTCAACCTCGTAGTTTTTATTATCTGATGTTTGAGCTATTTTTAACAAAATGGCTATCTCAATATTTTTATCAGATGGGTTTGGGGAAAAACAGGGGCTAATTACCCTTCGATCTCTTTTCTTTAAAAGTGAATCTTTCACTTTAGAATCTTTAAAAGTGTTCTATAAGAACCATAAATGCCCCCAGGGCATAGGGCATACAACGCCTACCCCCGGGCCCTGGGGGTTTTGTCGACATCAGATTTTTGTCATCTGAACTTAGAACTATTTTTAACAAAATGGTCATCTCAAAAATTCTATCTGATAAGTGTGGAGGGTGGAGGGCATAGTTACCTTGCTATCACTTTAGACTCTTAAAGAGTGAACTAGAACTTTCAATTTCCAATCAATCAAGCCCTCTCTGAAGTTTATATGAGCATCCCTTACATAAGAACCATATATGCCCCCAGGGCATAACTTACAACGCCTGCCCCCGGACCCTGGGGGGTTGTCGTGACACTCGAGTTTTTAATATATGATTTATGAACCTTGTTTTTAATGGCTCAAAATTAATTCGGATGGGATTGGGGGAAAAGGGCATGGGAGTGGGGGGCTAGTTTCCCTTGGATCTCTTTTGACTCTTAAAACCCAACTAAAACTGTCAATTTCCAATCAAATGAGCCCACTTTGAAGCTTATACGAGTATACTTTCCATAAAAACCATATATGCCCCCAGGGTATAACTTACAACGCCCACCCCGGGCCCTGGGGGGTTGTGTCGACACAGGAAATTATGTTATCTGACCCTTGAACTATTTTGAACAAAATAGCTATCTCAAAATTTTATCTGATGCGTTTGGGGAAAAAAAAGCGTTTGTGGGGAGGAGGCTAGCTGTTCTACGATCACTTTTGACTCTTAAAAATTAACCTACAACTTTCAATTTCCGATCAAATGATCCCTCTTTGAAGTTGATACGAGCATCCCTTCCATAAGAACCATATTTGCCCCCAGGGCATATATTGCAGCGACTGCCCCCGAGCCCTGGGGGCTGTGCCGGCACCGAAGTTTTTGTTAACAGACTTGAATTATTTTTAAAAAAAATGTCTATCTCAAAATTTTTTATGTGATACATTTGGGGAAAAAAGGGCGGGAGTGAAACTATCTGCTCTTCGATCACTTTTGAATCTAAAAAAGTGAACTAGAAATTTCTATTTCCAATCAAATGAGCCCTCTCTGAAGTTTATACGAGCATCCCTTCTATAAGAACCTTATATGTCCCCAGAGCATGACTTACAATAACTGCCCCCGGGCCCTAGTTGGTTTTGTCGACATCGGAGTTTCGTTATCTGACCTTTGAACTATTTTTAACAAATTGTCTATCTAAAAACATTTTATTTGATGCATTTGAGGAAATGAGGGTGTGTGAGGGGTGGGGGGGGGGGTGGGTATAGTTGCCCTCCGATCTCTTTTGACTCTTAAAATTGAACTAGAACTTTTAATCAAATGAGCCCTCTCTGAATTTTATACAAGCATCCCTTCTATAAGAACCACATTTGCCCCCGGGGCACAACTTACAACACCTGCCCCC
Source organism: Artemia sp. Qi Xiang Cuo (assembly GCF_049724085.1). Classification (NCBI taxonomy): domain Eukaryota; kingdom Metazoa; phylum Arthropoda; class Branchiopoda; order Anostraca; family Artemiidae; genus Artemia; species Artemia sp. Qi Xiang Cuo. The sequence continues at coordinate 19,807,369 of NC_142805.1, forward strand.
GAACCCTGAGGGTTGTGTCTACCCCGAAGATTTTTTTTATGATCTTTGAACTATTTTTAACGTAATGGCTACCTCAAAAATTTTTATCCGATGTATTTAGGAAAAAAGGGCGTGGGGGGCTAGTTGCCCTCCAATCTCATTTTGAGTGATAAAAAGTGAACTACAACTTCCAATTTCCAATCAAATGAGCCTTCTTTGAAGTTTATACGAGCATCCCTTCCATAAGCACCATATATGCCCCCAGGGCATAAATTTCAACGACTGCCCTCGGGCACTGAGGGCTGTCTTGACACCTGATTGTTTGTTATCAGACTTGAACTATTTTTTTTTTAATGTCTTTCTAATATTTTTTATTTGATGTATTTGGGGAAAAAGGGCGGGGAGGGGCTATCTGCCCTTCGATCACTTTTGAATTATAAAAAGTGGACTAGAACTTTCAATTTCCAATCAAATGAAGCCCTCTGTGAAGTTTATACGAGCATCCCTTTCCTAAGAACCTTATAAGCCCCCTAGGGCATAAATTACAACGCCTACCCCCGGATCCTAGTTGTTTTTTTTTACTTCAGAGTTTTTGTTATCTGATCTTTGATTTATTTTTAACAAAATGGCTATCTCAAAATCTTTATTTGATGTATTTGGTTTATTTGAACAAAATCTTTATTAAAAAAATCTTTATTTTTACAAAATCTTTATTTGATGAGATGGGGGTTAGTTACCCTCCAATCACTTTCAACTATTAAAAAGGCACTAGCCCTCTCAATTTCCAATTGAATGAGCCCCTTTTGAAGTTTTTACGACCAACTCTATCATTAAAAACCTTATATGCTCCCAGGGCATAACTTACAACCTTTACACTGGGGACTCTGGGGGGTTTGTCATCCTCAAATACATAATTTCCTGAGCTTTCAACTACGTTGAACAAAATGGCTATCTCTAAACTTTGATTAAATGCGTCTGGGGAAATGGTCGGCGTGAGAGGGGGGTTAATTACTCTCCACTCACTTTCGACTATTAAAAAGGGCAATTTCAATTTCCAATCAAATGAGCCCCTTTTCAAATTTCTACAACAACTTTCTATAAAAATCTAATATGCCCCGAGGGCATAACTTACAATCCTTGCACTGAGGGCTCTGATGGGGTTATCATCCTAAAAGATCTATTTTCAGGAACTTTAGACTACGTTGAACAAAATGGATATCTCAAAATTTTGATTGGATATGTTTGTGGAAAAGGTGGGCGTGAGAGGGGGGTTAGTAGCCCTTCAATCACTTTTGACTATTAAAAGGGCAATAGCCCTTTCAATTTTCAATTGAAAGAGCCCTTTTTGATGTTTTTACAACATCGCTTTCTACAAAAACATTACATGCTCCCAGGGCATAACTTACAACCCTTGCCCTGAGGGTTGTGGGGAGGGATGGGTTGTCATCCTTAAAGACCAAATTTTCTAAATTTTCAACGACGTTGAATAAAATGGCTATCTAAAAACTTTGATTGGATGTGTTTGGGGAAAAGGTGGGCGCAAGAGGTGGGTTAGTTGCCCTCAAATCACTTTAAACTATTAAAAAGGGCACTAGCCCTTTGAATTTCAATGGAATGAACCCTGTTTGAAGTTTCTACGAATAAGATTTCAATAAAAACCTTATATGCCCCCAGGGCATAACTTATAACCCTTGCCCTGAAAACTGTGGGGGGAGTGTCCTGTTCAAAGGTATAATTTCCTGAACTTTGAACTGCGTGGCACAAAATAGCTATCTAAAAATTTTGATTGGATATATTTGAGGAAATGATGGGCGTTGAAGGGGTGTTATTTGCCTTCCAATCACTTTCGACTATTAAAAAGGGAAATAGCCATTTCAATTTCCAATCAAATGAGCCTTTTTTGAAGTTTTTACGACGACGCGTTCTATAAAAAAATTATTTGCCCTCTGGGCATAACTTACAACACTTGCCCTGAGGGCTGTGGGGGAGTGTCCTCCTCAAAAACATGATTTCTATCTGGAAATCCACAACACTGAACAAAATGGCTATATAAAAATTTTGATTGGATGTGTTTAGGGTAAAGGTGGACGAGAGGGGGCTAGTTGCCCTCAAAGTCACTTTCGACTATTAAAAAGGGCACTAGACCATTGAATTTACAATAGAATGAGCCCTTTTTCAAGTTACTACGACAAAGATTTCAATAAAAACCTTATATGCCCCAAGGGCATAACTTATAACCCTTGCCCTGAAGACTGTGGGGAGAGTGTCCTGCTCAAAGTTATAATTTCCTGAACTTTCAACTGCGTGGAACAAAATGGCTATCTCAAAATTTTGAGTGGATGTGTTTGGGGATGTGGTGGGCGTGGAAGGATTGTTAGTTGCCTTTCAAATATTTTCGACAATTAAAAAGGACACTAGCCATTTCAATTTCTAATCGAATGAACCCTTTTTGAAGTTTTTAAGAAAATGCGTTTTATAAAACTTTATATGCCCCCAGGCATAACTTACAACCCTTGTCCGGAGGGCTTTGAGGGAATTTTCATCCTCAAAGACTTAATTTCCAGAAAGTAAAACTACGTTGAATAAAATGGCTGTCTTAAAATTTTGATTGGATGGGTTTGGGGAAAAATCGGACGTGAAGTGGGAGTTAGTCCCCTTCAATCCCTTTCGACTATAAAAAAAGACAATAGCCACTTGAATTTCCAATCGAATAAGCCCTTTTTAAAGTTTCTATGACAACGCTTTCTATAAGAACTTTATATACCCCCAGGGCATAACTTACAACCCTTGCCCTGAAGGCTGTGGGAGAGTGTCCTCCTCAAAACATAATTTCTATTCTGAAATCAACTACGCTGAACCAAATGGCTATCTCAAAATTTTGATTGGATGTATTTGGGGGAATGATGGGCGTGGGGGCGGCTAGTTGCCCTCCAATCACTTTCAACTATTAAAAACGGCACTAGCCCTTTGAATTTCCAATCGAATGAGCCTTTTTTGAATCTACGACAACGCCTTCTATAAAAAACTTATATGCCTCCAGGGCATAACTTACAACCCTTGCCCTGAAGGCTGCTGGGGAGTGTCCTCCTCAAAAACATAATTTCTATCAGGACATCAACTACGCTGAACAAAATGGCTATCTCAAAATTTTGATTGGATGTGTTTCGGGAAATGGTGGGCGTTGAAGGGATGTTAGTTGTCTCCCAAGCACTTTCGACTATTAAAAAGGGCACAAGTCACTCCAATTTCCAATTGAACGAGCCCTTTTCGAAGTTTCTACGACAGCTTCTTCGATACGAAGTGCCCTGCTCTTACCTTACCTTAGACCTTAGCTCCCCCTGTACCTCCAGAGGCTCACAGGGCGTCCGTTAACAACCACCAGTCCTCCTGCAACTGAGCTGTGGCGTAAACGTCCTCCCACTCTAGTATGAAAGATGCGTGAAGGGCTCTCTTATGCCTCACAAATGTCCTGTGAAGCGGGTGTTTGGGCATTCCTACCCGGCGTATGCCATCTGGTTGCCTCTGGAGGATCATATTTGGTAGCCTCGATCTTGGCATACGGATAACATGGCCAAAATAGCGCCATCTTCGTTGCCTGACTACATCAGCGACATCAGGCTGGTTTGTGTATTGGCGAATTTCCATGTTTGTTATCCTATCCTTCCAGTTAATGTTTTGGATACGTCGAAGACAGTTGTTTTCATACGCAGTGAGTCGTTTTTCCTGCTCAGCTGTGAGTTTTAAACATTCCATCGCGTATGTCAAGATCGAAAGGACGTTGCTTCTGAAAAGGCGAAGTTTTAGCTGAAGTGAGTACTTCGCTGATCTCCAGACTGGTCAAAGTCGTAAGCCCTGCTCTAAAGGAAAAAAATAATAAATGATACATTGTGCCAACATCGTTCTTATATGCCCTCAGGGCATAACTTAAAACCCTTGCCCCGAGGGTTGTGGGGGAGTGTCCTCCTCAAAAACATATTTTCTATCTGGAAATCAACTACGCTGAACAAAATGGCTATCTAAAAAATTTTATTGGATGTATTTGGGGAAATTGTGGGCGTGAGGGGAGGGGTGTTAGTTGTCCTCTAATTACTTTCGACTATTAAAAAGGGCACGAGCCCTTTGAATTTCCAATCGAATGTGCCTTTTTTTGAAGTTTCTACGACAACACCTTCTATAAACACCTTATATGCCCTCAGGGCATAACTTAAAACCCTTACCCCGAGGGTTGTGGGGGAGTGTCCTCCTCAAAAACATATTTTCTATCTGTAAATCAACTACGCTGAACAAAATGGCTATCTGAAAATTTTGATTGGATGTATTTGGGGTAATGATGGGCGTGGGGGGGGGGGGGGCTGGGTGGCAAGTTGCCCTCCAATCACTTTTGACCATTAAATACGGCACTAGTCACTCCAATTTCCAATCGAATGAGTCATTTTTGAAGTTTCTAAGACAACTCCTTCGATACGAATTACCCGGGTATGGGGAAAGAAGAAGAAGAAGAAAAAATACATTGTGCCCACATCATTCTTTACTTAGGCAGCGCCATCGCGCTGCCTATGATACAAAATAAATACTACGAATACTTTGGTGAAGATGCTAGCGACCATTTCGTAATTGCCATAACATATGTGTGCACAGAAATAGCCAACGAGTATGAAAATAAACAGAGAAATCATGGTTATAAACAAGAACAAGGAAAAGAAAAATGGAACAATACAAATAATAAAGGCTGTCAAATTTGTGAAAAGGAAATAGTAGATAATAGTTATCATTTATATCACGATCATACGACTGGTAACATGCGTGGGTTTACTCGTGCAGAATGCAATGGAAAATTGTAATGCAGAATGCAATGGAAAATAGGGACACATCCCTTTTGTAATGCATAATCTCTAAAAATATGACTCTCATTTATTTTTTTCAGAGAATTAATCGCTCATAACGGTATTTTTGATTCAGCGGAGAGCTTTATATCGTTTTATAAGGAAATAACTGTCAATAAAACCCAATACGAAATGCGTTTCATAGATTCACTCCATTTTATGGCTTCATCGTTCAATAGGCTTTCTAAAAATTTGGCTAAATGTGAATGTAAAGTAAATTGCAATTGTTTAAGCAATAATTTTAAGTATAATTATGATGTATTTTAAAATACTGAAGAATTTAAAGAAATAATTAAGAAAGGAATTTTTCCCTATGAATATATTGACAGCTGCGAAACAATAAATTAAGCAAAATTACCTTCAATAGACAAGTTTTATTCTAGATTAAAAGGAAAAAATATTTCTGAAGAAGATTATAAAAGAGAAAAATCTATTTTGGAAATTATTTAAATGTAAAACAATCTTAAATAATACTAAATTATATCTAAAAAGCGATGTTTTATTTTATTAGATGTCGTTGAAAATTTTAGAAATGTATGCTTAAATAATTATAAACTAGATCCACTACACTTCTTCTCAACACAATGACGAGAATGTGAAGCTTTTCTCAAACACTCTAAAGCTAAAATTCGGTTATTTTCTGATGAAAATATGTATACCTTTATTGAAAAAGGAATAAAACGAGGTGTATCTCAGTGTATAAAAAAAATATGCTAAAGCAAATAATAAATTTATAAAATACTTTAATAAAATACAACCCTCAAATTATGTAATGTATTTAGATGCTAATAATTTATATGGTTGGGCAATGTCACCAAATTAGCCTAAAAAAGATTTTAAAGTTGTTAATATACCCAACCATTTAAAACAAAGCAACACCTCAGACTATTACCAACTATCAAAAGATTACGTCCAATCAGAAATTAATAAGGATAATGTCAGAGCAATTTATGAAGTTGATTTAGAATATCCAAGAGAGTTAACTAATTTACATAAAGATTTACCAGTAGCTCCTGAACATTTTCAATATAAATTAAGTACAGCTTTAAATAATAAAATAATTATGTTGTACATTATAAGAATTTAGAAGTTTATTTAAAACACGGCTTAGTATTGAAAAAAGTACATAGAAAACTAGCATTTACTGAGTCACCCTGTTTAAAAGATACTAAATTACGACAAAAGGGACCAAATGATTTCAAGGAAGATTTTTTTAAACTTATGAATACTACTTGTTTTGGGAAAACCATGGAAAATGTTAGAAAAAGTACTAGTATTGAAATAATCACTAGTGATGAAGAAAGGCAAAAAATAAGTAAAAAACATAACTTTAGATCGGAAATAATCTTTAGCGAGAATTTCTCGGTAGCCAGCATGGCAAGGTCAAAAATAAATCTAGATAAACCTATTTAAGTCGGATTCACCGTTTTAGAATTAGCTAAGTTAATGATGTATTAATTTCATTTTGAATAAATGAAACCAAATTATAATGAGAATATTGATTTATGCTATATGGATACAGACAGTTGTATTTATGATACTCGAACTGAGGATTTTTATGAAGATATTAACCCTCCAAGAAAAATTCGATACTTCGGATTATAAGAAAGATAGCCCTTATAACTTTCGGCAGTCCATAAAAAAGTAATAGGTATGATGAAGGATGAATTATCTGGAACATGAATCTCAGATTTTCTAGGTTTAAGATCAAAAGTACAAGCTTATTTAAAATAAGATGACGATGAAACCAAAGCCAGGAAAAAATTGAAAGGTATCAAAACTAATATCGTTAAAGATAAAATAAACTTACAGAATTAAAAATATTTATTATTCAGAAAAGTGAAAAGCTTATCAGAAACTCAGTATACTTTAAGATCAAACAAACATAGAATATTCTCAGAAAAAAATAAAAGAGCTCTATACCCTAATGAAACTAAAAGAAAAGTTTTGAAAAATAAAGTAAACACGGTACCCCGGGAATTTAATCCCTTCAATATATAAGCTAGTTAAACTATTATTAAGACATTATAGTTAAGCTAGTTAGGTATTAGTGTTAAGATTCATGATTAAAGTTAAGCTATAAGCTTCAAAGTTATAAGCTATAATCTTCAAAGCTATAAGCTTCAAAGATATAAACTATCAGCTTCAAAGCTACAAGCTTCAAATCGATTAGCTATAAACCTATAAGCTTCAAGCTATAAGCTTGAAAGCTATAAGCTTCAAAGTTATAAGCTTCAAGGCTAATATCTATAAGCTGTAATATTCAAAGCTATAAGTTTCAAAGCTATTAGCTTAAAAGCTATAAGCTTCAAAAGTATAAGCTTCAAAGCTAAAAGCTTTGAAGCTTATAGTTTATAAGTTTGAAGCTTATAGCTTTGAAGCTTATAGTTTATAGGTTTGAAGCTAAAAGCCATAAGTTTCAAAGCTATAAGCTTCAAAGCTATAAGCTTCAAAACTATAAGCTTAAAAGCTATAAGCTTCAAAGCTATAAGTTTTATAGTTTAATTTTACTTAGTAAAAGATTTTATCAAGTAAATGGATGGAAAGCCACCTATTAAAGTATATGAATGTGGAAAAAAAGAAAGATCGTTTTAAAAATAACAACTGCTAGCACCTCAATGGCCATTTCAACTATTGATTTGTGGAAATTCTGGATGTGGTAAAACCAATTTACTCATGATCTTGATTTATGATTACTTATACTTTCAAAAAAATTATCTGTATCCTAAAGATCTTGAAGAAGATAAATATAAAGATTTAATTTTTAACATTAGTGTCTTGGAAGTAAAAATTGACAAGGACCTTTTGGTTACGAGTAATGATAAAACAGATATCGTTGATGTAGATGACCTAGATCCCAAGTGTTAAAATTTAGCTATCTTTGACGATTTTGTAAAAGAAAAAGATTAGAAAAAATTAAAGATTTTTTTTGTAAGAGGTAGAAGCGAAATATATCAATAATCTATATTTCTCAGACCTATTTTGATACACCTAAAATTATACATTTAAACTGTAACTATTTTGCATTTTTCAAGTGTTGTAATCCTAAATAAATTGATAGAATCAGACAAAATTATCCATATGACTTGAAAAAAAAAATTATCAACTACTTCAATCAAGCAAAAAAGAATCATGGATGTTTACTAATCGATTTGAAAACAAATGATGAATCTCTCAGGTACAGAAATACTTAGATATTCGCTTAATAAAATTTGCGTAGCCTATACTAAATGAACAAGTTTGGAAGCTAAGGAAGTAATTTTTGGAAACATACAAGTAACAAAAGCAAAATACCGGATGAGGATGGTAACTAATCTAACGATAAACTAATCTAAGTGATCCAAAATCAGATAATAATGCTATGAATTTGCAAAATGTGAAAATTATTTGAAATGTTTTCAAGGCCGAACTTGTTAATAGGTTAACTAAAATTTATCAATCACCTGACAATATATTGACTAGAGTTAATGAAAAAGGACTATTAGTAAAAATTACTTAAAAGTATCAAAAGAAGATATTAATGCAGAAAATACAAGAATTAGAAACGTTGCAAATCCCAAAAATGGTGCAGATGCAGTCAATCTTTCAACGTTATTGGTACACTCGAAGGGTTTTGTGCATTTATATGATCGTTTAGACAATTTTGAAGATGTTATAAAAAATATACTTGAAAAAATCCTGATGAAGCATTTAAAAAGAGAATAAAAGGAAGGTTGGAGTAAAAATCAAGCCTAAAAAGTTTTTTGAAGAGTTTTACGAAAATCTTTACCATGGAATTTTATCTATAAAAATAATTCTCTAATAAATGGAAGATTATACAATCTATTTATCACAATTTAAAAAAAATTCGATACAAAACAAAAATGTAAATTGCGAGTAAGGCATACAAAAGTGAATGAAAAAGCTGACTTTATTGAATACACACTTCATTTATCTCCTCCTCGAAAAGTAAAATAAATAGATATTTGAAGAAAAGAGAAAATTGCCAAATTCAGATAGAAAATATTATTGTTGGTAAAGATCCTGTTAAACTATTGCTTAAAAGAAAACCAATATAACAGATTGAGCAAGGAAAAATAAAGAATAAAGATGTCTATATAAATATATCATATCATCAACTAATTCAAAATGGTGGCACACTTCAATTTTTAATACCCTTAGCAGCTGCAATAGGTAAAGCTGCTCTAACAAGTGGTGCAGCTGCATTAGGTACATGTGCTGGAAAGAAAATTGTTGATAAAATTACTGATTTTTCAAACGCTAAAGGTTAAAGTTTAACATTACAAGGGACTTTACCTAAAGGTCAAAGTTTAAAATTACCGGGTACTTAGAAGAGATTAAAGAACCAAAACAGCGTGGAAGACTTAGAAAAGTTGCTGAAGCTGAGATTTCACAATTCAAAGAATGCTTACTTTCGAAAAACGGGGAACGTCAGACAGAATAAAAAATCACATGATACCGCTGACAAATATTGATATATTGAATGAATTAGGTCATATTCCTTATTTACAAGGTGTTTTTTATCGAGATAACTTACCAAACAAAATTGGTAAAAGAAAACTTGGTGTAATTAATTATGACTGCATGGGATTACCTTTGACGCATTGGACTTGTTACTTCAATGACCCCAAATGCTCATTTGTGGAATTATATGATTCTTTTGGAATCCAACCTGGAAATGAAATTGTTAACAACTTAAAGACTCCAAATAAACAAATTTCTTATCATTCTACTGAAGTCAAGAGTTTTAACGATGTGAATTGTGTTCATTTGTGCGTTGATTATATAAAAAGGAGATTTAAGGAATGGATCCTCAGAATTGTATCTAAAGTTTTCATTCAAACATAAATGGAAGAAGAACTAGAAAAGAGATTATTTGTTTATCGTAGAGATTTTAAATATTATGGAAATGTTAGTAATGCTTTCTTAGTATCTAAATTTATATTTAGTGCTTCAGGTTTATCTGCCTTTGGTATGTTACCCCTTGTTTCTTTAAATCTTGGGACAGTTCTGAATTGAAATACATGAAAAATACCTAAGAATAACAGAAAAAAGGCTGAGTATAAAGCTGCTTATTGATTCTATTTAGAATTACTAGGTATGAGTGCAGCGGGTGAATTTAACGGTGATGAAGTACTTAAAAGAGAAAATGAATTACGGAAAACATTGCAGTTTTTACCTCGTGAATAATATTTGAAACAAAAGAGTATTAAATGGTTATAAATGTTGCGTAAAGTCTGTTAAGTTTACACATATATAAAACCCTTCTTACTTTCCACGATATATTCTCTAAAACCTTGAAAATACAAACCAACTTTGACCTATAGCTATACACGCGATATGTTACTCATATGCCATCTATATATGCTATCTATATGTGGGCCAACAGATATGTTACTCATATGCCATCTAGCCAAATAGCGAGTCATTAACTAAAGGTTTGCTTTTAAAAGCTGAAAATTCTTTTCAAATGAGTACTTAAGAAACCAGAGCTCTATGAAACAAGTCAGACCTAATTGCGTACAGGATTCTGACACGTGGTTAGATTTCTTCCCAGATATCTTTCATTGAAGGAAAGAAAGCCAAGTGTTATTATATACAATCTTCCCTTTGTTTGGGATTGTTTTACTTGACTCCTTTTTATTTTATTATTTTTCCTTTAATTACTGAATATTTTTTCTATTATGTGTATCACAACATTCTTAAAAAATTTGCCGGCTACTGCACTTGAACCCGGAACCTAAAGGAACATAAATTATTTTCGGTTTGGAAATTACTTTAATAAAATCATCAACTAATAAATGGGGAACTTTTAAGCGAAATGAAAATGGAGAATAAATACAATCGAACTATTAAGAAATAGGACTTGGATCTAGGAACTGAATACACAATCAAAGGACTGAAATGTGTAAAAACTAAATATGGAAATAAACTCGTTATTATTAATTATTTTAAAGGTGAAATGCTCGACCTATTTGCATCTAAAGGTTTTGATTCTAAATCAGCTGATCTTAAAAAGAAATTAAAAAAAATGGATAAAGGTATTATTTTAAAGGTTATTGAAAGAAAAATAAAGATAATATAAATTATTTAGATATTGAAATTGAACTGTCCAATAAATATTAAATTATATTAAGCTACTAAATTTTATTAGTAGTATAGGAAAAATACTGAATATAAAATATATACCAATTTCTTATGTCACAAGCCCTGTTTTGATGGTAAAAGTTATGATGGGAAATGATTAAAAATGTAGATTTTTCATTTGAAAATCGTGTAAGTTGGGTTGAGAAGGGGGTAAATTGATGGGTTGATCTAGGTGGGGCGGTTCCTGTATTTACTATACTACTAGTGGAGCCGCCTATGATATTGCTTATATGCCCCTTTAATAACATGTATGCATACAGTTTTTTCTTTTAATTAAAACTCCTCCTACACGTTTCCTAGAAAATTCACCTTAATACCCTTAGCGTCATTAGTTACAGAAATCGTAGTGGTAGTATTAAAAGTATACACATAGGGCCTTCTGGCTGGTTCAAAATCCCCCTCAACTTACCTTAAAGGTCTAGCTTAATAATATAAGTTAATTCTTATCTTATAAATATCTAATTTTATCTATTTTCCGGGGGGTATTTTCCGCGATGGGGGGGTATTTTTCGGAGGAGGGGGTATTTTCTGGGGGGTGTTTTCTGGTGGGGGGGGGTATTCACCTGGGGGGTGTGTGTAAATGCCGGCCACCATTTTGGGAATTGATTGGCATGGGGGGGGGGGGGCTTGTTGCCAACCACTCTTGACGTATTAAAAAGGGCACTAGCCCTTTAAATTTCCGATCGAATGAGCCTTTTTCGAAGTTTCTACGACAAAAAGTGGCTATCTCGAAATTTCTATCAGATGCATTTCAGGAAAATACGAGGTGTGGGGGGGAGTATCCACCCTCCAATCACTTTGAATCTTAAAAAGACCACTAGCACTCTGATTACCAGTCCAATGAGCCCCCTCCGATTTTTTTTACAACCACTCTTTCAATAAAAACCTTCTATGTCTCCAGGGCATAACTTACCACCCTTGCCCTGAGGGGTATGGGGAGGGGGGGGGGGGTATCACCCTCAGAACTTTTAACTACGCTGAGCAAAATGGCTATCTGTAAATTTTGATTGGATGTGCTTAGGAAAATAGTGGGCGAAGGAGAGGGGTTTTACACTTTAGTGGAAAAACAATACAAAATGTAAAAGCAAATATAAGCCTGAAGTTTTTTTTCTGAAAGTAAAAAATGTTGTAAAAATATTGTTGTCAAAACAGTAAAAAAAGCATGCAAAATTAAGAAACAAATAAGTTAGATGAAAAACCAACCTATAGGCCTAAGTCTTGCACTAAAACCTACAAGACATTTAAAAATCAGTGATTTAAAAATCACTAAATTTGTAAGTTAAACATTTAACAGTTGTAAGGCAAAAAAAGTGAGGAGGGATCTAATATTTAACATGCCCACTATATAGGGGACGAAAGTCCTTCTATAATTGCCCCGTGTGTAACAGAGCAAGTGGTTCTCCAACCTATAAACAAGGTGGATGAGAGTGAAGACCCCTCGCATTACTCATAGGCATCAATTTTTTTAATCCAGTTTCTTTGCTATTAAATCACACTACTACAAAGCATGACGATGAAAACTTCAGGTTGGAACCTCAAATTAAAAATCTTGCTAAGCAAGATTGTTAAGATCATTATCTTTCTTATCTTTTAATAAGAACCTTGGAAAAAACCTTTTAACTCCGGCTGCCAAGACACTAATAGAGCAAATAAACCAATAATTATTTGGTACACTTGTGAAACATGTAAACTTGAAATCATGTAAACATCGTAAACTTGATCTGGTGAATAATATAAATATAAATTACTTGGCCCCAGCAAGGTAAATAAGGGATATGGTATCCTCAATGCTTTTATTTGTGAAGGATACTGCATTAGTGGGAAACCCACAAAAGGATTTGCAGACACTCTTTGGTCTTACTTCGGTTAATCTGGATCTGGAAAGATCATAAGTAATTCCCGATAAAACGGGATTCACAGATTCTACTAAGTGAAGAAATAACGGTAAAAAAGCATGTAAATTTCAATTACAAAGGCAAAAGGCTATGAAAAGTAAGAGGCGTACTATTTGGCTGTCATCTAATAGGTTTTCATCTAGTAGTTCCAAGCAGCCGTGTGTGCTCTACATAAAAACAACAGCTTAAATGAGGTCTATAGTCTAAAAATAGTCTAAGAGTATAATACTATTGTCAATTATTCATGAAACTGTCGAGTAGTAGTTGGAGGGACTGACGTAGCAAAACAAATGAAGTCTTTCCGGTCCTTCTCAAAATGTAGGGGAGGCAGAATGTATTTTTGAAAATCCAGTTAGGAGGCAATTTTTTATTCAGCTTATCAATGAAACCACCAATAAGCCATTTTAAATGGAAGTGATAAAAACATATTTTTCAATATTTAAAGGGGGTGGGTGTACAAGGTTTTTGTGAGTTCAGAGCTTTTTTATTTACCAATAATTACAAAATGGAAATACAATACCTTTATTCCCCTCGAAAGACTCCATGGCTAAAGAATGAAGAATGTCATTTAAGCCAAAATTAACTGTTAAGTAAATTAGAATTTGGATTCGAATGCGAGCCAATTCTCTACCACTTATCCAAATAGGTTACAAATTTGTCCACTATGCTCTATTTTGGGGAATGGACTTCGAAATTTTCCATTTATGCGTAATGAAAGTGAATTTAAGGAGTTTGTTTAACAGTGTTAGCGAGGAGCTACAGCTGAGATTCCTTAATTCAACCTCTCTTAGACTTAGAGTGGTTATAAGCTCATTTTAAGAATTATTCAGAGGCAAGTAAATTGAATTTGTTCTTTATTTTTATCAGTTTCTTTTTGTTGTTTCGTATGGCTTTATTGGGTCTGAAAAGCTATATTTCTCTATGCAGAATAGCTTTTATTCGTAAACTTAAATTAATAATTTAGTCTTGGTATCCCAAAAGGCAGCCATCCAAGTGTGAAGTTTCTACCAGTAGCAACCAGGGGCGTAATTTCGTCAAAATCCTGGGGGAGGGGGCAAAGTGTGCGCCAATTTTCCCAAATCAATTGAAAATGACAGTAAAACCTAAAAAATAAGCCGTTTGGTTCTATAAAGGTACTATCTAGTATTATAAAAGTACTATAAAGGTACTTTATAGTACTATATAAAGGTAATTTTAGTACTATAAAGGTAAATATGTACTAAAGAACTGATCTGTTTTTGTTGATGCTTGAATTATGTAGGTTTATCTTAGTTTTGACAAGATTTTGGAAGAAACTTAATTTCAGCTGGGGGGGGGGGGGCAAACTGCGGTCTGGGGGGATGGGACCGAGGTCTGGGAGTGGCATTTTTCCCCCTGCCCCTTAGCAAATTGCACCCCTGTTAGTAACTAATTGAAGGGATTTTAATTTTCTAAATAGGTTGCGAACTTGCCCACTATGCTCTTTTTTTGGGAGTGGACTGTGACATTTTCCTTTTACATGTAATAAAAGTGAATTTAAGGGGAGATTTGTTTATCAGTAACAGCAAGGATCTTTGGGATTCTTTAAATCAACCTCGCCTAGACTTAGAGTGGTTGTAGGAAATTTTATTTTAGAAAGTATTCAGAAGCAATTAAATTGAATTTTTTTTCTTCATTTGTATCAGTTTCTTTTTGTTGTTTCATCTGGCTTTACTGGGTTTGAAAGACTACATTTCTGTATGCAGTCTGTCTGCTATATTTCTGTCAGCTCATATTAACATTTTAGTCTTGATCATTCAAAAGGCGGCCACAATAAAGTTTTTTTTCTTACAAAAAAAAATTCTATTCTTTTTTTTAATTGATTAAGGATTGTACAAAAATTGATAAATTTGCGCATCATAATTTACACGTTATCCTGAAACAGTTTTATCCTTTCAGTTTTTATTTGTTATTTTCCTAAGCTATACTCTAAAAGAATTTGCTAACCACCTCTCCCCCGGAAGTTTCTCCCGAATACCCCAACCCCTTACAGAAAGCTCCCCCACATGCAAAATTGAGCAGCCACAGAGAAAGTACAAAATGGGTACCTCGAAAAGTCGATCAGATATCCTAAGGGGTGATAAAATGATCAGGTGCCAACAAAACATTGAAAGAAACTTGACGAATATTTTGTAAGAGGAACGGCTCACTTTACCTTCAAAAATACAAAATAAATAAAAGAAGCCCTCCATTCTGTTTGGTCATTTAAGATGGCCCTTAAACTTTTAATTTTGGCTCGAATGAGCCCTTTCCGATTTTCTAAGATTCTTGGTCCGATACGATCATCTCTGGGGGAAGGGCAACAAACAAGACACATCCACGATCTTCCATAAATGCAAAATTTGAAATATTTGTAGATGAGAGCTCGAAACCTCTTCACTAGGGTTCTCTGATTTTTTTTTAGTTAGGGAGGTTGCAGATACCTCAAAGGGTGTATTTTAATTACAAAACATCCCAGATCTTGTTGAGCCTTCAGGTAAATACAGAATTAGTTCCAAGAAGGGGTACAGGCAGAAATTGTTATATCATATGTATTGATTCCGGGAATATTCTTGGTATACACTGTTATTACAAAAGTAAAGAGTATTATTAAACCCCAAAATGAATTGATTTTTGTTCTGCATAGTAGACTGCAACCTCCCCTTTGGGGTTGTAAAACTTCAGAGGATGTTCATTCGATCAGAAATTGAGAGTTCTAGTCCTTTGTTGTTTTTTTTTTTTTTTTTTTTTTTTTTTTTTTTCAATTCGAAGTGATTGGAGACCATTTAGCCCCTGTCCTAGAGCTGTTTCTTAATATCCTGTCTTTTTGTTACCTCTTAGGACATCTGATTGACATTTTTGGTACCTATTTTGTACTTTTTCTGTGGCTGCTCAATTCTTTGCGTGGAGGAGTTTTTCATGGGAAGAATTATCCTTGGCGAAGTTTCTGCGGGGAGGGGGTTCCGTAGGGTGTTATTTTCCGTGGGAATCTTCAGAGGGGAATATTCCGGGGGGAACACCGGCCATCCTAAAAAAAGACCATTCAAGAATATAGACAATCAAGAATACGGTCAGCGCTCTCAATAAGGCTTTTTGAAGGTTTTAAAGATAATGTTCATTATTGCTTTTTTTTTAAATATCTCAATGTTCAACGACACAACAGTGACTTTAAAAGACTAAGTGACCCAAACAGCGACATCAATGAAGGGAGGGTCTAGGTATTACTATCATAATCAAAGGCAAAATAATTCATAAAATGCCCCCAAAGTGGGGAGATATTTGTAGAAAATGAGGTACAACTTAGGTACTTTTAGTTTTTGCCCCCAACAAAAATATTGGTCCCTCTCTTCAGTACAAACATTTTGGAAGATTTTCTCACAAACAAATAAACGTTAACTCCATTCAGTGTATTTCAAATTTCCAAAATATTAACCTCATTTACCACTATGAACTTGAAATTCAGCATTAATTCGCAAATTTAAAATAGCCGACCCAGCAATAGTTCTATCAATACGCATAACCGCAAAATCAGTGTTCATTCATGGTGTCCCCTTCTTATATAGTGATGCTTAAAGTTGTATGTATGATGTATGTAACAGTTGTTCGGTGTTTTATAGTTTGCTCAGTATATATTATATTGTTATTTGTTCTGGTAAACGTTGAGATGTCTTTTTTTTCTTATTCCTGTTTTTTTGTCATTTTCTGTATTTTGTACTACGTCTCTGTGTACTTTTTTGTATTATTGTGAACCTAGGATTATCTTGACCTATAAAAAGAGGTTAGTTATAATTTGAAATTTTCGATTTTCTCACAGATTCACTCCTGCTTGGCAAGAAATCTTTGCATTAATTTTTTAAATGAAGGATTAGATCCGTCGGTTCACCAAAATAATTGGCACGAAAAAGAGAAAGAATTTGCCAGCATGTTATAAAACTTGAGAGATGGAATTTCTTCTCAGTATAATCATGGATGGCATACTGAATATTGAAGGTCTGGAATGGTGTATTGAAGATAATGGTGACACCCACCATACTTGGGATTATTATTATATGGAAAAAGGTGAAAAATCGAGACTTGTTGTAAGACGAGGTCAGCCTTTTTTGCTGCTACTCAAGACAGATAGGAAATATGATGGTGAAACAGATGTGATTGTCCTTGTAACTACAGTACAAGGTATTATTTTAATTTGTTACATTTATATAGGACTATGGTGCATAATTGATTTTATAATCTAAGATATACATGTAGTTCCGAGGCTTCAAAGCTTTGCGTACAACAAACACACCCAGAACAGCCAGAATGGATGTTACGTAATTTGTGTAAATGCCATTTCTTTCGTGGCCTTAAACCTAATTTTGGACGCAAACATTAATGAATACCAGATCCTGTAATATAAACTTGACAGAACTACAAAATAAAACGGCAGCTTTACATTACCACTCCCTAACATGAGCTACTTGATGCTAGAATATGAGTGCATTCCAAGTTTGACCAAAAGTCGCTAAAAAGCTACTAAAAACCTACTTTTCTTTTCCAGGTGACGTTGTCGTAACAGCTGGACAGGCATAAAAGAAACTTTGAATTTATTTTTGTAGTAACTTTTGCTAAATGTACTCAACGGATATTTTTGCTGAAGTAAATCTGCATCATTATCATCATCGGTATTACTATCTGGTCGAAAGATACAGGAAATTATATTAGATTGAGAGAGATGGATACATTGGAAACTTATGAAGATTATACCCTAATAATCCTGTTTAGCCGTATTTACTGCAACCGTTCCCGGTGGATGTCAACTGAAAGTTACTTCCGTATTTAATGTAAAGCTACTAGGGATTACGATCTGGAATGTAGCCTACCCTTTAAAATTGTCTCTGACTTGTCACATACCAATAACCTACGAATCAGAGACAAGGTCATAATTCTAGGTGCCTTACTTAAAATAAATTTAAAAAAAAACAAATTTTTTTTAACTGAAAGTAAGGAGCGACATTAAAACTTAAAACGAACAGAAATTATTCCGTATATGAAAGGGACTGTCCCCTCCTCAACGCCTCGCTCTTTACGCTAAAGTTTTTTTATTGTTCTAAAAAATAGAGTGGTGAGAAAGAGTCAAACTTCAGCATAAAGGGCGAGGCGATGAGGAGGGGACAGTCCCTTTCATATATGGAATAATTTCTGTTCGTATTTATGTCGCTCCTTACTTTCAGTTTAAAAAAACCTGTTTTTTTATTTAATTTCTGAACGTTTTTAAATTAATCCAGGTTTTGATTTTAGCCCACCGTACATGGATAATTAAAACGAAATTTGCATATTAATTTCACTTTTTTGGCTAAATGGCTTTCTCGAAAGTTGTTTAATTTTATTTACGAGCGTTTTATTAGTAATAAATATACGTAACTTACGAATTAACTTACGTAACAAACTTCAATATTCGTATATTTTTATTCCATATATTAGGGGGGGGGGCTCGCCCCCCTAATAAATACCTCGTTCTTTACGCTAAAGTTCGATTTTTTTCCAATTCTTTAAGAATGACCCCTTAATCACAAAGGCCAATAATTAGAATAAATAGCTCTTATGAAAGTACTAAAAAAAACTTTAGCTTAAAGAGCAAGGTATTTACTAGGGGGCGAATCCAATCATATACGTAAGAGTTTCTATTAGTTTTAAGTTTTAATGTTGAAAAGTTTTCAGTTGAAAAGTTTATCAGTTGAAAACTTGTTTTTTTTATATTTAATTTCTGATCGTTTTTTTTTAATAATGCTGGGATATCTGGCGCCCCCTTTATAGCAATGTCCCTTTCCCCATGTAAACTTCCTCCTTGGGAATATCCTCCCACATAACCCCCGGCCTCCCCCCCCCCCACTACCAGAAAAAATCCCCCCTGAAAACGTCTGTATACTTCCCAATAACCAATACTATATGTAAACATTGGGCAAAGTTCATAACTTGCAACCCTTCCCCCGGGGACCGTGGGGGATTAATTCATCCTCAAAGACATAGTTATTATATTTTTCGAACATTCTGAACAAAATGGCTATCTTAAAATTTTGATCGGGTTACTTTGGGAAAAAATGAGCGTGGGAGGGGGCCTAGTTGCCCTTCAATTTTTGGTCACTTAAATAGGGCGCTAGAAATTTTAATTTCTGTTTGAATGAGCCCTCCTGTGATAATCTAGGACCACTACGTCGATACGATCACCCCTGGGGAAAAAACAAATAAACACGCATCCGTGATTTTTCTTCAGGCAAAAAACACAAAATTCCATATTTTTGCAGATAGGAGCTTGAAACCTCTACAGTCGAGTTCTCTGATACGCTGAATCTGATGGTATGATTTTCATTAAGGATCAATGACTTTTAGGGGGTGTTTTCCCCTTTTCCGAAAATAAGGCAGATTTTTTCAGGCTCGTAACTTGATGGGTAAGACTAAACTTGACGAAACTTATATATTTGAAATCAGCATAAAACTCTGATTGTTTTGAAATATCTATTTGTATCAAAATTCCTTTTTTAGGGTTTTGGTTACTATTGAGCCGGGTCGCTCGTTACTTACAATTCGTTACCACGAATTGTCTGAAAACCCGCGTGATAAACCTACTTAGCCAATCTGAAACCAATGTAAAAGCTGGGGAGGATAGGTAATTATAAACCTGCGACTTTGGAGCAAACACGAACTAAGGTCAATGTTCCGTATCGAGGGCGTCTCGGGTAGTCTGTTTTCAGAGGCAGACAATTACTTTTTTTTCATTTTTCTAAGATATTCTAGATTCAATGTAATGCATGAAACAGGAAATTTGCATTGGTGTTAAGGGAGAGTTCTTTAAATAGCTACTAACATCACTCCAGAGCCTTGATAATGAAGCCAAAAGGTGTCTTTGAAGTATGAACTTGGAGCAATTTAAGGAAAGTGAAAAATGTCCTTGTTCGCTATTTACAATTTGAAACTAAGAACTTTCAGGTGATACACCTTCGATGGTAAAAGAATCTGAAAGAGTCTTGTAATTCCAATTTAGGCATAACAAATAAACGTTGAAATGGGGATAAGTTCATTTATTTAGGCAGTGAAAACAGGTACAAAAGTCTAAGTATACAACTATAAATTCAACAAATCTTTAGCAATTAGAAGACACAGAAAACTTTACCACCTTCATTGGAAATTCATTTTACATTTAGGAATTATTAAAGAAGAAAATTTACATCTCAAAACTTTGAATGAACCCTGTTATTGAACTCTCTGACTCAAATCTAGTGAATGACCCGGAAGTTAATTTTTTGTATAGTATAAACATGTTAGTTTTAATTTTAACACTTTCGTATTTCTACTATTGACGATTGCTGTATATGTGATCGAAATAACTAAACTTTTGTACCTGTTTCAACTGTCTAAATAAATGGACCTATCCCCATTGGAGCTTTCATTTGTTCGTCACAGAAAGGCAGTGTAGTCTGGAAAAAGCATACCTGGTTTAAGGTATTGCACAAAGAATGCAAATTAGGCAGATTCATTTGCTCAAAATAAGTATTTCCCCCCCAGCAATTAATTATATTTCTTAAGCGCGTAATTCAGAGGGGCTTTGACTCTTTAGAATCTACCCTTTCCCCCTCTTTGTTTAGGTGGCCTCATGAATATTCAAAAAACCCTGTCATATATGCCAGCACTGTTATTAACAAAACCACTACGAATCCACCAGAAGCAAAACGGAGGTAAGCGAGTCTCCACTTTCCTCGGTATCCTGTTACAGCCTCTGCAGCGTCCCACTCGGGTTGTAGAAACGTGTCAATTGTGTGGGGATGTAAGAAGTGTAGAGTATAGGGTGTTCATAGAACAGCCGCTTTTACTTAAATAAACAAACAAGTTTTTCAACTGAAAGTAAGGAGCAACATCAAAACTTAAAACGAACAGAAATTATTACGTATATGATTGGTTTCGCCCCCTAGTCAATACCTCGCTCTTTGCGCTAAAGTATTTTTAGTACTTTCATAAGAGCTATTTATTCTAATTAACGGCCTTTCTGATTAAGCGGTCATTTTTAAAGAATTGGAAAAAAATCGAACTTTAGCGTAAAAAGAGCGAGGTATTGACTAGGGGGTGAACCACCTAATACACATATTGAAAATATATGAATATAGAAGTTCGTTACGTAAGTTAATTCGTAAGTTACGTATATTTATTACTAATAAAAACGTTTGTAAATAAAATTAAACAACTTTCGAGAAAGCCATTTAACCAAAAAAATAAAATTAATATGGAAATTTCGTTTTAATTATTCATGTACGGTGAGCCAAAATCAAAACCTGCATTATCTCGAAAACGTTCAGATATTAAATAAAAAAAAACAAGTTCTTTAACTGAAAGTACAGAGCGATTTTTAAGTATTAAGTTTTGAGTTTTAATGTCGTCCTTACTTTCGGTTAAAAAACTTTTTTTTTTATTTAATAAGCGTTCAAGGACGATATTCGTTATAATAATTTGGTTGTTTTTAATCCGTATCTGAAACGAATAGGGAGAGAGCGCATAGTGAGTTCAGGAGTTTTCGGAGAAACATTTTTTCAAAGTCTGAAATCTGATATTCGTGTTCCCATTTATATCCGCAAGGTCACGCACAAAAGGTAGATGACTGGGGTGGAGCTCCTTTTCAGGTAGTTCTCACTAAATCAAACATGATGTGCGTTTATTCCTGGTATATTTCAAATTAGGAGACATAGTAAGTTCTAGCATATACGGCTGCATACATTTTTCCACCTAAAATTTAGCCAAAGACGTAACGTAAATGCTGGACGAAACATTTTCATCTATATCCCATTAGGAGGTCTGAAGAAAGTGACGGCCAGTCAGCCTTTAATGTTTTTTCAGAACTCTTGAACTTCAAGAAATTTGGATGATACATGTAGATAACCAATTATATTTTAACTGTAACTTTCCGTAACAACAGTAAGTATGTACAAGCTTTGATTGCCCTTGTATCAGTCCCTTTTTAAAACGTATATTTCAGATGCTCTACAGCCAAGCATAAGTCATGGTACTCAAGCTGTAGTTCCTTTGGAATTTCAAGGGAATAATACATTATCAGCCCCATGGAAAGGCGAGATACTGGATTCAACCGACAATAATTTGCTGATTCGAGTAAGTACACTTATAGTACTTCCCTCCAACGGTGTATGACGACCACAAAAGAAAGTACAGACATTTACAAAATCAGGATATTTGATACTAAAGATACTTTTTTAAGGAATTGGAACTCCCTGTTTTGGGAAGAAGGAAGCACGAAGTCTGGGTACAAACGTTTCAAGCTGGCGAAATTTTCAAGACCCACAAATTAAAAATACTTAAGTGGTAAAATAGATGGCACGGGTTTTAAAATCTATCTTATATCTGTTAGTGTTGGTGGCCAAATCGCAAAAATGAACTGATTCATATTTCATTAAAAGTATCAAAACGTTTGGTAGTTTAATGCAAACTTCTAATTAAGTATTTTGTGTTACTAGGCATATAATTAGTGCTCAATAAGGTGCTAGTCCTATTGTCCTATAGCTTAATCACTAGGTTTTATGCTTCTGTATAAGCCTTGACTTTCAAACATGTTTTATTTCTAAAAAAGAAAACATAGATTGGCTGCTTAAAACACAAGATTTTCTACATTCCCATTTTTAAAGCACGCTTAAATTTAATGTTACACAATTTCTGAAACATCATTTTTTCCTTAGTAGATTTTTTCGGATATAACTTGATAGCAAAATCGTATTTGCTATCTTTTTTTTCAGTAACTTGCCCTACATCTTAAAAGATGTTTCTGTAAGATCTAAGCATATTCAAAAGATCCCTACACCTTAAAAGATCCCTGGCCGAACCCATTGAATCAGGAGATCGGCACCTGCGCAACGCAGACCATTGGTCGGCATGCGAAAAAGTAAAAAAAAAGCTAAGTCATGGAGCGCCAGCATAGGTAAGTCAAAGCGTGTTCTGACTTGCCACTTACTCCCTTATCACTTATCCCATATATATGCCTTATAATACAAACTGACGTTTCACTGTGTATAATTTTATTTATGAAATATAAAGCAAATCAGTTAAATGAAGCTTTCAAATAAATTCCAGAGATGTGTTTTTTTTTGCAATAAGAAGGCAGAAATTACTCCACAGCAACCTTAATAAGGTTTAGTCTAAATGAAGGGTGAAGAGAGATAAATTAAAATACCTCCCTTTCATACCCCTTTCCATATTTATCTGAAAGCTCAGAGACATTTAGACAATTTAGGCACTGAAATGTGCTCTTTAAGCATCTTACCCCTCCTCCCTCGCTTAAAAAATGATCCACCGTCTCTGTTCCTAGTAGGTGATGGGCAGTTGCATATCACTAAACATAATTTTATGAAAAATCAACTGAATCAGCTTATAGTCACGGACCCAGCCAGTGAAGTTCTATTACCATAGGCCTCAAAAATCTGGAGAAGGTCTGAGGAATTTATGAGGAGCAGAATTGGTTACGAATTTACGAAAATGAAAACGAATTTAAATAGAGGGGGGTACAAAAATTGTGTGTGCCAAAGCAAATATCACCTAATTTTCATAATCGATGACATCATCAGCTATATTTTGTGATTTTCGGTCAAGAAATGTTTCAACTTAGAATATAATTAAATAAATAAAACAAGTTTTATCAACTGAAAGTATGGAGTAACATTAAAGCTTAAAACGAACAGAAATTATTCCGTATATGAGGGGGGTTGCCTCCTCCTCAACACCGGGCTCTTTACACTAAAGTTTGAATTTTGTTCTGATTCTTTAAAAACGAAACACAAGGGTCGTTTAATTAGAACAACAAGAAGTTTTTAAAAGCACTAAAAAATTTTAGCTTGAAGAGCGAGGTGTTGAGGAAGGAGAGCAGTGGAGGCCCTTACTATACAAGAGGGAGTTCATTGGACTCCAGCCCGAATACCGTATAAAGTGACCAGAATCAGTTACTGAAATTACATAGTTTATTTTGTAATACAGAAAAGTATATAATTTGCATGATTCATACCTGAGGAAGAATATCGAGGTACATTCAACATGCAGAAGTAATTTGCTTTAAGTTCACTCAAATGGTTGAAATTGCTCACCAACTAAAGATAAGTCCAAGGGAATGGTGACTCCCACGCCACATTATATAAATGTCAGAATATGATTAGAATATATTCAACCTTTCAGGAGTCGATTGATTTGATTGACCAAGCTTCACTTCTTGGCACTGGAACAAGCAAACACCCGCCCAGACACATAGGCAAAGATAGTGAGAGAGATTTTATTTTCCCTTTTTGTTCCTAAAACAGAGATCGTGACATCACTGATTGCTCTAGAGGAGTCGGTGACCAGTTTGTCAATATCCTGTTTGGATAAAGTTTAAAGGGTATTTAAGAGAATATCTGACATTAGGACAGACAGCTCAAAGATGTAGGTCTGGCAAGTTTGAGGGTCTTTGTGGAGATGAGCGTTGAAATGAGTGATTTTTTTTTTCAGATTTTCGTAAGACGTATATTAAGTGCAGACACGACTAGTGAAATGTCGCTGTTAAAATCGAAACCAGCAAGGGTAAGAGTATCTAGCTCAGACCATTTCCACCGCCTACTAAAGAGCACGTAATGAATAAGATTACGGGTTTTTCCATAAGGTGGGGTCCAAGTCACATTCCGAAGTTCTCTATGTTGGAAGAGAGTGTTAGTAATGGTTATATCGTTATCTTTGCAGAACTCAATAAGGTGTTCTTCCCTCTTGTTAATTTGTCAAAAGACAATTTTTTTTTTTTGGCCAATTGGGGCTTGATGCAACGAAGTTCATATTGCTTATGTTTTTTTCAGCATTTAGGAGCCTAAAAAAAGAAACGTGTCACATACCTGCAGTGCCGTGTATAATTGAGTTTTTCTTTCTCGTTTTTGTAATATGTTCTAAGAGCTGATTTAGATCTTTGCTCCAGCGTTCGTCACTAAAAACCACATGTATAACTCCTAAGTTTATGTCTATTGCTTTTTTTTTGCTTATTGCTCCGGCTTTTCCTTTTTTTTGTATCACGGGTATTCTAATAAATAATAATAATGATAAATCTACCCATACAACCTCATTTCCAGCAACAGCCTTTCCAACAATAGTATTGAAGTCGCCAATGACCAGTAAAATGTTTTTTTCAGAACTGCATTAACTAGACTTTGAAGTTTAAGGTAGAAAATTTCCCACTCTACATCTGGTTTACTGGAGTGTAGACTTAGATAATCGTAATGTGGATCGGCGATACTTTTATTCGTATAATAATTAGCCGTTCTGAAACAGGTGTCGCATAAATCAGGGATCCTCGTGCTCTACTAGATATCAAAGAGCCAACACCTTGGAGATTGATGCCATCGGTTCGTCCAGCCACTATAAGACTAGCATTCCCGATCCTTTCTTTGCCGCTGGTAGGTAGGTGTGTTTCTGAGAGTCCAACTATATCCCATTTATATCGGTTTAATTCATTGAGAATCAGATCTTTTTTGCCTTGTTTTGCAAGCGTCCTAGCATTCGTGGTTCAAATAGATAAAATCGATTTGGGGGATAACATAGCCTCCAGGGTCGGAGTTAAATCGTCGGGTGCTCCGGACATTGTAGTTATCTTCTTATGGTCTTCGTTGCTTACCTCAGACTCGGTAGCACTGGTTCTTTTTCTTGTTCAATCATAAAAAAACTTTTTCAACAAAATAAGCTTTTCAAAGAAAAGTAAAGAACTCCATTAAACAAAAAATGAACAAAAATAAAATCATATAATCTACGAAGCGTGAAACTACCGCAAATCAGCATCAATAAATAAATGAAACCCAAAACGAACAAAAATTACAATAGATAACCAAGTCGAACTCAAAACGAGCAGAAATTAACATAAGCTGTGCTCAAAACCCCTATGCCTTCCCAAGGCCAGAACATTATTTGCACTTTACTGAAAAAAATATAAATGTTTTTACTTTTATAACTCTAATAAATCAAATAATATTTACAGTTTGATTACTAAATAGCAATATATGTATATTAAACTGACAATGTACATTCATTTGTATTTTTTCAGTAAAATGCAAATATTGTTCTGGCCTTGGGAAGGCATAGGGGTCTAGAGTTCAACTTGTGTTAATTTCTGCTCGTTTTGAGTTTGACTCGGTTATTTATTGTAATTTCTGTTCTTTTTGGGTTTCATTAATTTATCGATGCTGATTAATGGTAGTTTCCCGCTTGGTAGATTATTTGATTTTATTTTTGCTCATTTTTTGTTTGATGGAGTTCTTTACTTTTCTTTGAAAAACTTATAATGGGGAAAAAGTTTTTTTTAATTAATTTCTGTTCGTTTTATATTGACATAGTTATTTCAGAGAAAAAGAAAATAATACTTTAAATCCTTTCGTTTTTTTAAGACTTTATAGTTTGGCTTGCTATTTGTATGCTGGAGAAAAATTTTCAGCAATTTTTAACAACATACACCCTTTTAAAAATCTTGACACAAATAGTACTGTTTAATATAGTTTCATACCTCCTCTAGTTGACCTGAAATGGTAAACTTGATACCATTCGCAAAAAAATCTATTTACTTTCTTTGATAGCTTGGATACACTTACGCTATTTTGATTTGGTTAAATTTTAAGAGCAGAAGTAGCCTTGAAAATTCGAACATAATACCCTCAGTTGTTCTTGGGTACTAATGAGATGCCTTATTGGGAATAAGAATTAACACAGTTCATTTTGATTTAATCTTAAGGTAATATTTAGTTTTTAAACATATTGGGCAAATGGGAGGGTAGACGTGGGAGGGTGGGAGTAGCATAACTTACAACCCTTGCACTGAGGGCTCTGAAAGAGTTATCATCCTTAAAGACCGAATTTCAAGAACTTTCAACTACGTCGAACAAAATGGATATCTCAAAATATTGATAGGATGTGTTTGGGAAAATGGTGGGCTTGAGAGGGGCATTAATTACTCTTCAATCCCTTCCAACTATTAAAAAGGGCACTGGTACTTTCAATTTCCAATTGAATGAGCCCTTTTGAAGTTTCTACGCTTTCAATAAAAACCTTATACGGCCCCAGGGCATAACTTACAACCCTTGTCCTGAGGGCTGTTGGGGGAGGGGTAGTCATCCTTAACGAACTAATTTCTAAAACTTTCAACTACGTTGAATAAAATGACTATCTAAGAATTTTGATTAGATGTGTTTGGGGATAAAGTAGGCATGAGAAGGGGGATAGTTACCCTCAACTCACTTTTGACTCTTAAAAAGGGAACTAGCCCTTTGAAATTCCAATCGAATGAGCCCTTTTTCAAGTTTCAACGACAATGATTTTAATAAAAACCTTATATTCCCCCAGGGCATAACTTCTAACCCTTGCCCTGAAGACTTTGGGGGGAGTGTCCTGTTCAAAGGTATAATTTCCTGAACTTTGAACTGCGTGGAACAAAATAGATATCCCAAAACCTTTATTAGATGTGTTTGGGGAAATGGTAGGAATCGAAGGGTTGTTAGTTGCTTTCCAATCACTTTCGACTATTAAAAAGGCACTAGTCATTTCAATTTCAAATCGAATGAACCCTTTTTGAAGTTTCTATGACAAAGCTTTTCATAAAAACCTTATATGCCCCCAGGGCATAAATTACAACCCTCGTCCTGAGGGCTCTGGGGGGGTGTCATCCTCAAAGACAAAATTTCAAGAACTTAAAAACTATGTTGAATAAAATGGCTATCTCAAAGTTTTGATTAGATGCGTTTGTGGAAAAAGTGGGCGTGAGAGGCGGGTTAGTTGCCCTCTAATCACTTTCGACTATTTTAAAGGGAATCAGCCCTTTCTATTTTCAATTGAATGAGCCCTTTTCGAAGTTCCCACGAAAACTCCTTCGATACGAAGTGCCCTGGTCTAAACAACAACAACAACAAAAAATAATACATTATACCCACATCGATCTTTACTTTAAAAATGTTAAGGCTTCCAATCACTTTCAGTTATTAAAAAGGGCACTAGGCCTTTCGATTTCCAATCGAATGAGCCCTTTTTGAAACGACATCGCTTTCTATAAACACCTTATATATCCCTAGGGTATAAATTACAACCCTTACCCTAAGGTCTGTTTGGGTGGTTGTCATCCTCTAAGACCGAATTTCCAGAACTTTCAACTACGTTAAACAAAATGGCTATCTCAAAATTTTCATTGGATATGTTAGGGGAAATGATGGGCGTGAGTGGGGCGGTAGTCGCTCTCCAATCATTTTCAACAATTAAAAATGGCCCTAGCCCTTTCAATTTCCAATCAAATGAGTCCTTTTGAAGATTCTACTGCAAAACTTTCAATAAAAATCTTATATGCCCCTAGGGCATAACTTACAACCCTTGCCCTGAGTGGTGGGGGAGGGGGTGTCATTCTCAAAGAAATAATTTCCAGAACTTTCTTCTACGTTGAACAAAATGGCTATCTGAAAATTTTGATTAGATGTGTTTGGAAAAATGGTGGGAGTGAGAGGGGGGTTAGTTACCCTCCCATCACTTTCGATTATTACAAAGGGCACTAGCCCTCTCAATTTCCAATTGAATGAGCCCCTTTTGAAGTTTTACGAAAACTCTATCTATAAAAACCTTATATGCCCCCAGGGAGAACTTACAACCTTTGCCCTTGGGGCTCTGGGGGGTTTGTCATCCTTCAATATATAATTTCCAGAATTTTCAACTACGTTGAACAAAGCGGCTATCTCAAAACTTTGATTGAATGTTTTAGGGGAAATAATGGGCGTAAGAGGGGGGTTAATTACTCTCCACTGACTTTCGACTATTAAAACGGGCAATTTCAATTTCCAATCAAATGAACCCTTTTTGAAATTTCTATAACAACTTTCTATATAAACTTATGCCCCAGGGCATAACTTACAACCCTTGCACTGAGGGCTTCTAGAGGGTTATCATCCTAAAAGACCTAATTTCAAGAACTTTCAACTACGTTGAACAAAATGAATATCTCAAAGTTTTTATTGGATGTGTTTGGGAAAATGGTGGGCGTGAGAGGTGCGTTAGTTGCTCTCCGATCACCTTCAACTATTAAAAAAAGCACTAACCTTTTCAATTTCCAATTGAATGAGCCCTTTTGAAGTTTCTACGCTTTCAGTAAAAAACGTTATATGCCCCCAGGGCATAACTTACAACCCTTGCCCTGAGGGCTGCTGGGGGGAGGGATTGTCATCCTTAAAGATCTAATTTCTAAAACTTTCAACTACGTTGAATAAAATGGCTATCTAAAATATTGATTGGATGTGTTAGGGGAAAAGATGGGCCTGAGAGGGGGGGGGTAGTTGTCCTCAAATTACTTTCGACTATTAAAAAGGGCACTAGCCCTTTGAATTTCCAATCGAATGAGCCCTTTTTCAAGTTTCCACGAAAAAGATTTCAATAGAAACCTTATATGCCCCCAGTGTATAACTTATAACCCTTGTCCTGAAGACTGTGTGGGGGAGGGTCCTGCTCAAGGGTATAATTTCCCAATAAAGATCTCAAAATCTTTATTTGATGTGTTTGGGGAAATGGTGGGCGTAGAAGGGGTGTTAGTTGCTTTCCAATCACTTTTGACTATTAAAAATGGCACTAGCCATTTCAGTTTTCAATCGAATGAGCCATTTTTGAAGTTTCTACTACAACGTGTTCTTTAAAAATCTTATATACCCCCTTGGCATATTTTAAAACCCTTGTCCCAAGGGCTGCGGAGGGGGGGGGGTGTTATCCTCAAAGACCTAATTTCCAGAACTTAAATCTACGTTGAATAAAATGGCTATATCAAATTTTTGATTAGATGTGTTGGGGGAAAAGTGGGAGTGAGAGGCGGGTTAGTTGCCCTCTAGTCACTTTCGACTATTAAAAAGGGCATTAGCCCTTTGAATTTCCAATCGAATGAGCCTTTTTTGAAGTTTCTACGACAGCGCCTTCTATAAAAAACCTTATATGCCCCATGGTATAACTTACAACCCTTGCCCTAAGGGCTGCGGGGGACTGTCCTCCAGCCCTTTCAATTTCCAATGGAATGAGCCCTTTTGAAGTTTCTACGACAATACTTTCAAAAAAAAACTGTTTATGCCCCCAGGGCATAACTTAAAACCCTTGCACTGACGGCTCTGAGGGGGCTATTATCCTAAAAGACCTAATTTCCAGAAATTTCAACCAAGTTGAACAAAATGGATATCTCAAAATGTTGATTGGATGCGTTTGGGAAAATGGTGAGCTTGAGAGGGGCGTTAGTCGCTATCCAATCAACTATTAAAAATGGCACTAGCCCTTTCTATTTCGAGTTGAATGAGCCATTTTGAAGTTTCTACGACAACGCTTTCAATAATATCTTTATATGCCCCCAGGGCATATCTTATAACCCTTGCCCGGAGGGTTGTGGGGGAGGGGTTGCCATCCTTAAAGACCAAATTTCCATAACCTTCAACTGCGTTGAATAAAATGGCTATTTAAAAATTTTGATTGGATGAGTTTGGGGAAAAGGTGGGCGTGAAAGGGGGGTTAGTTGCCCTCAAATCACTTTCGACTATTAAAACAGGTACTAGCCCTTTGAATTTCAAATCGAATGAGCCCAGTTTCAAGTTTCTGCGACAAAGATTTCAATACAAACCTTATATGCCCCCAGGGCATAACTTATAACCCTTGCCCTGAAGACTCTGGGGGGAGTGTCCTGCTCAAAGCTATAATTTCCTGAACTTCGAACATCGTGGGACAAAATGGCTATCTCAAAATTTTTATTGGATGTGTTTGGGGAAATGGTGGGCGTGGAAGGGATGTTAGTTGCCTTCCAATCACTTTCGACTATCAAAAAGGGCACTAGCCATTTCAATTTCCAATCGAATGATCCCTTTTGAAGTTTCTACAACAACGCATTCTATAAAAACCATATATGTCCCCAGGGCATAACTTACAAACCTCGCCCCGAGTGTTTTGGGGGAGTGTCCTCCTCAAAAACATATCTTATATCTGGAAATTAACTATGCTGAACAAAATGGTTACCTCAAAATTTTGATAAGATGTGTTTGGGGGAATTATGGGCGTGGGGGGCGGGCTAGCTGCCCTCCAATCACTTTTGACTATTAAAAAGGGCACTAGCCACTCCAATTTACAATCGAATGAGCCCTTTTCGAAGTTTCTACGACAACTTCTTCGATACAAAGTGCCCTGGTGTGGAAAAAAAATAATACATTGTGCCAACATCGTTCTTTACTTAGGCAGCGCGATCGCGCTGCCTTTGATTTTTACAACAACTTTGAATATGAACCTAATATGCTCCCAGGGTATAACTTACAAACCTTGTACTGAGGGCTCTGAGTGATTTATCATCCTAAAAGATCTAATTTCAAGAACTTTCAACTACGTTGAACAAAATGGATATCTCAAAATTTTGATTGGACTTGTCTGGGGAAATGATGGGCGTGAGAGGAGTGTTAGTCGCTATCCAATCCCTTTCAACTATTAAAAAAGGCACTATCCCTTTCAATTTCCAATGGAATGAGCCCTTTTGAAGTTTCTACGACAACACTTTCAAACAAACTTTTTATGCCCCCATGGCATAACTTACAACCCTTGCAATGAGGGCTCTGAGGGGGGGGGGCGTATCATCCTAAAAGACCCAATTTCCAGAAATTTCAACTAAATTGAACAAAATAGATATCTCAAAATTTGGATTGTTTGTGTTTGGGAAAATGGTGAGCTTGAGAGGGGCGTTAGTCGCTATCCAATCAACTATTAAAAATGGCACTAGTCCTTTCAATTTCCAATTGAATGAGCCATTTTGAAGTTTATACGACAACGTTTTCAATAATAACTTTATATGCCCCCAGGGCATATCTTATAACCCTTGCCCTGAGGGGTGTGGGGGGGGGTTGTCATCCTCAAAGACCTAATTTTCGGAACCTTCAACTACGTTGAATAAAATGGCTATCTAAAAATTTTGATTGGATGTGTTTGGGGAAAAAGTTGGCGTGAAAGGGGGGTTTACAAACCTTATATGCCCCCAGGGCATAAATTATAACCCTTGCCCTGAAGACTCTGGGGGAGTGTCCTGCTCAAAGGTAGAATTTCCTGAACTTCGAACGTCGTGGGACAAATTGGCTATCTCAAAATTTTATTAGATGTGTATGGGGAAAAGGTGGACGTGGAAGAGGTGTTAGTTGCCTTCCAATCACTTTCGACAATTAAAAAGGGCACTGGCCATTTCAATTTCCAATCGAATGAGCCCTTTTTAAAGTTTCTACGACAACAAATTCTATAAAAATCTTATATGCCACCAGGGCATAACTTACAACCCTTGCCCCGAGGGTTTTGGGGGAGTGTCCTCCTCAAAAACATATTTTATATCTGGAAATTAACTACGCTGAACAAAATGGCTATCTCAAAGTTTTGATTAGATGTGTTTGGGGGAATTATGGGCGTCGAGGGGGGGGGGTAGCTGCCCTCCCATCACTTTCGACTATTGAAAAGGGCACTAAACCACTTTAATTTCCAATCGAATGAGCCCTTTTCGAAGTTTCTACGACAACTCCTTCGATACGAAGTGCCGGGGTATGGAGAAAAAAAAACAATACATTGTGCCAACATCGGTCTTTACTTACATAGCGCTATTGCGCTGCCTATGATCGTTTGTATTTAACCATTTTGTTTTAAGAAGAAAGCAGGTTTCTTAGCTAATTTCAGGAGAGCGGTGAGCCACTCCTCTCCAATTCTAGCAGGGATTGGCCATATGTAAAGCCATTAATGCGCCCTGCTGGTGACCTGCGCCCCTAACAATTTATCCCATTGGTAGGAGAAATTTTTGACTGGTGGGACAAATCCATGCGCCAATGGGCCCTTTCCAGTACCTATTAGAGTGGCCTTCCACCTCCTCCATCTGAATTTATGTTCCCCAGACGTGGATGTTCTGGCTTTATTTATAGATCCCTAGAGACTGGGTCTCTCCTTGGTCCGTGCCTCCCTACCTGGTGGTACCCTGTATATCTAAATGATGTTCCTCTATCCATCACCTGAGGCCATGCTGAGTGGCCTGGGGGAAGCCCCTACTGAGAATATGACCCACTAGTACTCAGGGAAAAAATCAGGGATGAAACATTTTACAAAAAAAGAAATGCTAAAAAAACTCCTTAGAATTAAACATACTCAATCTTTTTTTCTCTTTTTCTGCATAGTAAATAAAAAACCAGTTTTTTCAAATAAAAGTAAGAAGCAACAATTAAACTTAAAACGAAAAGAAATTATTACGTAAATGAAAGGGTCCACATCTTTGTCAATACATCGCTCTTTACGCTAAAGTTCGAATTGTATTGGAATCATTAATCCCTGAATCACAAAGGCCGTTCAATTAGAATAGATAGCTCTTTTGAAAGTACTGAAAAAAAAACTTTAGCGTAAAGAGCGTGGTATTGACAAGGGGGCGAACCCCCTCATATAAGTAAAAAAAATTTTCGTTTTAAGTTGTAATGTTGCTCCTCACTTTCAGTTGAATAAACTTATTTTTTGTTTAATTTCTGATCGTTTTTTAAATAATGCTGCGAAATCCGGCACCCCCTTCATAGAAATGCCCTTCCCCCAAGAAAACATCCTCCATAGAAAGATCCTCCTATGAAACCCCCTCTTCTGACCGCCCTCTCCCCCCCCCCCACCAGAACAATCTCTCTTGAAAACGTCTGTATACTTCCCAATATATGTAAACAATGGGCAAAGTTCATAACTTGCAAACCTTCCCCCAGGATGTGTGGGGCATTAAGCCATCCTAAAAGACATATTTATTAGACAGTCGACTATGCTGAAAAAATGGCTATCTAAAAATTTTGATTGGGTGACTTCGGGTAAAAATGAGCGTGGAAGGGGGCCACATTGCACTCCAATTTTTGGTCACTTAAAAGGCCACTAGAACTTTTAATTTGTATTCAAATGAGCCCTCTCACGGTATTCTAGGACTACTGGATTGATACGATCACCCCTGGGAAAAAAACAAACAAATAAACACGCATCCGTGATCATTCTTCTGGCAAAAAATACAAAATTCCACATTTTTGCAGATAGGAGCTTGAAACATCTACAGTAGGGTTTTCTATTACACTGAACCTCAGGGTTTGATTTTCATTAAGATTTTATTACATTTAGGGGTTTTTTCCCCTATTTTCGAAAATAAGGCAATTTTTCAGGCTTGTAACTTTTGGTAGATAAGTTTAAACTTGACGAAACTTATATATTTCAAATTAGCGTAAAAATCCGATTCTTTTAATGTATCTACTAGTATCAAAATTCCGTTCCTTAGAGTTTCGGTTACTATTGAGCTGGGTCGCTCCTTACTTACAGCTCGTTACCACGAACTGTTTGATTCTATTTTTTGCCTTTCGCACGAGGAATTTCCTCTTTGAAGCCTGTTATCTATTTCCAAGTGATTTCCCTTTGTCACAGGTCCTTGAATTTTAGTTAAAAAATAAATGTCCGGATTAACCATTTATCTTGAACGGACCAAGAGACTTTTCAGGAACAAATGCGCTGGGGTGTTTCTTTATTTCCTTTCCAATTCAGAAGCTCAATAACTTTTTTTCTATTTTTTACACTTCTAAATGGATTATCTATCTGGGAATTTTCAATCGATAGCATCTTGGTCCTCTTTGGGGCAAAATCGTTGTTTGGTATCACAAAATGGCAGATAACGCCTTTTCTAGTGGCAAAATCTTTTTGGCTATTGAAAAAGGGATCAGAAATTTATTCGAATGAGCCGTCTCTTGATCTTTTAGTTCCATTAGTTCGATATTATCAGATCACCCCTAGAAAATAAAACAAAAAACAAGTAAATAAACATTTTTGAGCTTTCTTCTGGCAAAAAAATAAAAAGTTCCACATTTTTATCGATAAAAGCTGAACACACCTAGGGTAGGGTTCTTTGATGTGCTCAATCTGATGTTGTGTTTTTAGCTCAGATCGATCAAATTTGCGGGGTACTTTCCCCACTTTTTCGAAAATCAGGAAAATTTTCTTAGGCTCGTAGTCTTTGATACATAGCATTAAACTTTTATAATATAAACCACATATGAAGGGGCCTACCCCTTCCTCAACCCTCAATCTTTACGCTTAAGTTTAACTTTTTGTTACAATTCTTTAAGAAAGACTGCTCTAAATCAGGAGCCTTTAAATTTGCATAAAAATAATTTTCTAAGAACTTTGGCATAAACAGCGAGGGTTGAGGAAGGGACAATCCCCCTAGTTTTCTATGATATATTTTCTGTCGGAATGATTTCTATCTGTTTTATATTTCAATGTTGCTCCTTAATTTCAGTCAAATAAAATTGTTTTTTTTTAGTTTCTGTAAAGAACATACTTGCCCTTTATATAGGGAATTTGTATATAGAATAAATCCTACTTGCCCTTTATATAGGGAAATCTATATATAGAAAAAATCCTAATACGCAGAGTTGGCATAAAAAGTGGATTGTGTTATATTTACATGGTTTAGCACATTCCGTCATCTGTAAAACGCAACGTTATTTGTGGAACATATCAGGACAAGTAAATAGTTCTTACAGACTAAATTGCAGCTGCGAAACTAAAAAATTATCTGGGTAGCTTCCGTTAGAAATTTCGCAAATCGTTTGTTATGGCTATTTTTATCCAAAACAATTATTTTACTAATTTCTTTATAAATCCTAATAAGCTGAGTTGGCATAAAAAAGTGGAATGTGTTATATTTACATGGTATATTCTTTCGTCTCTGACCAAAACCGCGACGTCATCTGTGAAACATAGCAGGACAACTAAATAGCTCTTACAGACTAATTTACAGCTGCTAAAATAAAAAAAAAATTCTTTTTTCTAAATCTATTTCCCTTTTATCTTCAAATTTATTCCATAGATTTCTACCTTTCTAATCTCTCCCATAAATAATTTTTTCTCTCCTATTACATTTGTCTACCATTTTCCTAAAAAAAAATTCTAACAAAAAACAAAACAAAAAAACAGTGGAATAGGACGCGTTTAGAAATCGCAACCTTAAGGTGCATTTCTTTTCAAGCTTTATGGGGCATAAAAATGACTCAAATCAACTAGACAGACGTAATTAGTTAAAGAGGATGTGTCAAAAAATTGTGACCGAGGGCCTCAATATACACATACAAAAAAGACGCGTACAAGGGGGGCTGAGGAGGCGTCCAGGCCCATGGTTTTCTGAGATATCGAAAAATTCCATAATTTTCTTTATACTTTTTTATTCTTTCAGCATAACTTGCTTTTTTTCTTCGAAGACACGCTTTTGTAATCTTATTTTATATCTGTTTCCTTTACCAATTACTTTCTGATTAAAAAGGCCTATTCCATGGTGAAATCATAGAAATACACTATTTTTACTATGAGTATATGCTATGGAGCAACCTCTGGTAACACGAAAGCTAAAACCCCACAGCTGATCCAGGAACGTTTCGATGTGGCGTCCATGTCGGTTTCTACAAGTACATGTATAGCCCTCCATCAGAGGAGCCATTAAAGCTCGTTCCTGATAAAGCAAAGCTCTTGCGATCAACTCGCCTAAGTACAGCTCGTCAGGACTACCTTGAGCAGGGTACTCCCCGCCAAGAATATCTGAAAACGAGTTTCACCCGGCGATCGGTTGCCACATGGAATAGATTGCCGGCAGAGGTAATCCCGAAAAATCTTTCCCTTGACGCGTTCAAGAGAAGGTATAACAAGTACATCAGTGTTAGAAAATGAGGTAACTACCAGGACAAGCGGCAAATCATCATCTGTGATGGAGCCGTGAAGCCCATATAGTACAGGTAAACTAGCCAAAAATATGGGTCGACCCCCAACAAATTGCAACAGAAATGATTTTAATACCATATTGTAGAAAAAAAGCTTAAAAACATATTCAAAATTGCACATTCTAGGTCGACGAAAAATTATTTTTTTTTTTGCTTTTCGTGTCAATTTTTCAGTTTTTTCTAAAAAAAAATGAACCACCGTTAAATACGCGTTTTTTCCCATTTGAACCATCGTCCTAATGTAAACTAAATAATTGATTCCATAGATAAAAGCAAATTTGGTGTAAAGTCGACTAGAAAAAAGTTTTCTAATCATCAGTATGAGATTTTACCCTTTTCATCGTTGTGGATCTCTTTTTCACCATACTATCAGAAGGCAACTATTCTGATATAAAATGATGAGCTGAGCCCAAAAATCAAATTAACCTGATGCAATGTCTACTAGAAAACCCGTTTCAAATTTATCAATATGCACTTTTTTTTATTTCCAGTTAACGCTTAATGTTAGGAGATCAGAAGGCAACTACACTATTTTGATGACATTCGTATGCAATAAATAATATTAACGTTTCGTCCCACGCTTTGTCCAAATGATTTCCCGGATAAAGCCGTAAGCTAAAAATTCACAATTGAAAATTACCCCGAGTAATCATTTATTAAGTTACGTTAATGCCCGTGTTTCATATCTTGCCATTGCCATCTATAGATACAAAAAATTCGATGTATCTGCCACCTAACAAGCTAAAAAATTTTCACTTCGAATGTACTCCTTTCCCATTGACTTGATATTTAAAGGTAAGAGATCATTTTTGTTTGTGTCATCATTTCAACCAAATATCTACAGTCTGAAATGGTAAACTAATGTATCCAACCGTACGTAGTAAAACTCTTGGAATTTTGTTTCAAAGAACTGTTTTATCTTTTTTCTTTTCACAGAGACATCTACTGAGAAGATAATCGCGCCTTGAAAAGCATCTTGTGCTAACAGATGACCCTTAACGTTGCGACGTCGAGCGGTGTCTCAAAATGGCTGGTGGCCTTACCGATGGAGGTAGTCTGACAGAGGTTCAAAGGTCTGTACGGGTTATGTTTCGACCAGTCTGCTCTGGACTAAATCTTCTGATGGAGGGTATGTCACGGGTTTTCTATGGAATTAGTGAACAACATAACAAAACGTCCGAGCCAAGGCAACTAAGAGACTGTAAAAACCCCCAGATCGTTATCGATTTCCTTGAAAAAGGATCACCATTTAATAAGGATCTTCAACTAAGAAACATCACCAACGGTATGACAGCCTACGAATCTGCCAACGTTGATTCTGCTAGAGATTTAGGCCTAAAAATCATTGACTCCGTGTCTGGAAAGCTCGTCGCTGATTTTGTGTTTCGACAAAAACAACAGGCAGTTCAATTTACCACAAAGCAGAATCCAGGTGAAGATTGGAAAAGACTGGACTCCACTCTCCTTTTTCAGAGGTTCATCGCGCTACCAAAGAGGATCAATCTCACGGAATCTCGGAATCACGGTGAGTACTTTCAACACGAACTATGTTCCTACCCACCATCACTTTTTGACAGTTCTTGCATGCTCCGGTCTCCGAACAAGCCAGAGTTTGCCAAGGCATTGGCACAGGTTGGCAATCTTGAGGAGCGCTCTACTCCCCTTCTCAAAGGCATTCGATATATCATCGACGGCGGAGCTCTTCTGCAGAGACTTCCATGAGCCAAAAACAAACGATACTCCAAAATCCTTGACCATTATGCTACTTATGTGACCCAAAAGTATCCGTTTGCCACTTATGGTCGACGGCTACGATGGCGGAGTTACCATAAAGGATATGGCCCAGCCGAAGAGAAGTTGTATAATCGTCCGTGAGATCTTCTTCACATCAGATATGCAGCTGAAGGTAAAATAGGATGAGTTCTTGTCCTGCAAGAAAAACAAGCCCAGGTTTATCTGCGCGTTGGCTGTTTACCTCCGATTAAAGGGCTTCGTCGTAGTCCATGCACAAATTGATGCAGATGTCCCAATTGTGCAAGCTGCTGTTGATTCTTCCCGGTATTACGACACTGCCGTCATTGGAGATGATACTGATCTTTTGGTTCTATTATGTTATCATGGTGACCTATCAAGCAAGAAAGAATTCTTTGCACCTCAGACAAAGTAGAACAATGCTCCCCGAATATTGGATATTCACTAATTGAAATAGAAGCTTGGCTAAGAGACATGCCATCTGATTCTTTTTGCTCGCGCCGTTCTATGCTGTGACTATTTCACAGATTCACATTGTGGGAAAAGACCTTGTACTGAAGAAGCTTATGACAGATACCGATTTTCGTACATCAGCTGCAGTCTTCAGGCTAAAGTCAGCTTCGAAGGAGGAAGTAAGGGTTACTGGAGAAGACGATCTGCTCATGATATATGGCTCATCAAAAGGTGAAAATCTGAATGAACTCTGCAGGGAAGTTTTAAAAAGACGGTGACTACTGCTAGCACCTTTGTCCACCCAGAACAGTTACCACCAATGTCTGATGCGGCTAAATTCCCTATCTACAAAGTTTTCTACCAACTTCAGGTATAGAGTGGAGTTTTTGATTCTGAAGTTAAAACTGAAGGGTGAAGTTAGAAAATTAATGATGACTTCTTGTAGCCCTTGACTACTTAAGTCCCATCACCCCCTCATCTGCTTCTAAAAATTGTGAAGTGCTCCTGTCAACTGGAATGTAACTCAACGAGATGTAGCGGCTTAAAAAACGACTTAGGTTGCATTGTAGTATGTAAATATGCAAAGGGACAGCTTGTTCTAACTCTCCATGACACGAAAACTATAACGATGAGGAGACCGTCGAAGCTTAGATTAAAAGAATAAATTGTGAGTACTAGTCGGAGTTTGATTTTGTCTTTCAAATGTTCATGAAGTTGATTCGATAATTTTATCAGTTGTGAAGACTTCGGTGTTTATTATAAGAGGGATTTTAAAAGTTGGCTGCTGAAACCTAGTTTCATAGATGATTTCCCTTATCTAATATTTTTAATGTTTTAACAAACATCTTTCAATCAATTTGTTTAGGCCGAACCATCAGGTGACGGAGCCAGCGATGATCAGATTCAGGCTAATTACTAGATCTCAAAACTGACAATTTAGCCAGCAAAAGATGGTCTGGTAAAAAAAAAATGGGAGTCACGACGACGAGAAGCGTAAAAATCTCATATTGGTGATCATGAAACTTTTTTACATACTGTACACCAAATTTGACTTCATTTCCCCATTCATCTCGTCTTTTTACATCGGAATAATAATTCAGTTCAAGAAAAATGAACAATTGCCGGAACTTTTTTTTTTTTTTTTTTAGGAAAGTGAGAAAACTGACACGATACGCAAAAAAAACTAGTTTTGCGTCGACCTAAAATGTGCAACTTTGGATATATTGTTCAGTTTTTTTCCTCTACAACATGGTGTAAAAATCATTTCTGTTGCAATTTGTTTTTATCAACAATCGACGAATTGGTGGACAATAAGCGCTAAACGAAACATGTCAAATGACAATAAAAAAAAGTGCATACTGATTAATATGAAACGTGTTTTCTAGTAAACATTACATCAGGTTAATTTGATTTTTGTGATCAACTTATTATTTTATGTCAGAATGGTTGCCTTCTGATAGCATGGCGAAAAATAAGTCACAAGGATGAGAGGGGTAAAATCACATATTGATTATATAAAACTTTTTTCTGGTACATTGTACATCAAATTTGCTTTTATTTTAAAGCTCAGCTCTTCATCTAACATCAAGACGGTACTTCATATACAGAAAAACGAACATTTACCGATAGTTAATTTTTTTTTTTTTTTTACTGAAAAATTCACACGAAAAGCAAAAAACAACTAGTTTTTCGTCGACCTAGAATGTGCAACTTTGGATATATTGTTGAGCTTTTTTTCTCTAAAAAATGGTATTAAAATCATCTCTGTTGCAATTTGTTTGGGGTCAACCCATATTTTTGGCTAGTTTGCCTGTACTATATAGGCTTCACGGCTCCATCACAGATGATGATTTGCCGCTTGTCCTGGTAGTTACCTCATTTTCTAACACTGATGCACTTGTTATACCTTCTCTTGAACGCGTCAAGGGAAGAATTTTCCGGGATTACCTCTGCCGGCAATCTAATCCATGTGGCAACCGATCGCCAGGCGAAACTCGTTTTCAGATATTCTGGGCGGGGAGTTAGGAAAGTGAGAAAACTGACACGATACGCAAAAAAACTAGTTATGCGTCGACCTAGAATGTATAACTTAGAATATGTTGTTCAGTTTTTTTTTCCTCTACATTATGGTGTAAAATCACTTGAGTAGCATATTTATTTTTTTCAACAATCGACGAAATGATGAACAATAATTGCTAAAAAAAACATGTAAATTGAAAATAAAAAAAAGTGTATATCGATGAATATGAAACGGGTTTTCTAGTAGACAATACATCAGGTTAATTTAATTTTTGGGCTCAGCTCATCATTTTATGTGAGAATATTTGCCTTCTGATAGTATGGTGAAAAAGAGGTCACAACAATAAGAAGGGTAAAATCACATATTGAGGATTATAAAACTTTTTTCTGGTAATTGTACATCGAATTTTCTTTCATTTTCGAGCTCAGCTCTTCATTTTACATTAGGACGGGACTTCATATACAGAAAACGAATATTTACCGATATTTCATTTTTTTTTAAACTGAAAAATTGACACGAAAAGCAAAAAAAAACTAACTTTTCGTCGACCTAGAATGTGCAACTTTGGATATGTTGTGAAGCTTTTTTCCTCTACAATATGGTATTAAAATCATTTTTGTTTCAATTTGTTAGGGGTCAAACTCTAGTTTGTCTGTGCTAATAATAATAAAAAATAATGTCTAACGATAATCCTGGTGTTTAATTTACACAGTAAGTTTTTTTTTTAATCCCATTGTGGATATGGTAGAGTACCTTTGAAATGATAAAAAAGAGTCAGGTTACAGCAGCTTTGTTGGAGCTTTGTTTGCATAAAAAAAACAAGTTTTTTAAACTGAAAGTAAGGAGCGACATTAAAACTTAAAACGAACAGAAATTATTCCGTACATGAAAGGGGCTGTCCCCTCCTCAACGCCTCGCTCTTTATTCCGTATATGAAAGGGGCTGTCCCCTCCTCAACGCCTCGCTCTTTACGCTAAAGTTTGACTGTCTCACAATTTTTTTTTAAAACAATAAAAAACTTTAGCGTAAAGAGCGAGGCGTTGAGGAGGGACAGCCCCTTTCATATACGGAATAAGAGCGAGGCGTTGAGGAGGGGACAGCCCCTTTCATGTACGGAATAATTTCTGTTCGTTTTAAGTTTTAATGTCGCTCCTTACTTTCAGTTTAAAAAACTTGTTTTTTTATTTAATTTCTGATCGTTTTTTAGTTAATGCAGCTTTTATTTGCATAAAAATTTTACTTTTCTTTTGCTAAATGAATGTCTTTACAAATTAACTTACGTAACTAACTTCTATATTCGTATATTTTTCTTCTGGCAAAAATTCAAAGTTGCAGATTTTTGCAGATATGAGCTTGAAACCTATGTAATAGGGTTTTCTGATACGCTGAATCTGACGTTGTGATTTTCATTAAAATTCTTCCACTTGTAGGGGATGTTTCCCCCTCTTTAAAAAATCGAGTAAATTTCCTCAGGCTTGTTGCCTTTGATGAGTAATACTAAACTTAATAAAATTTATATATTTAGAATCAGCATTATAAACACATTCTTTTGATACATTTATTGACATCAAAATTCCGTTTTTAAAAGTTTCGATTACTATTGAGCCGTATCGCTTGTTTTTTTATTGTTTTTTTTTATTACGTATATGTTATTACGTATATGAGGGAGTTCTGCCCTTAGTCAATACCAAGCTCTTTACGTTAAAAGTTAAAAAAAATTTGATTCACAAACCCCTGAATCACAAAGGCCGTTTAATTAGAATAGATAGCTCTTTTGAAAGCACTAAAAAAAAACTGTAGCTTAAAGAGCGAGGTATTGACTTGGAGGAGAACCCCCTCACATACGTTATAATTTCTGTTCGTTTTAAGTTCTAATATTCCTTCTTACATTTCAGTTGAAAAAACTTGGTTTTTTTTTATTTAATTTCTGATCGTTTTTTAAATAATGCTTGGAAATCCGGCGCCCCCTTCATAGAAATGTCCCTTACCCCAAAGAAACATCCTCCACGGAAATATTCTCCAGAGTAACTCCCTCCTCTAGCCCCCCTCCAGAAAAAATCCTTCCTGAAAATGGTTGTATACTTCCCAATAACCAATAAATAATGCTGGCAAGTCCGGCGCCCCCTTCATGGCGATTTCCCTTCCCCCATGAAACCTTCCTTCATGAACAGATCCTCCCACATACCCCCCGACCCCCCCTTCCCGCCCACGAGCAGAAAAAAAACCTCCTGAAAACTTCTGTATACTTCCGAATAACCAATACTATATGTTAACATTGGGTAAAGTTCATATCTTTTAGCCCTCCCTCTGGGTACTTCGGGGGATTAAGTCATCCCAAAAGACATATTTATCATATTTTCGACCATGCTGAACAAAATGGCTATCTCAAAATTTTGATCGGGTGACTTTGGTAAAAACATAAGCGTGGGAGGGGGCCTAGTTGCCCTCCATTTTTTTTGTTCAATTAAAAAGGTAACTTTAAATTTTAATTTCCTTTCAAATTAGCCCTCCAACGTTATTATATGACCCATGGGTCTATACGATCACCCATGTGTAAAAAAAAAACAAAAAAAAAACAACAAACAAACAAACAAATAAACACGCATCCGTGATCTTTCTTCTGGCAAAAAATGCAAAATTCCACATTTTTGTAGATAGGAGCTTGAAACCTCTACAGTAGGGTTCTCTGATACGCTGAATATGATGGTGTGATTTTCATTAAGGTTCTATAACTTTTAGGGGTCTTTCCCCCTTTTTTTGAAAATCAGCCAAATTTTCTCAGGCGCGTAACTTTTGATGGGTAGCTCTAAACTTGATGAAAGTTATATATTTGAAATCAGCATTGAAATCTGATTCTTTTGATATATCTATTGGCATCAAAAACCCGTTTTCTAGAGTTTCGGTTACCATTGAGCCGGGTCGCTCCTTACTTACAGTTCGTTACCACGAACTGTTTGATATGGCTTTAGTCAGCATAATTTTTGTTCAAATTTCCGTCCGTAAATATTAAATCATTTGTAATGTATTATTAGTCTTTTAGAAACAGTGCCAAATTTATAGCATGCCAAAACTAGGCATTGGAAAGGACAGAATAAATTAAAGAAAATCTGAATAATAAATCAACACTCTTCGTATCAGTCATTCGAAGGTGATATCCAAAAGTTTGTGGCAACGAACTCTAAGTAACGAGCGTTTTATTTCTATGTTTCCCATCAAAAGCTACGGGTTTGAGGAAACTTAATTGATTTTTAAAAAAGAGGGAAATACCCCCCAAAATGTCAGCTCATCTTAATGAAAATTGCACCTCTAGATCCACCATATCACACAAGTTTCAAGCTCGTATTATAAAAATGTGGAATTTTCGGGTAGAAGAAAGATCATGAATTCTTGTTTTTTTTTTTGTATTTTTCCAAGCGGTGATCGGATAGAACCGACGGTCCTAGAAGATTGGGAGATTACTCATTCGAAAATTTTGTAAGAGTTCTAGCTATTATTTTAAGTGGCCAAAAAGACTAGAAGGCTGCTAGCCGCTATATCACGATTATTTTTCAATTAGACTTAGAACACTTTTATATATATATATATATATATATATATATATATATATATATATATATATATAT
This sequence comes from Artemia sp. Qi Xiang Cuo, assembly GCF_049724085.1. Classification (NCBI taxonomy): domain Eukaryota; kingdom Metazoa; phylum Arthropoda; class Branchiopoda; order Anostraca; family Artemiidae; genus Artemia; species Artemia sp. Qi Xiang Cuo. The sequence continues at coordinate 19,851,910 of NC_142805.1, forward strand.
ATATATATATATATATATATATATATATATATATATATATATATATATATGTGTGTGTGTGTGTGTATATATATATATATATATATATATATATATATATATATATATATATATATATATATATATATATACGTATATATATATATATATATATATATGATAGACTAATGTCCTGATATGATAGTCTAAGTCCATCAAAATGATCAATATAAAGGGGGATAGAAAACATCCCTGCTTTACTCCTTAGTTAGTGTGAAACCCGTTGCTAACCTCATTTCCTACCTTAAGTGCAGCAGTGCTATTCTCGTACATAGCACTAACCACTTTAATGTATTTCTCTGGTACAGCATACACGGGTAAGACCTTCGCTAAGGCTCTTCTATCAGAAGTAGAATTAGAAAAGTAGTAAAGTAGAAGGTCATCTAGTAAATTTTTAATCAGTGGAAGCAAATAAAATACCATGTTTGAAATAAGTCAAATTTATATGGAAATAGTTTGATTCTTTAACCGAAGTTGTGCTCGATTTAGATTCTGTGATCCCAGGAACAGTAAGAAAACACAGTTTTCAATTCTTCTCATATAATTTGTATTTAGCGGATTCCACACTGCGTTCATATTATGATATATCTATACATATATATATATATATATATATATATATATATATATATATATATATATATATATATATATATATATATATATATATATATATATATATATATATATATATATATATATATATATATATATATATATATATATATATATATATATATATATATATATATCTTAAAAAACAGAGCACAGGCCTAGATACGTACTTCATATCACATCAGATTGAGATTTTGAGATAGCCACTTGATTTACCGTAGTTAAGAAGTTGAATAACTATTCCTCTGAACAAGATATTACCCCCCAACGATCCCAGTCGAAAGGGCTGTAAGTTACGCAAATTTCCCCATTGTTTATATAGGAAATACACATTATGTTAGTGACCATGGAGCCTTTCGAGGGGTAATAAGAGTATCGTATTTCAATTCTGTATTTATTGGTGACTAAACTTACTTACACAAACCTTATCCGGGGAAATTTTCTGCGCGGGGATTTTTAACAGGTGGATTTCCGCGGGAAAAAAATTTCCAGGGGGAATTATATGGGGGAGGATTTCCTCGTATGATTTGAAAATAGCCGGAAACGAAAAAAAACACGTGTATTTTTCAACTGATAGTAAGGAACAACATTATAAATTAAAATATACAGAAACTATTCAAAAAAATGAGGGGAGTTCGTCCTTCCTCGTAATTTGCTATTTACTTTAGAGTTTCTCATTTTTTAGTTAGCATTTTTTCTACTTAATTCTAAGACTACGAAAGGGCTAATCAACACTTGGACACGTAAATTTGCTTAGGGAAAAAGATCAAGTTACGACAACCTCTAGAATTTTTTTTTTTCAAATAACAAACCCTAAATTTATACAGATCCGAAAAAGAACATATAGGCCTAGGCTAATAGAATTAATAAGCAAACAAATTTGGTAGTATTTGCAAAGTCAACCAAAAACGACTGGCATTTAAAGAATATAGTCACAATTGTTATAATAAAATCCAACTTGCGGATAATTCAATAAAATATACAACCACTAAACTTGGCTTTTGAAAGAGGGAGGGACCGAGAACCCTTTCTTCCGAAGCCTGAAAATCTGAAGTTTTATGACTGAGCAGCATTTTCAATTGAATTCAATTTATTTATAACCTGTCAAAACAAAAAAGGGCGCAGTTCCCCTAAATGACAGTTTCCCTAAATGACTTTTCCCTTTTAGTTTTCCCTAAAAAGGGGAAAAAAAAGAAAGGGAAGAAAATTCATACACTGAACAAAAAAAAGGAGTTTTTATAATTATAATAACATAATCATAAGATCTATAATGTAACACAATCATAATAGAAAACACATAAGACACAAATCATAATACATAAAAATCATAACCCAATCATAAAAATCATAAAAATAAAGAAGACCTTTCATGATTAAGTTTACTGGCGGAAGATTTAAAGTCTTTTACTATTTTACCAATAATTGTAGAAGGAAAGATGAGTTTGAATTTTCGGGACAAAAAAGAGTTACTAGTCCAAGGGGACATATGTAAAAGGAATTTAGCCAATTTAAGATAAATCCGGTGAACAAGTTTTTTTTTTTTTGAAGCAGGAAAAAGTTGCCAAATAGGAGACAGAGCAAGAAGATGAGGAACAGTTAGACTATTGTAAATTTTAGAAAGATTGAAACGATTAAGGGGTGTAATGTTAAAGACAAGTGACGCATAAGCTATCCTTGTCTTTTTTTCAAGATTAATTAAGAAAAAAACTTTTTTCCACGAAATAAGTTTTTCAAAGAAAAGTAAAGAGCTCCATTAAACAAAAATGAGCAAAAATAAAATTAAATAATCTATCAAGTGTGAAACTAACACAAATCAGTATCGATAAATAAATGAAACCCAAAACGAACAGAAATTACAATTAATATCCGAGTCAAACCCAAAACAAGCAGAAATTAACATGAGTTGGGCTCAAAACCCCTATGCCTTCCTAAGGCCAGAACATAATTTGGACAACAATAGCTATCTCAGAATTTTGATCGGATGTGTTTGGGGAAAAGGTGGGTGTGAGAGGGGGGTTAGTTGCCCTCCAATCACTTGCGACGACAACGCGTTTTATATAAACCTTATATTCCCCCAGGGCATAACTTACAACATTTGCCCTGATGGCTGGGGGGGGGGGGGTTGTCATACTCAAAGACCTAATTTCTAGAACTTAAAACTACGTTGAATAAAATGACTATCTCAAAATTTTGATTGGATGTGTTTGGGAAAAAGGCGGGCGTGAGAGGGGGGTTAGTCGCCCTCCAATCACTTGCGAAGACAACACGTTCTATAAAAACCTTATATTCTCCCAGGGCATAGCCTACAACCCTTGCCCTGAGGGATGTAGAAGGGTTGTCATACTCAAAGACCTAATTTCCAGAACTTAAAACTACGTTGAATAAAATAGCTATCTCAGGATTTTGATTGGATGTGTTTGGGGAAAAGGTGGGCGTGAGAGGGGGGTTAGTTGCCCTCGAATTACTTGTGACTATTAAAAAGGGCACTAGCCCTTTGAATTTCCAATCGAATGAGCCTTTTCTGAAGTTTCTACAACAACTCCTTCAATAAAAACCTTATATGCCCCCAAGGCATAATTTACAACCCTTGCCCTGAAGGCTGTGGGGGAGTGTCCTCCTCAAAAATATAATTTTTATCTGGAAATCAACTAAGCTGAACAAAATGGATATTTCAAAATTTTGATTGGATGTATTTCGGGAAATTGCGGGCGTGGAAGGGGTGTTAGTTGCCTTCCAATCACTTTCGGCTATTAAAAAGGGCACAAGCCACTCCAATTTCCAATTGAATGAACCCTTTTTGAAGTATCTACGACAACTTCTTTGATACGAAGTGCCCTGGTCTAAACGACAAAAATAATAAATAATATATTGTGCCAACATCGTTCTTATATGCCCTCAGGGCATAACTTAAAACCCTTTTCCTGAGGGTTGTGGGGAGTATCCTACTCAAAAACATATTTTCTATCTGGAAATCAACTCTGTTGAATAAAATGGCTATCTCAAAATTTTGATTGGATGTGTTTGGGGGAATGACGGGTGTGAGGGGGGGAGGCTAGTTGCCTTCCAATCACTTTTTACTACTGAAAAGGGCACTAGCCATTCCAATTTCCAATCGAATGAGCCCTTTTTGAAGTTTCTACGACAACTCCTTCAGTATGAAGTGCCCTGGTATGGAAAAAAATAATACATTGTGCCTACATCGTTCTTTACTTAGGCAGCGCGATTGCGCAGCCTATGATTTTGGATGGCAAGCTTAATAGTTTCTGTTGGGGTTCCAACCCTGTTTCTTTTCTTTTCAGATAAATGCCCTGGTTTTGTTCCGTAATTACATTTGCTTAGATTTGCCTATAGTATAATTTTCAATGACAATTTAAAAGTCTCGTTGCTAAGCTATAGTTGTTTTTGCAATAAGTAAGCTTTGAAGTAAATTCTATTTTGGACTTCCTGGTTTGAGTCATTGAAAAATAAGGCTAAGAAAGTAGAATTGGTTTTGAATGGGGATTGAGAGGATTGGCTGGGCCAAGCAAAGGTCCACCCCTATGAAAAATTGCTGTAAAGAATATTATTTTTGAATAGTCTGCATTTAGGCCCCGTTCGGGTAAACATATTTTTTGTTATTATAAGTGACCGTTGGAAGAATACAAGTAAGGTATTTTCTACAAACTGTCTACTAATTTTCCCGGAACACAGGCAGGGTAGGAATAGAGCTACGAGATACCGTCATTATTATATTGACAGGGGGGTTTGTAACCTCCAAGGAGAGAGTTAGACATTTTTAGTGGTAACCCAAGGCGGGTCCACTTGGCTTTAGAAAGTGGTCATTTGACCACTCGATCGCGTTATCATACCCTGGGACAGGGTATGCTTTAAATAGGGTAGTACCAAACCCGATATTTGCAGAACCGGTGTGGTAGACGCGGGCATCACATTATAATTTGGAGCTGGGGCTCTCCCCTCCAATAAGTGGTGACACCCGTACCTTACACTCCCAATAAGTGGTGGCAGCAAGAAATGGTCCTATCAGTAAACCTGATAGTAAAAGAATTCCTCGTTTTCGAAGAGACAAGTTAATTGAGCCTAAAGAGTAGCGTGTTGTGATTACATATAAGGAGAAAAAAAAATACGGAATCAATTAATAAAATTATGAGGATCTATTATGGGCTGTGCCTTGTTAGATCATAATTAAAAAATTTACGAATCAATATATCGTGCAACTAATTAGTGTGCAAAAATATAAGGCTAATTGACACGCAGCAATTTTTCGCGAGAGACTGGAAGTTATATGGATGAGAGAATTTTCATTTAGAGTGAAGAAGTATTTGGAAGCTAACAGAATTTTGAAATAATGACCGAGAAGACCGAGACTCAAGACTCAAGACCGAGAAGGGTGAGTGAAGCCCACAGAAAAAGTAGGAAAACACAAATAAAGGCTATTATGGAGGGAGGCCTTTACGAGAGAGCACCGATAATATAAGGAAAAAATACAGGTTGACAAAGATGAAGTGAGAAAGAATAGAATAGAAGACGAAAGATATAGAGTAGCCTATAAAGAAAGAGACAATACGGATTGAGAACGAACAGATTCAGAAAATGAATTAAGAAGAAATAATGACAGACAGAATCAAAGTATTCCGAGTAAAAGGAGTTGTGTTGAATCAAGATCCAGCAGGAGCTCGCGAAAAAGCACTCAAATAGATATTACACAACAACTATTAATTTTCATGGAGAAAGATAGATTAGCCAGAGAACGAAAAGAGGAGGAAGATAGAAAAGAAAGAGAGAAAGAGAGGATAGCCAGAGAACGAAAAGAGGAGGAAGATAGAAAAGAAAGATAGAAAGAGAGGATAACTAGAGAGCAGAGAGAAGAGAATATTAGAATAGCTAGAAAACGAAAGGAAGAGGCTGATAGAGAGGATAGAAGAGAATTAGAATTGGTTTTGAATGGGGATTGAGAGGATTGGCTGGGCCAAGCGAAGGTCCACCCCTATGAACAGTTGCTGTAAAGAATATTATTTTTGAGTTAGTCTGCATTTAGACCCCGTTCGGGGAAACATATTTTTTGTTATTATAAGTGACCGTTGGAAGAATACAAGTAAGGTATTTTCTACAAACTGTCTACTAATTTTCCGGAACCCAGGCAGGGTAGGAATAGAGTTACGAAATACCTTCATTATTATATTGACAGGGGGGTTTGTAACTGCCAAGGAGAGAGTTTGAGATTTTTAGTGGTAACCCAAGGCGGGTCAACTTGGCCTTAGAAAGTGGCCATTTGACCACTTGATCGGGTTATCATACGCTGGGACAGGGTATACTGTAAATAGGGTAGTACCAAACCCGATATTTGCCGGGCTTTCCCCTCCAATAAGTGGTGACACCCGTACCTTACACTCCCAATAGTTTCCTTAATTGAATTTCCTATGGGCATTCCCAGGTAAATAAGGTTTTTAGAGAGGGGGATATAAGTTTAAGTAAGTTGGAGGGATTTATCAGAGTATCCTTTGAGGTTGAAACCGACCGCTACAGTTTTATCCACATTAAAACTTAAATCAATCTGCTAATATTCTAGTTTTAACTTTGGGGAAGTGCTCTCACAACCAGAGAAAGTGCGACTCAGATTCAGGATATCATCAGCATACATAAGTAAAGACACGTCTAAGCCCCCGTAAATACAGGTGGACTCAATAGAACTTCCCCCGGGCCGGGCGCGGTTGAAGTGAGGCCTCCTTGTCTAACGCCCTTTAGCACATGAGAAAAGCTCTGAACCGCACTTCATTTTGGCACGAAGATGTTTATACATGTATCGAAGACATTTTATAACTGATAAGTCAACCCCTCTCTTTAAAGCTTCTACTAAACTCTGGGCAAAAATACACGAATCAAATGCTCTGGGTATGTCTAGCTCACATAGAACAAGAAAATCCCCGGAACCTTCCACATGTACAAGAACCTTAAAAAAGGAAAAAGAGCATGATCACGACTAAGTTCTGTCTGAAAACCAGAACAAGCACAGAACACTTTTGGGAAATATCTCTAAGAATAATAGACTCAAATATTTTAAAAGAAGTACTAGAAACGGTTATAGGCCGATACGATCGACAATCAGTGAGATCTTTTTCCCTTTTATGGGAATAGGCGTAATCTGGCCAACACAAACCTGTTGAGGCACAATACCAGAATAAATAGAAGTTTAAAAAAGTAACGAAAGTTGCTGCAACAAAAGTCTACTACAATGTTTGAAGTGTTTAGCAGATCAACACCGGCAAAAGATTTTTTCATAATGTTTTTAGAGTAAACTCAATATCAGAAGGCGTCACTATAAAAGCAAAACGTTAAGAATTAGCAAGCAAACGGTCAAGCTCTTTTTCATATTTACTTTCTGCAACAAGGTCAGGCGACGAAAACTCACTTTTATAATAATCAATCCAGCTTTTTTCTGGAATACAACCGACAGAAGTCCGATCACTGCGTTTAAAACTTTTCCACAAAAGTGAAGGATCACTAGCAATCTTATCGACGTTTTTTTGGATCAACATTATTTTGTGCCATTACTTTTAGGAAGTGTTGAGGGGGATTTTGAACTAAGTCAAAACCAACTGCACCCATGCATGTTGTCAAAAGAGCACATAATCAATACCAGAGGCAACGTTATAGCATTGCCTATAGTAAAGGCCATACGGCTCCAATGTTGTATTATTATTTATTATTTTCTTTCCCAGAGGTACTTCATATGGAAGGCGTTGTCGTAGAAACTTCAAAACAGGCTCATTCGATTGGAAATTCAAAGGGTTAGTGCCCTTTTTAATAGTAGGAAGTGATTGGAGGGCAACTAACCCCCCCCCCCCGCCCAGTATTCTCCAAACACATCCAATCAAAATTTTGAGATAACCATTTTGTTTCGCGTAGTTGATTTCCAGACAGAAAATGTATTTTTGAGGAGGGCACTCCCCCTCAATCCTCGGGGCAAGGGTTTTAAGTTATGCCCTGGAGGTATGTAAGGTTTTTATAGAAGGCGTTGTCGTAGAGACTTCAAAAAGGCTTTCCCCACAACCCTCACAGGGGTTTTAAGTTATGCCTGGGGTCATATAAGGTTTTTATAGAAGATGTTGTCGTAGAAACTTCAAAAAAGGTTCATTCTCTTGGAAATTCAAAGGGCTAGTGCCCTTTTTAATAGTCGAAGGTGATTGGAGGGCAACTAGCCCCCCCATGCCCATCATTCCCTAAAACAAATCCAATCAAAATTTTGAAATAACCATTTTGTTCAGCGTAGTTGATTTCCAGATAGAAAATATATTTTTGGGGAGGACACTCCCCCACAACCCTCGGGGCAAGGGTTTTAAGTTATGCCGTGGGGGTATATAAGGTTTTTATAGAAGGTGTTTTCGTAGAAACTTAAAAAGGCTCTTTCCATTGGAAATTCAAAGGGCTACTGCCTTTTATAATAGTCGAAAGTGATTGGAGGGCAACTAGCCTCCCCCACGCCCATCATTTATCCAAACACATCCAATCAAAATTTTGATATAGTCATTTTGTTCAGCATAGTTGATTTCCAAATAGAAATTATTCTTTTGAGGAGGACACTCCCCCACAACCCTCAGGGCAAGGGTATTAAGTTATGCCCTGGAGGCATATAAGGTTTTTACAGAAGGCGTTGTCGTAGAAACTTCAAAAAAGGCTCATTCAATAGGAAATTCAAAGAGCTTGTGCCCAAATTAATAGACAAAACTTATTGGAGGGCAACTAACCCCCTTGTCACGCCCACCTTTTCCCCAAACACATCCAATCAAAATTTTGAGACAGCCATTTTATTAAACGTAGTTTTAAGTTCTGAAAATTAGGTCTTTGAGGATGAAAAATCCCCCACAGCCCTCAGAGCAAGGGTTTGTAAGTTTTGCCCAGGGGGCATATAAGGTTCTTATGGAAGGAATGCTCGTATAAAATTCACAGAGGGCTCATTTGATTGAAAATTGAAAGTTCTAGCTCATTTTTTAAGCGTCAAAAGATATTGGAGGGTAACCAGCCCTCCCCCCGCCTTTTTTCCCAAATACATCCGATAAAAATTTTGAGATAGTTATTTTGTTAAAAATAGTTCAAAAATCATATACCAAAAACTCCGGTGTCGACACAACCCAACAGGGCCCGGGGGCAGGCGTTGTAAGTTATGCCCATTGGAGCGCACCTAGCCCCCTCCCCTCCACGCCTTTTTTTCTCAAACCCATCTGATAAGAACTTTGAGATAGCCATTTTTTTTTAAATTGTTCGAAGACCATATACCGAAAACTCCGGGGTCGGCACAGCCCCCCAGGGCCCGAAGGCAGGCGTTGTAACTCGTGCCCTGGGGGAATATATGGTTTTTATGGAAGGGATGCTCGTAAAAACTTCAGAGAGGGCTTATTTGATTGAAAATTGAAAGTTATAGTTCAGTTTTGGAGAGTCAAAAGAGATTGGAGACCCCCCCCCCGCCTTTTCTTCCCGAATGCATCCGATAAAAATTTCTAGATGACCATCAAGTTAAATATTGTTCAAAAATCAAATTGCTAAAACTAAGTCGCTGTAGCAACTTCTCAGCACCCTGGGCCAGGCGTTGTAAGTTATGCCCTGAGGCATATATGGTTCTCATGAAAGGGATACTTGTATAGACTTCAGAGAGGGCTCATTTAATTAGAAATTGAAAGTTCTGGTTCACTTTTTAATAGTCAAAAGAGACCCGAGGGCAACTAGCCCCCCCCCCCGTAAGCCATCTTTTTCCAAACCCATCTGATGAAAATTTTGAAATAGACATGGCGTTAAAAAAAAAAATAGTTCAAAGGTCGGATAAGAAAAACTCCGGTGTCAATACAGCCCCCGGCCCGGGAGAAGGCGTTCTAAGTTTTGCCCTAAGGGCATGTATGGGTCTTATGAAAGGAATGCTCGTAAAAACTTCATAGAGGGCTCATTTGATTGGAAATTGAAAGTTCTAGTTCACGTTTTAAGAGTCAAGAGAGTTAATGGCAATTAGCCCTCCCATGCCCTGTTTCTCCAAAAGCATCCGCTACAAATTTTGAGATAGCCAGTTTTTTTTTGAAAATTTTTCAAAAATTAGATAACAAAAACTCCGGTGTCAAGACAATCCCCCAGGGCCCAGGGGACAGGCGTTGTAAGTGTTGTCCTGGGGGGTTGTATGGCTCTTATGAAAGGGCTGCTCGTATAAACTTCAGAGAGGGTTCATTTGATTGGAAATTGAAAGTTCTAGTTCACTTATAGGGAGTCAAAAGATATCCGAGGGCAATTAGACCCCCGCCACACACTCTTTTTTCCTCAAGCCTATCCGATAAAATTTTTAAAACAGTCATTTGATTAAAAATAAATCAAAGGTCAGACAAGAAAAATTCCCGTTTCGGTGCAACCCCCCATGACCCGGGGGCAGGCGTAGTAAGTTAGGCTCTTGGGCCATATACTTTTTTCATAGAAGGTAAGGTTGTATAAAATACGGAGGGGGTTAATTTGATTGGAAATAGAATGTTCTCGCTCACTTTTTAAGTGTCAAAAGAAATTGGAGGACAACTAGCCCTCCTCCTCCCTCCACGCCCTAAATGCACCAGATACAAATTTTTAGGTAAACGTACTGTTAAAAATAGTTCTATGTTCAAATAACAAAAAACTCCTGTGTCGACACAGCTCCACAGGGTCCGAAGGCAGGTCTTGTCAATTATGCCTTGGGGGCATATATGGTTGCTATGGAAGGGATGCTCGTATAAACTTCATAGAGGGCTTATTTGATTGGAAAATGAAAGTTCTAATTCACTTTTTAAGAATAAAAAGAGATCGGAGGGAAGCTAGCCTCCCCCACACTCCATTTATTTTTTTCCCAGACGCAGTTCATATAGAAGGGGTCGTCGCATAAACTTCAAAGGGGTATCATTTCTAAGGGGGCCATCTTTTTTCACTTTGATATTGTTACTTTGATACCAGTTTTGATACTTTGATGAAGATTGGATTTTTTTTTTAAGTTGGATTTTGAAATAAAGAATTTTTAAAAAATTGAAATTTTTTGCAATCAAAAACAAAAAAAAATTAATTAAAAAAAAAACTTTCCGAAAAATAAGTTTTTCAAAGAAAAGTAAAGACCATTTTAAACTTAAGCTAAGCAGATACAAATACCTGTTAAAATTCAAACTCAAAGGGACCAGAAATTACTATTAAAAAATAAATGAAATTCAAAACGAACAGAATCTTGAAACGAAGCTTGAAACAGAAGCTTGAAACGAACAAAAATCACTACAAACAAGAGTTTGAGTATTGCCTCCTTCTCTCACTGTAAAAGTCTAAAACCCACTGCATCATTGGCGCTTTACTGAAAACTATATGCGTCATGAACAGTCTTGGAAAGTATAAACAACATCAAGTTGAATATTCGATGTATAATGATATTATTTGTTGAAAGATCCATCAGTTCAACAATTTATTTCATTCTAATTTTATTTTTATTTTTATTGCTAAAAGAACTGGAAAAGAAAATATTTGTAATATAATTCGTTTTCAGTGAAGCGCCAGTGACGCAGTAGGCTTTTGGTTTACATTTACAGTTAAGGAAGGGGGCAGTATTCAAATTCTTGTCTGCACTGAAACTATATTCGTCTTGAACAATTTTAGAAAGAGCTAATAAATTAAACTGAATATTTGATGTATTATGATATTAACTGCTGAAAGCTCATCAGTTCAAAATTTTACTATAATTTTAATGTTTACTTTCAATAATAAGCACAAAAGAAGATATTTGTAATAAAATTGGTTTCCAGTAAAGCGCCAATGACGCAGTAGGTTTTAGACTTTTACAGTGAGAGAAGGAAGCAATGCCCAAACTCTTGTTTGTAGTGATTTTTATTCGTTTTAAGCTTGATTTGCAGATTCAATTTAAGTTTCACCCGGTTTCAGATTTATTTATTCATTTACATGAATGTCCATCATATGTTTGTTTGCATTGATTGTTTATTTAATTTCTGTTCGTTTTAAGTTTCATTTATATTTCATTTGAAAATATTTTTTTGTTGTTTTAAGCTTGATTTTCATATTCAATCTAAGCATTACTCGCTTTAAGATTTATTTGTTCATTTATATTATTACTTGTTACGTGTTTTTTCCTATGATTGTTTATTTAATTTCTGTTCGTTTTGGGTTTCATTTATTCTTTAATAGTAATTTGTGGTTGCTTTGAGTTTAAATTTTAACAGGTATTTGTATCTGCTGAGCTTAAGTTTAAAATTGCCTTTACTTTTCTTGGAAAAGCTTATTTTTCGGAAAGTCTTTTTTTAATTAATATAAGGAAAGGGTGAGGGTATCAAGTTGAAACTTTCGGGACATATTCGGGGATATTGAAAGGCCCCCAGAAGGCAAAGACTCCTCTCTTCCTTTTTTGGTGTCCCCCTCACAATTGATGACAATCCTGAATAAGCCAGATTGTCCAAAATAGTCCAAACCTCTAATAAATGTATCTTCCAGGACTCTGCGCCCCCACACCCCCGCAGAATGAGCTTTAAATTATACAATTTACCCATTGTTTCAATACAGGATTTATCATTGGAAAAGAAGGGAATGTTCGATCCGGGGTTTTTCCAAAAAAGAGTAAGGATATTAAACAGAAACTTCAGGGAGTGTTGAGGGAGATAGACAACTGAACTAAAATGCCCTATGTGTGTTTAGGTTATCAAAAGGGCTCATCTGCTTTATCTTAGGAACGGCTAAGGTTTTAACTTGAAACTTTAATGGCTACTACTACAACTGTAACTGCTTGAGATTACAACTAGGAATGCTTACAATTAGCGCTGCGACTACTTGAGACTATGAATACTTGCGGCGGCTACTGGGACTACATATGACACAAACTGTAATTACAAGCATTTGCAAATATGACTACTTGTGACTACGAATATCACAAATTGTATCTGCGACTACGACTGTCACCACTTGTCGCTTTGACTACTTTGCAACTGTGATTATTTGCGACTGTGACTACTAACAACTGCAACTTCTTGCGATTGCGACTACAATTGACGCTACTAGTGATTACGACTTTGACTAAGGGTTACTTTGATTACTTTTGGCGTTGACTATTTGTGACTGTGAGAACTTGCCACCTCAAGTGCTTGCGACCATGACTGGTTGTGACTGTTCATGACTACAAATAGTTTAGATTGAAACTACTTGCGACTGAGACAATTTCTGCCTGAATCTTGAACGTCTCATCCATGTCCTACAGTTCTCTGACCAAGGAAGACTGTTTAGAGAGAGGCTTTGAGAAAGATCAAGTTCAAATAGTCCCAACATCTTAAAGTTAAGGTCTGAGCCCTATTTCTACGTGAATAAGTGACTTAGTTTTTTTATGGTATGATAGCCATTGATTTGTAGGCCTAATTTGTATTTCAAATTTCTTTATCACGAGGCAAATAGAGAAAAAAGAAAACTATCATTTCAAATAAAGGAACATGAAAACTAATTACATTTCCAAGACTGTCACGACCGGAAAATACAAAATTTTGGATTTTCATAGAGAGGCCATAACCCTTGACTGTTTAAGGGAACTTGAGCCAGCAAATTGACTTTTATTACTGTTTTTATCAGAACATTAATGATGTTAGACGTCTAGACATTTAGTTGTTTTCAGACATTTGCTCTGAAAACAATCTATTGTTTTCAGACCTTTGTTCTGAAAAAATCAATTGTTTTTCCCTTTCCGTTAAGTTTCTTTTTCCCTTGTCTATTTGTTAATCATTTTTTGCAATTGCTAAATGTTTTAAAAATTCTGTCTAACGTTTCTCAAAATTCTGATTCAGCATGCCTGCTGCAACTTGCTAAATATGGCTTTTAATTTGTTTTATTGCTTTAATATAAGCTACTTATCTGAAAGATGACATACAAGCCTCTCTGGTCGAGATTCTGTGATTTTGGGGCAACTCAGTTCAGATGCCGTTTGTCACGAGTTCAATCAGTATATTGTAGGTCTGCTTTGTACATCCTCGAATGGCTTATTTTTGCCTTATTCTGTACTAGGATAGGTACAATCTTCACGTTGGATTCAAGCAATCTGGGTTTGTAGTTCCCAGATCCTGGCAGTGGTATTCCCGGTAAAGAATATACCGAAGAGCTACCGTATTCTGATCTAATTAGGTTTCACTTGTCACTATAGTTTTTCAGCTTGGGTATACCCACAGAGAAATACATCTCTCTATCCACATCCCGTCGAGGTAGTTGGGAGAGGTATTGAATTCTACCGAAGTGCATTAGTAGAACATCGGGTTTGATTCCGATGTCTTCTAGACGGTTGTAGTCTCCGGGTGCTAGCTTATAACAGTTGCCTATGGGTAGCTTCGTTTATCTTAATAAGTGTGCATTAACGTTTACTGATATTCTAACACTTCCCACGTGAAAAAATAGTTTTCTAAAATGATGGTCATTTTAAACATTTCAGGTAACTTCTGGTTCAGGGTGCATCGTGGGACCATGGGAAATTGAATTTGATACAAAACTAATTGGTTTTCATCAGAGAATGAACTTCAAGGCAGATAGACCATTCTTTATCATATTTAATCCATGGTGCCCAGGTAAACTTACTATTTTCTTATTTCATCAAATTTGTTCGAAAAAATAGTCGAGTCTGTAAAGTGGCTTTCATGCTATGTACCTAATTTTCTAAGCTAAGTGGTCAAGTTACGTTTTTCGAGAATAGCTTTTCCAGCTTAAACCAGTTCCATCACATTAGGCTAACGTAAAATCATCAAACTGGTCTTGTAAAATTATCGCAATCATCAAAAGCAACTTATTTAGAAATTAAAATGAGATATGGAGATGTGAATTCAAGCTCTGATTAAACCCTGAAAGGATTTCTAAGAAAGTCTATCAGTTTGTTTTCAAGACGAATTAATTACTCATATATTTACTTTTCCGCAAAGTAATATACGCTTCCATATCGTAGAATATTAAGTAGAGCCTACTACTAAGCACTGCAAAGTTAAGGGCAAAGTTTCTTCCTTAAAATATAGAACATAATTTATGGTCTAAAAGTATTCGACTTTGATAGGTTTTATGGCATATTGTGAAAAACGTCGGAGTTGATATTAGAGTTAAAATAAATTAGGTCCAGCTTTTTCCAAAAGTCCCACTAAATCCCCTAATATGTCAAATTCATACAAATAACGTTTTAGGGCTGAAGTTATATCAGAATCTTTTCTAGTTGGTCTTAAAATACTATAACCAATAGTTGCTATTTAACTAGGGCTTTAAATAATTGCATTTGTTTTGAAACCCATTTGCAAATGGTTGAATCTTATTAAGTAACACTCCAATTCTGCAAAATTTTGCAAATATTTTCAAAATGAATTCACTTCAAGACTGATACTATAAAAACTACTCCTACAAACTCATTGAAAAGTTGAGACGCCCAAAGCTGACATACTGGTCAGCATTCCTGACTGGTCAACGACCCACCATGTTTTGAGAGTCGGGAAAAATTAAAGTTTTTAATTTGTACAAGTTTAAAATTGAAAGTCCATTCTGCACTTGCTTTTTCTTTCTTTTATACATTCAATTTGTTATAAACAGGTTAACCCAAAAACATTCTAAGAAAAATCACATAATAGTTGGTTCGAAGTTGGCTCAGAAGAATTTTTTCTTGGGCAAAACTGATCAGTCACTGATCAGTACAATAATTTTCGTCTATGTATTTTTTTTTTTTTGGTTTCCATACCAGTGCACTTTGCATTAGTTACTACTAATAGTAACTCACCGTAGCACCATGCCACCTGAGGCCGACACAGATGCACAAGTTCCTCCTCCATCCCAATCTATTTAAAGCCTACCTCTTTACACCCTCCCAAGAAGTTCCCATTTCCTTTAAATCTTTCTTTGTGACATCCTTCCACCCCAACCATGGACGACCTGTTTTCCGTTTAGCACTAGACGGTTGGCCTAAAAGGAAAATCTTTAGCAATCTGTCATCCTTCATCCGGAGAACCTACCCAAGCCATCTCAACCTTTCTCTCATTATAGCCGTAGAAAGCGTGATTGAACCACACTTTTCTTACAGCCTACTGTTTGAAATACGGTCAGTCAGCGGGGTATCAAGAAAAATCCGTAGGCAATTTCTCTGGAAATATCTAGCAAATATTCATCCGCTTTCCGGAAAACCCATGCTTCAGAGCCATATTTGACTACTGTCATCACTGTAGCTCCCAAAATTCTAATCCTGGATTGCAGACTTATCTTCCAATTCTTCCAATTTTTTTTTAACTGTGAAAAAACCTGAGCCTTAGCTATTCTATTTTTAACATCTTCACTGTTCCCACCTTTTTCACTAATAATACTACCAAGGTAACTAAAGCTGTCCACCTCTTCAATCTTTTCGTTACCCAACGTAACCTTTTCATCTTCACTTATTCCTAACCTTAGTGACTTAACTTTAATTTGTAAACTAATTCTAGCACCCTCAACTCGCAAAACATCCTAGAGTTCATTCATTTTGCTCACACATTTCATCTGGGATGCTTAAATCATCAGCAGAATCTAAGTCCAGGAAAGTGTTTCCTCCCCACTTGATTCCGTGTTCTCCCATTGCCTTTCCTGTGCTTCTTAAGACTAAGTCCATCAAAATGATCCATATAAATGGGGATAGAACACATCCCTTCTTTACTCCTTAGTTACTGTGAAATCCGTTGCTAACCTCACCTTAAGTGCAGCAGTGCTATTCTCGTACATAGCACTAACCACTTTAATGTATTTCTCTGGTATACCATACAAGGATAAGACCTTCGCTAAGGCTCTTCTATCAGAAGTAGAATTAGAAAAGTAGTAAAGTAGAAGGTCATCTAGTAAATTTTTAATCAGTGGAAGCAAATAAAATACCATGTTTGAAATAGGTCAAATTTATATGGAAATAGTTTGATTCTTTAACCGAGGTTGTGCTCAATTTAGATTTTGTGATCCCAGGAACAGTAAGAAAACACAGTTTTCAATTCTTCTCATATGATTTGTATTTAGCGGATTCTACACTGCGTTCATATTCAACCCCTATTCAAGTACGAGTGCCAAAGTTGCTGTAAAAGAAGTGTCTCTTACTTGCAGCTCAAGCTAAGGGAAAGCCTTCAAACAGGTGGAACTCCGATTTTGCAACGAGTAGCGCTGGCCCCTCATCAAGCCGCGAACCAAGCTCCCATTACAACATCAGCCAGTCAACAAACGCTTCTCAGCTCTAGCTCTACTATCGATGGCCTGCTCATAGGAAAAAAACAAGAAAATACTGAGGAAAGAGAAACAAAAAAAGTTCGTTGTGTTTGGACTTTCAGAATCAAAGACCGTGCCTGACAAAGAGACGGTGATCAAACCAATTGCAGAAAATGACCTGGGCACAGAACTGCAGATCGACGACATATCCGGAACCTTGAGAATAGGAGCCCAGATAGAAGACAGAAAGCCTCGTCTACTGATGATCAAGCTCAAGAAAAATTCACTTGATTGCCTCGAAAAGCGAAACAAAATATGTAAAGTTCGCCCAAAACCTTAGAAGTTCTGCTTACATCTTCACGAAATCAAACATTTTCATAAATCCTGATCTTACACCAATGCAAGGAGCTAATCAAGCAACAAAGCGTCAAGCTAGAAGGTTGGAAAACCCGCAAAATCACTTGAGAAACCCACAAAGACAGTCCAGAATCCCAGAAGACCCTACTGAAGATATACAACTAAACTGACATCAGAAAAAGCGACGAAAAACTGAGAAAACACCTATCAAATATATTTATTTCAACGCTGACTCACTTTTCAATATACTCTCAGAAACAAAGGAATTAATCAGGACGCAAAACCCGGGTCTTTTTGCTACAGTCGAAGTGAAGCCGAAAAATTGCAGATACCTACCGACACTGGCCGAATTTAAACTGGATGGCTACACTACCACTGCCTAAAACCTGGAAGATGGAAGCGGCAGAGCAATAATAAGCTACTGTTCCGAAGAATTCTCAGCTCAGCGTGTTTCCTTTGGAAATTCTAACCCTCACGAATGCCTTTGGATCAAGCTACCTATCCCTAGCGGCAACAGCATAGTTGTAGGGGTAACCTACCAAAGTCCCAACAGCTCTTTGGAAAATGACCAGGCGATATGCTCACAATTTTCTCTGTAGCTAGTGAGCAAGATCTGAGCCTTGTAATTGTCGGTGACTTCAACTTACATAAGGTTGACTGGCAACAACGCTACACTGGCACTTTGACGCATGGGCCTACACGGCTCTACATGGAAACGTTTAACGAAAACTATCTCGAACAGCTAATAGATGAGCCCACGAGAGTGCGTGGCACCGACACCCCAAGCATCTTAGATCTCCTTCTCGTGAGTGATATTAGTATGGTAAAGAATATTGTAGTGCTAGCATCAAGAGAAAATCCGATCATACCGTTATAGCGTTTGACATCAAAGCCAAACCACAAGCGAAATCACCAGCTTAACTGAAGCGCAACTAGTACAAGGTAAATTATCAAGCGATCAGACAAGACATTCGAAATATTGACTAGGAAGAAATGTTCAAGGACCAAGACTCACCTGGCAAACTCTATGACACTTTCCTGTCGATCATAAAAGAGGCTGATTGGCGACACATTCCGCTGATCAGACGTGAATCGCGGATAGCATTGCCGAGCGAAACAACTAACCTCATAAAAGAAAAACAAGAAGCTTGGGAGAAAATGAAGTTGAAACTAAGAAGTAAGCTTCCTGCTGACTCGGAAAGCGCTGGCCAACGAAAGACTTCTAAAAGAGTTCGAAAAGCAACCTGCTTTGAAGAAAATGAAAGGGAACGGAAACTGAGGTAGAACGGAGTTAGAATTCCACCTTTGTTTGACAAGCAGCTGGACATCCTCATAGAAGACACAAAGGGCAAAGCAGAGCTTCTTGGCAAGCAATTTGCAAGAGTCTTTACTCAAGAACCAGACATTAAAGAATCCATTCCTCGACCAGCAGCACAAACGATCACGAGCCGATCTCCAGTATCAGCATAACTGAATCTTTAGTACTCAAGAAACTGAAGGAATCAATGATAACACCCTTTCTCCCTTCTTTTAAATTTCACTCCAAAAACTTAAAAAAAAATATTGTATAATTAGTTGCGCGCGTGGAAAAAACCTTTGAAATTGTGATTTTGTATTTTATTCTCTCACACAAAATCCCCTTTCTCTAGCAAGCAAAGGGGACACATTACACGCTGTAGTGTAATGTCAAGGCATATTTCTCAGATGTGAATACTCAAGATGGCAACCAAAATTTTTTTAATTCTGTTTTTTCACCAAGAAGTACTTATTGCCCTATAATCACGTGAGAGTATATTCTCTAGGCCAAAAAGCCTTACACTCTATTTTCTTGTAATGCTCTTCTGGCACAAAGTCATTTAAGATATTGTTATTGATAACACAATTCACTACGGATTTTCACCAAAATTTTAGGAATTTTACTATTGATAAAGAGATTTTAAGTCATTTTTGCCAATATTTGCTAGGGATTTGGAAACAAAACATGAAGTGTAAACGATGTCCCTTACATGAAACCTGCTTGAAGACAAAACAATATCGAAATTGCGAATACTCAACATGTTATTTTTAGACAAGAAAATGATAATTTCTCTGGAATATCCAACAAATATGCTATGCTAAGGATTTTAAGTCAGTTTTGCCAATATTTGCTAGGGATTTGGAAACAAAATATGAAGTGTAAACGGTGTCTCTTGCATGAAACCTGCTTGAAGACAAAGCAATATCGAAATTACGAACACTCAACATGTTATTTTTAGACAAGAAAATGATAATTTCTCTGGAATATCCAACAAAGATTTTCTTTTTTTTTTAAAGATATTTTCAGGACGATGCTGACAACAAAACCTTCACTCAAATAAGAGTTGTGTTTGCAGAAGATGTATTTTATAATCAAATTTGAGACACCCAGAATATACATCCTATAGCTGACAAAACTAAATTCCCATCCAAGAAGAAGATTTGAATTGAACAGTCATACTTTTAAAAGTTTCTAAGGATCATGTATCTGTAAAACTCAGTCAAATATAATTGCTAGTAACCTACTCCTGGGCTAATTATTGTGGGCTTAAAAAATACTTTGGTAGATATGTTCGACCGCATACTTTTATGGGAGATTAAATTTAAAAAAAAACAAGTTTTTTTTTAACTGAAAGTAAGGAGCGACAAGAAAACTTAAAACGAAAATTATTACGTATATGAAAGGGGCTGTCCCCTCCTCAATACCTCGCTCTTTACGCTAAAGTTTTAATTGTTTTAAAAAATAAGGTAGTGTGACAGATTCAAACTTTAGCATAAAGAGCGACGTATTGAGGAGGGGATTAATGTCGCTCCTTGCTTTCAGCTAAAAAAACTGTTTTTTTTTCTATTTAATTTCTGAATGTTTTTGAATTAATGCAGCTTTGATTTTGGCTCGCCGTACATAAATAATTAAAACGAAATTTGTTTATTAATTTTACTTTTTTGGCTAAATGGCTTTCTCGATATTTTGTCGAATCACAAACCCCTGAATCACAAAGGCCGGTTAATTAGAATAGATAGTTATTTTAAAAGTACAAAAAAAACTTTAGCGAAAAGGGCGAGGTATTGACTAGGGGGCGAACCCCCTCATATGCGTAATAATTTCTGTTTGTTTTAAGTTTTAATGTTGCTCCTTACTTTCAGTTGAAGAAACTAGTTTTTTATTTAATTTCTGATTGTTTTTTAAATAATGCTGGGAAATCCGGCGCCCCCTTCTTATGAATGTCCCTTCCCCCAAGGAAACATCCTCCATGGAAGGATCCTTCCCCGTAACCCCCTCCTCCTACACCCCCCCCCTTCAGAAAAAAATCCCTCCTGAAACGTCTTTATACTTCCCATTAACCAATACTATATGTAAACAATGGGCAAAGTTCATAACTTCCAGCCCTTAACCCAGGAATTGTCGGGGATTAAGTCATCCTCAAAGACATATTTCTTAGATTTTCAACTATGCTGAACAAAATGACTATCTCAAAATTTTGATTGGGTGACTTTGGGAAAAAAATAAGCGTGGGAGGGGGACAAGTTGCCCTCCAATTTTTTTGGTCACTCAAAAAGGGCACTTGAACTTTTAATTTTCGTTCAAATCAGCCCTCTTACGGTATTCTAGGACTACTGGATCGATACGATCACCCCTTCGAAAAAAAAAATAAAAAAAACAAATAAACACGCATCCGTGATTATTCTTCAGACAAAAAATACAAAATTCCACATTTTTGCATATAGGAGCTTGAAGCTTCCGCAGTATGATTTTTTGATGCGTCAAATCCGATAGTATGATTTTCAAAACATTTCTATGATTTTTTGGGGGTGTTTCCCCTTTTTTTCGAAAATAAGACAAATTTTTTCCGCCGCGTAACTTTGGATAGGTAAAACTAAAGTTAATAACATTTACATAATTGAAATCAACAAAGATATTTGACTCTATTAATGTATCTATGGGTACCAAAATTCCAGTTTTTAGAGTTTCGGTTATTATTGAACCGGGTCGCTCCTTACTTACAGTTCGTTCCCACGAACTGTTTGAAATAAAGATTGCGTACGCAGCAAGCACCCCATATCCTCTTTTTGCGTGACAGGAAGGAGAATGTTAGCGCTACATTACTGTCCTCCATGAACATTCTTCATAAAAATGGTGATAGCCTATTCATGATCT
This sequence comes from Artemia sp. Qi Xiang Cuo, assembly GCF_049724085.1. Classification (NCBI taxonomy): domain Eukaryota; kingdom Metazoa; phylum Arthropoda; class Branchiopoda; order Anostraca; family Artemiidae; genus Artemia; species Artemia sp. Qi Xiang Cuo. The sequence continues at coordinate 19,873,280 of NC_142805.1, forward strand.
TTAAGATAATTGTATTTCTAAAATAAATAAAACCATTATTAATATTCAGGAAATAGCAACGGGTGCACAATATCAATTGTTGGAGGTCTAGATGTTCATTTAGTGAAAAGAGCCCAAAGTTTCCCCTTTATTACGGAAAAAGCGAATTATTATGGCCTTAAGATTTGATCATTATAATTACTTTATATACTTTACTGAGGAGAGTGAGTTATTTAATTCAATGTGTGATTAGCTATCAAAGCTAATTTTAGCTATTTAATCCAACGTGTGAATCTGTGTCCTTATTTTCATAATAGTTTTTGATTAATTATACCCCATTTTCTGCACAGCTTTGTGAATCTTATGATCCGGAACCTCTTGGTTGGAAAGGAATTAGAGCTATTTTGATAGTGGGGATAGGGAAAAATAAATGGCAGTGCCTGTAATGGCAATTAATATATGTGTGTATGTATATACTATCTTTATATGTGACTAATAATTGTGTATGTATTTATGGGTACTTATATATTAAACGTACTCTTTTGGAAACCAATCAAGAAAAACCCGCCCATTCAAGAGACCGCTATAGACTAATGCAATGCAAGCTGTAGTTTTCATTGCGGTAACGATATTTATACTGTTTTTTTTTGGGGGGGGGGAGGGTTAGGGGGAGGAGAAAGGCAACTAGGTCAGGTTAGGTTATGTATTTAATATATACTGTACCCCCCCCCCCCCACCCGTTACACAAAAAAAAACTTAAAAAACACATACAAAATTTTTTTATTCATTTTTGTTACGTTTTTACGTGTCAGAAAAACATTTCGGGGGGGGGGTGGGGGGTTTCAAAAGGACTTACCCCTCCCCCCTCCTGGATACGGCCTGGAAGAGGGGACCACTACTCCAGAATCACGTAACCGACATGCATCATTTTGTTACGGATCCTGGCTTAATTACTTAATTGAAATGAAAGTTGGTCACCGTAGCTGTAACAATAAGGCAATAAAAATGTGTTGCGATATATGAAACAGGAATAAGGAACAAATATGTTTGGGAATGACGCCCACTGTATATTGTTGTGAAGTAGAACTATATTAGAAACAAATTTGTTTTAATTGAGAACACTTTTTTACACAATTTTTTTTTTACAGTTCAAATCAAATTGACAGAAATTACGACAGTTAATTTGGGGCTCCTCCTAAAATCAGAATGGGGCTATAGCCCCAGCCAGCCCCCCTAAATGATGCCCCTGCCAGTTGGGAATCAAAGTTGGAACCATTTTGTCTCGTTCTTCACATTTAGAACTTTTGTGTCAAGCTCTCAGAAATTGATACAACTTCCTTTCATTTGAGCTTAATTTAGCAGCATAGCTCAATTGAAAATGATTCATATTGAAAAACATGCTTTCATTTTTTTTCAGATGATCCAGTTTTTGTTGATGAAGAAGTTGATAGGAAAGAATATGTGCTAGAAGAGTCTGGCCTTCTCTTTCGTGGCACTGCCAAGCACTTGCAAGCAGCTGTTTGGAATTATTCACAGTTTGAAGATCCTGTTTTAGACGTTAGCTTCTGGAGTTTGTGGAATATATCTAAACTCCCTCCCTTTCGGAGATCTGACCCTATTGCTGTTTCTAGAGCTATCAGCGCTGCGGTGAGTTTGTTTTTCTTTTAACTTTTATTAGTTTGGCCTGAGGTTTTTCTCCAATTTAGCCATTTATTATTTTAATTTCACCTTATTTGTGTTTTCGATTGGATTGCCTTATGTTCCAAAATGTTCAGCGATTTAATATTATCAAGAAATGACAATTCAGGGTTTATTCAGAAAATAGAAAATCTTTTTTCCCTTTTTTCCCCTACTAAAAACATATAAGAATATATAAGAATACAAGAAAAGATTTTGGAGTGATTCCTGGTAACCTATTATCTTTCCAAATGTCAATTTCATTCGGTTGACATGTATTTTTTGTGGGGGGGGGGGGGGCGAGTGCACTAAAGAACTTAAGTGGTCCTAAGGTCTTAGGTTGTTAACTTTAATTCTCTTGAACTTCAAAAGTCTCACATAGGACAACAAAGATATTCTATGAAAATATTCAATAAATGTCTAAATGTCTTGTTGAGAGTGAAATCAGACTTAAGAGTTCACATTTTATTATTTCACAGAAATTAATTAAAAAGAAAATCCTAAAAATAAGTTTTTCAAAGAAAAGTAAAGGCCATTTTAAACTAAGCTCAGCAGATACAAATACCTTTTAAAATTCAAACCCAAAACGACCAGAAATTACTATTAAGGAATAAATAAAACCCAAAACGAACTGAAATTAAATAAACGCTCATAGCAAAAACATAGAACAAGTAATAATATAAATTAATAAATAGATCTTAAAGCGATTAATGCTTAGATTAAATATGAAAATCAAGCTTAAAACAAAAAATTATTTTCCTATTGAGCGATAAATGAAATAATTCCTATTGAACTATATATGAAACTTAAAACGAACAGAAATTAAATAAACAATCAATGCAAAAAAATGTACAATATATGTTGATGTAAATTAATAAATAAATCTTAAAACGAGTGAAAATTGAATATGCAAATCAAGCTTAAAACGAATAGAAATATTTTCCCTGTCAATATAATAATAACGGTATCTCCCAACTCTGTTCCTACCCTGCCTGGGTTCCGGGAAGCTTTATACACAGTTTGTAGATAATACCTTACTTGTATTCTTCCAAACGGTCACATATAAAAACCAAAAAATAGGGTTCCCCGAACTTGGTCTAAATGCAGACTAACTCAAAAATAATATTCTGTACACAAACTTTGCATAGGGGTGGACCTTCGCTTGGCCCAGCAAATCCTCTCAATCCCCATTCAAAAGCCATTCTACTTTTTCTTAGCTTTATCTTTCAATGGCTCAAACCAGGAAGTCCAAAATAGAATATACTTCAAAGCTTACTTATTGCAAAACAACTATAGCTTAGCAACGAGACTTTAAATTGCCATTGAAAATTATACTATAGACAAATCTAAGCAAGTGTAATTACGGAACAAAAACAGGTCATTTATCTGAAAAGAAAAGAAACAGAGGTAGAACCCCAACACCCCCCCCCGTAAAATAAATGACCGCCTACGCGCTACCTTGGTCCACCCTTACAAACATAAACACATAACTTCAACTTTACAAAATCCATTTGCCTTCTCGTAGAACCACCATGGTTTACATCGTATAGCATCCGCATTTAGTTTTGAAAGTTTAAATTCCTAGGATTTGTAGGAAATGGTCATGCACGGCACAATCAAAGACAAAAATTTCTTCGCTTTCGCGAATTTAAATTTGAGAGCAGTAGAGAATAAGTTTCTGGCAAATTTAATGATGCCAGCCATCATGAAAAATTGACTGCACTAGCCTCTTAATTTTTGTCCGTGGAAACAACCCCACATCTCAATTAAAAAAGTAAATTGCCCCTTGGCATAATTTGAAATAGTCCCAGGCCAAAAATACACAGGCCTCTGAATACGATAAGGATACTGGGAATGAAGTGAAATTTTGAGCAAACCATGAATTGCCTTTTTTCTGGGTTTCCTCCCCTGGGATAATCAAATGCAGAATATGCGTTGATGCTAACTGAAGATGAAACTTAGATACTGAATATGGTTTTCCGAAAATAATTGTCGATTCCCATGAAGAATAACAGCTATGAATAGGGTTACTGGACAAAGGTTTGGGTGAAGTATGAAGTGACTGGGAGAGAGTATCCCCAAAGGCCTCCAGATCAGAGAGGCAAAATCTCGGTAAAGGGATCACAACTTGTCCGCCAGTTGTGCATTGAGGAAAAGGGCTATCTTTCGCGACTTCCTGCAGGGGATCTTCCCCAAGGGATTCCTCCCCCTCATAAAGGATCGACATATCTTTTGAGTTAATAATACTAATCTCAGATTCCTTTCCAGGTTTTTCCAATCCGAATCGACATTCAATATCACCCAGCTTTCCCCCAACCCGTTGTAGGCCATTCATCTCTATTTTGTAATCATCTTGTTTTATTCCCCATGGATCTTGGACCTCTTTTCCCCCCTATTATTTATGTTATCAAGGCACAGCCCATCCAACATTTTTTTATTTCTCGCCACTGCAGGCTGAATCTCCAAATTTTGTCTCTTTTTTGCATTTATTTGTTCTTTTTCACTTTTCTCAATTTTGTCATTCGCACAAAATAATAAGTCATCGTTAAATCTGATTTGGACTCCAGTGTCCACCATCATTGACTGCATTTTTTGATTGTATCTCCGTTTAATATCTTTTCTGTCTATATTACTTCTCTTTCATCTTACCGCAGAAACAAATATTTTGTTAACAAATGGAAATTGAACTCCGACATTTGGTTTTTAACATTGTACTACAATTTACCGAACTTTCCGGAAAAGCGCGTACAATAAATTTCATTTCCTTTTTCTCTGGTACAATCAGCGCTTCATTTTGGCAAACATTTTTTGGCGTCTCTCACTCGTTAAAAGTGTTCTCAAGTTTTCCATTTTCTGGAAATGTTGATTTCCGATATCTCCAAAGTCTTCTCCTACTAAAACATCCACTGCTAGAGTAGGTACTAAGCCTACTTTTATCTTTTTTCTCTGGACCGTACCGTCCTTATTTGCAATTTCTATTCTTACCCAAGCAGACGGGCATTGGTGCTTATCTCCATAATAACACACTGTTGTAATATTATTTTTATGGTTTATTTCCGTCTTTTTAATTAGGTCCATTCGCACAAAAGTTTGCTCACTCCCTGACTCAATTACCATTTCGGTCAATTTTCCGTTGAATTTTCCTTCTATTTTATGTAATTTCACAAACTGGTCAATGTTTCTTTCATTATGGGCTATTGCCCAGTTTGTTCTTTCATAGTTTATTTTCTCATCTCTATTGTGGCAATTTTTAGAAAAAGGCTGCAAGGAATCAAATTTTATCAGATTATCAATATTTTGAGTATCAAGCATTTCATTTTTCCGACAGGGTGGCACAGCCTCTCAATTTGTTTTATGGGCCGGTCCACCTCCCTCCGTAGTCAGTGAACTTTTATATTTTCTCCTTACTGCATTTACTGTCTGATAATTCTCTGATAATCTCTCACTCATTGGCCATCCCTTACGGGCTTCACAAGCTTTAAAAAGGGTTTCCATACGAGCCTGATGATATATTTCATTGGCTTGTCTATCTTTTTCAATTTTGTCCATACGGGCTTGATGAAGTATTTCATCTTTTTCAATTGGATCTATCTCATCCTGTAATTTTTTCATATACTCTAGGTGCTTTTCACTACTTTTTCTATGGGCCTCTCTGGCTATCCTCTCTTTCTCCATGAAAATTAATATATGTTGTGTCATATCTATTTGAATAATTTTTCGCGAGCCTTTGCTGGATCTCGATTCAACACTGCTCCTTCTACTCGGACTACTTTGATTCCGTCTGTCATTATTTCTCCTTAATTCATTTTCTGAATCTGTTCGTTCTCTATCCGTATTGTTTCTTTCTTTATAGGCTAGTCTAGCCCTTTCGTCCTCTTTTCTATTCTTTCTAACTTCATCTTTCTCAGCCTGCATTTTTCCCTCATATTCTCGGTGCTCTCTCTCTCAAACGCCTCCATATTAGCATTTCTTTCTATTTTCCTACTTTTTCTATGGGCTTCATTTGCCCTTCTCAATCTTGAGTTAATGTTATCTCTGTCCGACATTATTTCAAATTTCCGTTAACTTCAAAATACCTCTTCAGTCTAAATGAAAATTCTTTTACCCATGTAACTTCCTGTCTCTCGCGAAAAATTGCTGCATGTCAATTAGCCTTATATTTTTGCACACTAATTAGTTGCGCGATATATTGATTCGTAATTTTTTTTTTAATACTGTCTGATTAGGCACAGCCCAATAAGATCTTCATAATTCTATTAATTGATTCCGTATTTTTCTTCTCCTTATATGTAATCACAACAGGCTACTCTGTAGGCTAAATTAACTTGTCTCTTCGAAAACGTGGAATTCTTTTACTATCAGGTTTACTTATATGACCATTTCTTGCTGCCACCATTGTTGGGGTATTTAGCCACCAATATTATACCGGTAGGCCACAATAACACCAGTGTTATAGTGGTAAGCTACAATGCCACCAGTAATGGCGTGGTAATGTACGGGTATCACCACTTATTGGAGGGGAAAGCCCCGGCACCAAATTATAATGGGATGCCCGCGTCTATCACACCTGTTCTGCAAATATCGGGTTTGGTACTACCCTATTTACAGTATACCCTGCCCCAGGGCATGATAACGTGATCAAGTGGTCAAATGGCCACTTTCCAAGGCCAAGTGTGCTCACCCTGGGTTAACACTAAAAATCTCTAACTCTCTCCTTGGAGGTAACGAATCTCCCTGTCAATATAATAAGGACGGTATCTCCTGACTCTGTTCCTACCCTGCCTGGGTTCCGAGAAACTTAGTACACAGTTTGTAGAAAATACCTTACTTGTATTCTTCCAAACAGTCACATACAACAACCAAAAAATATGCTTCCCCGAACGGGGTCTAAATGCAGACTAACTCGAAAATAATATTCTGTACACAACTGTTCATAGGGTTGGACCTTCGCTTGGCCCAGCCAATTCCCTCAATCCCCATTCAAAACCAATTCTACTTTTTCTTAGCTTTATCTTTCAATGACTCAAACCAGGAAGTCCAAAATAGAATTTACTTCAAAGCTTACTTATTGCAACACAACTATAGCTTAGCAACGAGACTTTCAATTGCCATTGAAAATTTTATTATAGGCAAATCTAAGCAAATGTAATTACTGAACAAAAACAGGTCATTTATCTGAAAAGAAAAGAAACAGGGGTAGAACCCCAACAACCTCCTTCTCTCACTGTAAAAGTCTATAACTTACTGCGTCATTGGCGCTTTACTGAAAACCAATTTTACGACAAACATTTTTTTGTACTTGATATTGAAAATAAACATTAAAATCATAGTAAAATTTTGAACTGATGAGCTTTCAGCAATTAATATTATTATACATCAAATATTCAGTTTAATATATTAGCTCTTTTTAAAGTTGTTAAAGACGAATATAGTTTCACTACAACCAAGTGTTTGGATACTGCCTCCTTTCCTAACTGTAAATAAAAACCAAAAACCTACTGTGTCATTGGCGCTTAACTGAAAACGAATTATATTACAATTATTTTATTTTCCAGTTCTTACAGCATTGAAAATACAAATACAATTCCAGTCAAATAAATTCTTGGACTGATGGATCTTTCAACAGTGAATATCATCATGCATCAAATATTCAATTTGATAGGATTTATTTCAATAGGAGTTTATTTCTCCTATTACTAAGTTTTATTTCTGTTCAATAGGAAAATATTTTTTCGTTTTAAGCTTGATTTTCATATTTAATCTAAGCATTATCGCTTTAAGATCTATTTATTCATTTATATTATTACTTTGTGTATGTTTTTGCTATGATTGTTTATTTAACTTCTGTTCGTTTTGGGTTTCATTTATTCTTTAATAGTAATTTCTGGTCGTTTTGAGTTTGAATTTTAAAAGGTATTTGTATCTTTTGAGCTTAAGTTTAAAATGGCCATTACTTTTCTTTGAAAAACTTATTTTGTGTAAAGTTTTTTTAATAAATTTTATTCGTTTTTGATTGCAAAAAATTTCAAGTTTTTAAAAATTCCTTATTTCAACATCAAACTTTTTAAAAAAAAATCAAATGTTCATCAAAGTATCACAACTGGTAGCAAAGTAACAATATCCAAGTGAAAAAATGGATTTGTTTCAACCATGGAGTTTTTATTATCTTATGTTTGAACTATTTACAACAAAATTGCTATTTCAAAATTTTTATCGGGTGGGTTTGGGAAAAAAGGGCGTGTAGGGACTAATTAAGCTTTGGTCTCTTTTGACTCTTTAAAAGTGAACTAAAACTAACTATTTTCAATCAAATGAGCTCTCTCTGAAGTTTATAAGAGTATCCCTTCTATAAGAACCATATATATCCCCAGGGTATAACTTACAACGCATATCCCTGGCCCTGGGGGGTTGTGTTAACCCTGGAGTTTTAATATCTGATGGTTGAACTATTTTTAACAAAATGGTCACCTCAATATTTATCGGATGGGTTTATCCATCCGATAAACCCAAAGCCGTGGAGGGCGGGAGGGGCTAGTTGCCCTCCGATCTTTTTTCACTCTGAGAAAATGAACTAAAACTTTCAATTCCCATTCAAATGAGCCCTCTCTGAAGTTTATACGAGCATCCCTTTCACAAGAACCACATACGGTCCCAGAACATAGCTTACAAACCCTGCTCCCCAGGCCCTTGGGGGATGTGTCGACACCAGTGTTTTATGTTATCTGACCTTTGAACTATTTTGGAAAAAATAGCTCTCTCAAAGTTCTTATCGGATGGGTTTGAGGAAAATAGGTCATGGAGAGGGGGGCTAGTTGCCCTCCGATCTCTTTTGACTCTTAAAAAGTGAACGAGAACTTTCAATTACCAATCATATGAGCCCTCCGAAGTTTATTCGAGCATACCTTCCATAAGAACCATATATGCCCTCAGAGCAATACTTACAACGTCTTCCCAGACCCTGGAGAGGGGTGTCGACACAGAAGTTTTTCTTATGACCTTTGAACTATTTTTAACGAAATGGCCATACGTAAAGGAGTTTTTGTTGTATGATCTTTGAAATTTTTTTTAACAAAACGGCTACTTCAAATTTTTTATTAGATCAATTTGGGGAAAAAGGTCTTGGGGGATCAGTTGCCCTTCAATCAGTATTGACTCTTAAAAAGGGCACTAGAAATCTTGATTTCCAATCGAATGAGCCCCTTTGAAGTTTATACGAAGACCCCTTCTATATGAAGTGTCTCTGGGAAAAAATAATTGGAATGTGGGGGGAGGCTAGCTGCCCTCCAATCACTTTTGACTCTTAAAAAGTGAATTACAACTTTCAATTTTCAATCAAATGAGCCCTCTTGGAAGTTTTTGCGAGCATCCCTTCCATTAAAACCATATATGCCCCTAGAGCATAACTTGCAACGCCTACCCCCGGGCCCTGGGGGCTGTGTCGACACCGGAGTTTTGTGTTATCAGAGCTTTGAACTATTTTTAACAAAATGTCTATCTCAAAAATTTTTATCTGATGCATTTAGGGCGAGAAGAAGGGGGACTCGTTGCCGTCTGATCTCTTTTGACTCTTAAAAAGTGAACAAGAACTTTCAATTTCCAATCAAATGAGCCCTCTCCGAAGTTTATACGAGTATCCCTTCCATAAGAACTATATATGCCCCTAGAGGTTAGATTAGGTTCATGGTGCTGTCCATACACCCTACCCCCACCCCGCAACCTGATATGCAAATTTGTAGCCCAAATTATATTATCACAGGTTATATTTCATTAGGAGTAACCTAACTTCACTCCTTGGGTGGGTTTCTCATAACGCCTGCTTCCGAGCCCTGGTGGCTTCCGTCGACACAGGAATTTTCTTATCTGACCTTTTAACTATTTTTAATGAAATGGCTATTATAAAAATTTCATCAGATGGGCTTGGGGAAAAAAGGATGTGTATGGGGGGGGGCTAGTTGCCCTCGGATATTTTTTTGAATTTTAAAAATTGAACCAGAACTTTCAATTTCCAATCAAATGAGCCCCCTCTGAAGTTTATACGAGCATCTCTTTCATAAGAACCATATACGCCCACAGGACAACACTTACAACGCCTATCCCCCGGGCCCCGGGGGGAGCTCTTGTTATCTAATTTTTGGACAATTTCCAAAAAACTGGCTATCTTAAAGTTTGTAGCGGATGGGTTTGTGGCGAAACGAGCGTGGGGGGGCTAGTTGCCCTTAACTCTCTTGACTCTTAAAAAGTGAACTAGAACTTTCAATTTCCAATCAAATGAGCCCTTTATGAAGTTTCTACGAGCATCCCTTTCATAAAAACCATACATGCCTTTAGGGCATAACTTAGAACACCTTCCCCTGGGCCCTAAAAGGTTGTATTAACACCGGATTTTTTCTTATCCGATATCTGAAATATTTTTAACAAAATGTCTATCTTAAAATTTTCATCAGATGGTTTGGAAAAAGAAGGCGTGGGGGTTAGCTGCCCTCGTATCTCTTTTGACTGCTAAAAAGTGAGCTCACACTTTCAATTTTCAATCAAATGAGCCCTCTCTAAAGTTTATACGAGCATCCCTTTCATACGATCCATATATGCCCCAGGGTATAACTTGCAACGCCTGCCCCCGGGCCCTGGGGGGTTGTGACGACACCTGAGTTTTTGTTCTGGCTTTAGAGCAATTTTTAACTTAATGGCTATCTCAAAATTTTTATTGGATGCATTTGGGGAAAAGGGGGCGTGGGGGGGCTATTTGCACTTCAATCTCTTTTGCCTCTAAAAACATGAAGTAGAACTTTCAATTTTCAATAAAATGAGCCATCTCTGACGTTTTTACGAGCATCCCTTCAATAAGAACCATATATTCCCCGAGGGCATAACGTAAAACATCTGCCCTCGGGCCCTGGGGGGCTTTGTCGACCCCGGAATTTTGGTTATATGGTTTTGGAACTATTTTTAAAAGAAGCTATCTCAAATTTCTTATCGGATGGGTTTGAGGAAAAAAGGGCGTGGAAGGGGGGGGGACTAGGTCCCTCCAATTTCTTTTGACTCTTAAAAAGTGAGCTAGAACTTTCAATTTCCAATCAAATGAGCCCTCTTTGAAGTTAATACGACCCTCTCTTCCATAAGACTCATATGTGCCCCCAGGGCATAACTTACAACGCCTACCCCCGAGCCCTGGGGGGTTGTGTCGATACCGGAATTTTTGCTATATGATCTTTTAACTATATTTAACAAAATAGAGATCTTAAAAATTTTTACTGGATGTATTTGGCAAAAAGAGGTTCGGCGGGGGAAGCTGGCTACCCTCCAATATCTTTTGACGCTTAAAAAGTGAACTACAACTTTCAATTTCCTATCAAATGAGCCCTCTCTGAAGTTTGTATGAGCATTCCGTCCATAAGAACCATAAATGCCCCAGGGCATAACTTATAACCCTTGCCCCCGAAGACTCTGGGGGAGTGTCCTGCTCAAACATAAGCTTTTTATTGGATCATTTAGGAATAAGAGGTTTGGGGGGGGGGGGGAGCTGGATACCCTCCAATATCTTCTGACGCTTAAAAAGATAACTAGAACTTTCAATTTCCAATCAAATGAGCCCTCTCTGAAGTTTATATGAGCATTCCGTCCATAAGAACCATATATGCCCCAGGGCATAACTTATAACCCTTGGCCCTGAAGACTGTGGGGGAGTGCCCTGCACAAACATAAAATTTCAAGAACTTTCAACTACGTTGAACAAAATGGCTATATCCAAATTTTTGTTTGGGGAAATAGTGGGCGTGGAAGGGGTGTCAGTTGCCTTAGAATCACTTTCGACTATTAAAAAAGTGAAATAGCCATTTAAGTTTCCAATTGAATGAGCATCCACGACAACGCGGTCTATACAAGCCCCCAAATCAAAATCCAATCAAAATTTTGATTGGATGTGTTTGGGGAAAAAGTGGGCGTGAGAGGGGGGCTGGTTGCCCTCCAATCACTTTCGACTATTTAGAAGGACACTAGCTCTTTGAATATCCAATCGAATGAGCCTTTTTTGACGTTTCTACGACAACGCCTTCTATATAAACCTTATATGCCCCCAGGGCAGATTTTACAACGCTTGCCCTGAAGGCTGTTGGGGAGTGTCCTCCTCAAAAATATAATTTCTATCTTGAAATCAAGATAGAAAGGGGTGTTAGTTGCCTTCCAATCACTTACGACTATTAAAAAGGGCACAAGCCACTCCAGTTTTCAATTCAATGAGCCCTTTTCGAAGTTTCTACGACAACTTTTTCCATATGAAGTGCCCTGCTCTAAAGGAAGAAAATAATTGTGCCAACATCGTTCTTATATGGCCCCGGGTATAACTTAAAACCCTTGCTCTTAGGGTTGTGGGACAGTTTCTTCTTCAAAAACATATTTTCTATATGGAAATCAACTACGCTGAACAAAATGGCTATCTCGAAATTTTGATTGGATATGTTTAGGGGAATAATGGGCGTGGGGGAGCTATTTACCCTCCAATCACTTTTTACCCTTAAAAAGGGCACTAGAACTCTCGATTTCCAATCGAATGAGCCCCCTTTGAAGTTTATACGACGACCCCTTCCATATGAAGTGCCTCTGGGAAAAAAATAATAAAACATTGGAGCCGTACTGCCTTTACTATAGGCAACGCTATGGCGTTGCATCTGATATATATCACAAAATCACCCAAGACTTAACAAACATGCCTTTTGGCCAAAAAAAGTCCTGAGCACTACACAGCTTTTAACTTAGAAAATTACAATCAGTCGACAGCATTAAGAAAAACAATAATGCATCAGCCACAATGGTATAAAAAAATGAATAAACTACTGAAGAATCCCTTGCTAAAAAAAATTTCTTCATTTTAAATTTAAAGTACGGAAATGAAACTGATTTTTTTTTATTTAGTCTGGTATATTATTTCATATCTGAAATCCTTGTGTTTAGAAGAAAAAGAACTCTTGGTTGTATGGTGATATACACCAGCAAATCAACTCTTTGTTGTATGGTGATGAACATCAGCAAATCACTAAGCGCAGAAAAAGTTGCATAATGCTGATAATCTATAGAACTGCGGAATAGGCCAAAATTCAATAGGCCCTTTGGTGCAGGATCATTTACAATCTTGAAAACAAAAGAGGAAACTCTCAGATTGTGTCGGGATTTTATAGCAAGACATTTTCCTCTCCTCTACGATTTATCTCCAGAATTTTCATTAACAATATAGCTTAATTACAATTTTTTAAATTAACAAAAATAGAGCTATAACTGTCTTAAATCTGAAACAAAAAGTACAAGAGTATTATTCTCTTTTAATATTAACAAAGATTGTACCCACGATTTGTGTTAGATCCAAAAGGAAATATAAAATTTCCTGTTCGATAATATTTTGCCAAATTAGAATAGCAATTTTTGGGGTAAAAAAAAATCACTGTTAAGATTTTTGTACAAGATACTGATAAGCAACTATAGCCAGATGATAGCTCTACAAGAAAATATCAGGTTCAAGGGAGGATTGAGAGATGGCTATCAGGTCACTCAGATTTACTGAGGTTGTAGGAGTTTACCATGTTCCGAAGCAAGCTTTATTTTCAGTACTCCCGGCCATTTCATGTGTACTCCTTTTCTTCAGTAGCTTTTTTAAAATGACAAGGCTTTTTTAGAAATAAATTTTTTTTATTACAATAGAAGACCTGAACCTCTCAAAATTTTGATTGATAAAACTTTGTCATGCTATTTCCAATACAATGTGTCATTTAAAATCATGCCAACGTGTTGAAACTGACTAAATCTTTCAATTTCAATATTGTTAAAATTTAAAATATGTTCTACGAAATAATCTAAACTTTAAAAAAATCACATACCTTGACTTAGAAATAATTATAAAAATATGGTTACGGTTCAGATAGAGGTTGAGCCTGCAAAAAACACTTACTATCAGACTGTAATGTCTGTCGATCAGAAATACACGAAAAGAAGAACTGTGTAATCAAAAAGGCTATCTGAAAATTTGATTGTATGTGTTTGGGGGAATAGCGGGCGTGAGGGGGGGGGGGGGTAGCAACCCACCAATCACTTTCGACTGTTAAAAAGAGCACTAGCCCTCTCAATTTCCAATTGAATGAGCCCCTTTTGAAGTTTTTACGAGAACTCTATCTATAGAAACCTTATATGCCCCCAGGTCATTACTTACAACTTTTGCCCTGGGGGCTCTGTGGGGTTTCTCATCCTTAAATACATAATTTCCAGAAGTTTCAACTATGTTGAACAAAACGGCTATCTATAAACTTTGATTGAATGTGTTCGGGGAAATGGTGGGCGTGAAAGTAGGGGTTAATTACTCTCCAATCACTTTCGATTATTAAAAAGGGCAATTTCAATTTCCAATCAAATGAGCCCTTTTTAAATTTCTAAAACAACTTTCTATATAAACCTTATATGCCCCCAGGGCATAACTTACAACCCTTGCACTGAGGGCTCTGAGGGGGTTATCATCCTAAAAGACCTAATTTCCAGAACTTTCGACTACGTTGAACAAAATGGATATCTAAAATTTTGATTGGATGTGTTTGAGGAAACGGTGGGTGTGAGAGGGGGCTTAGTTGTCTTTCAATCACTTTCGGCTATTAAAAGGGCACTAGCCCTTTCAATTTCCAATTGAATGATCCCTTTTTGAAGTTTCTACAACATCGCTTTCAATAAAAACCTTATGTGCCCCCAGGTATAACTTACAACCCTTGCCCTGAGGGCTCTGGGGGGGGGGGTTCATCCTTAAAGACCTAATTTCCAAAACTTTCAACTATGTTGAATAAAATGGCTATCTAAAAATTTTGATCGGATGTGTTTGGGGAAAAGGTGGGCGTGAGAGGGGGGTTAGTTGCCCTTAAATCACTTTCGACTATGAATTTCCAATCGAATGAGCCCTTTTTCAAGTTTCTACGACAAAGATTTCTATAAAAACTTGTATGCCCCCAGGACATAACTTATAACGCTTGCCCTGAAGACTGTGTGGGGAGTGTCCTAATCAAAGGTATAATTTCCTGAACTTTAAACTGCGTGGAACAAAATGGCTATCTCAAAATTTTGATTGAATGTGTTTGGGGAAATGTTGGGCGTGGAAGGGGTGTTAGTTGCCTTCCAATTACTTTCGACTATTAAAAAGGGCACCAGCCATTTCAGTTTCCAATCAAATAATCCCTTTTTGAATTTTATACGACAACACGTTCTACAAAAACCTTATAAGACCTCAGGGCATAACTTATAACCCTTGCTCTGAGGGTTGGGGGGGGGTTGTCATCCTCAAATATCTAATTTCCAGAACTTTGAACTCCGTTGAACAAAATGGCTATATCAAAATTTTGATTGGATATGTTTGGGGAAATGGTGGATGTGATTGGATGTGTTTTGATTGGATGTGAACTTTCTACGACAACGCCTTCTATAAAAACCTTATATGCCCCCAGGGCAGAACTTATAACGCTTGCCCTGAAGGCTGTTGGGGAGTGTCCTCCTCAAAAATATAATTTCTATCTGGAAATCAACTATGCTGAACAAAATGGATATCTAAAAATTTGGATTGGATGTGTTTGGGGAAAAGGTGGGCATGGAAGGAGTGTTAGTTGCCCTCAAATCACTTTCGACTATCAAAAAGGGCACTAGACCTTTGAATTTCCAATCGAATGAGCCTTTTTTCAAGTTTTTTACGACAACGATTTCAATAAAAACTTATATACCCCAGGACATAACTTATAGCCCTTGCCCTGAAGACTGTGGGCTGAGTATCCTGCTCAAAGGTCTATTTTCCTGAGCTTTATACTACATGGAACAAAATGGCCATCTCAAAATTTTGATTGGATGTGTTTGGGGAAATGGTGGGCGTGGAAGGGGCCATAGTTGCCTCCCAATCACTTTCGACTATTAAAAAGGGCACTAGCCAGTTCAATTTACAATCGAATGAGCCCTTTTTGAAGTTTCTACGACAACGGGTTCTATAAAAGCCTTAAATTCCCCCAGGGCATAATTTACAACCCTTGCCCTGAGGACTCTGGGGGGGTTGTCATCCTCAAAGACCTAATTTCCAGAACTTTCAACCACGTTGAGCAAAGTGGCCATCTTAAAATTTTGATTGGATGTGTTTGTGGAAATGGTGGGCGTGAAAGGGGGGTTAGTTGCCCGCCAATCACTTTCGACTATTAAAAAGGGACCTATCCCTTCGGATTTCCAATCGAATGAACCTTTTTTGAAGTTTCTACGACAACGCTTTCTATAAAAACCTTATATGCCCCCAGGACATAACTTACAACCCTTTCCATGAGGGCTCTGGGGGAGTGTCCTCCTGAAAAACATAATTTCTATCCAGAAATCAACTACGCTGAAGAAAGTGGCTATCTCAAAACTTTGATTGGATGTATTGCGGGAAATGGTGGGCATGGAAGGGGTTTTGCCTTCCAATCACTTTCGACTATTAAAAACGGCACAAGCCACTCAAATTTCCAATTGAATGAGCCCTTTTCGAAGTTTCTACGCCAACTTCTTTGATACGAAGTGCCCTGTTCTAAAGTAAAAAAAAAAAATAATACATTGTGCCAACATCGTTCTTCTATGCCCCCGGGTTTAATTTAAAACCCTTGTCCTGAGGGTTCTGGGGGAGTGTCCTCCTCAAAACATGTTTTCTATCTGGAAATCAGCTACGCTGGACAAAATGGCTGTCTCAAAATTTTGATTGGATGTGTTTGGGGAAAAGGTGGGCGTGGAAGGGGTGTTAGTTGCCTTCCAATCGCTTTTGACTATGAAAAAGAAAACTAGCCACTCCAATTTACAATCGAATGAGCCCTTTTCCAAGTTTCTACGACAAAGATTTCAATAAAAACTTATATGCCCCCAGGGCATAACTTATAACCCTTGCCCTGAAGACTCTGGGGGGAATGTCCTAATTAAAGGTATGATTTCCTGAACTTTAAACTGCGTGGAACAAAATAGCTGTCTCAAAATTTTGATTGGATGTGTTTGATGGAAATGGTGGCCGTGAAAGGGGTGTTAGTTGCCTTCCAATCACTTTCGACTATTAAAAAGGGCACTAGCCATTTCAATTTCAAATCGAATGACCCCTTTTTGAAGTTTCTACGACAAAACGTTCTGGAAAATTCTTATATGCCTCCAGGACATAACTTACAACCCTTGCCCTGGGGGCTGTGGCGGATGGGGTTTGTCATCCTCAAATACCTAATTTCCAGAACTTTCAACTACGTTGAACAAAATGGTTATATCAAAATTTTGATTGGATGTGTTTGGGAAAAGGGTTAGCGTGAGAGGGGGCTAGTGCCCTGAGGGCTGTGGGGGAGTGTCCACCTCAAAAATATAATTTATTTCCGGGCAAATTTTCACCGGAATTGAATTGTCTAGAGGATATTTCCGTGGGGATTGAGTTTCCCCGTGGAGGTGGGGCCAGATTTCCTGGCACTAATAACAAACGATTAGAAATTACATTAAAAAAAAAATTCAACTGAAATTAAGGAGCAACATTAAACTTAACAAGAACATAAATTATTACGTATGCAGAAGGGGTTGCCCCTTCTTCAACACCTTGCTCTTTACGCTAACATTTGACTTTTGTCTCAATTCTTTAAGAATGACTCCTGAAACACAATGGCCGTTTAATTAGAACAATAAGACGCTTTTTTAAAAGTACTAAGAAACTTTAGCGTACAGAGCGAGGTGTTGAGGAGGGGGAACCGTCCTTTACATGCGTAATAAGTTCTGTTCGTTTTAAATTTTAATGTTGCTCCTTACTTTCGATTGAAAAAACTTTTTTTATTTAACTGAAAATTAAAGTTCAGGCGATGATTATAATCATTACTTTAATGGTATGTAAAAATCACACGCAATAAAATATAGAAAATAATGAACAATCAATAAAAACAAAAATATTAAATAACAGTCACAAGTTTCATTTAGATAGGGTACTCGCGTAATTAGTGTATATTACGAAGTGATTAATCATCCGTTGAGATAGCTTATAATATGCAACCATTGCCGCATGAATCACTTGAATCAAACTAGAATCACTCTTTTTCCTCGACTGAACCACAAATTATACTTAGAGTTGATTAGACCCAACGATGCACCAATCCTCCCTTTCTATGTCTCGAGCTCTTCTGTGAAAATTGATGTGTACCTTTCTATGAAAACCCCCCAGGAGGGCGGACAAAGTGTTTACTTGCTCCATTGCCAAAGAAGACAAAAATATATAAACAGTAGAAAATTTTGCAGTGTCTAGTAAATCACCTCCCCTCCCATACAAGTTTTATGCACCTCCTGCCTCACTGGAAAAACTTAAGTGGATTCCCATCGACAGGGGATTTTGAAATCTTCCCAAGATAATAAGCACTGCAAGCAACCCATCTGTTAAAAAAAATAAATTATACGGCAACAAAAACACTCATCCTCGCCAATCTTGCTTCTAGGTTGTCCTGTAACTAGTAATCCGTGATATTCGTCAGTATTTGCGCTGGGGTAAGAAAGAAAAATATCAACTTGCTTTAAGCACTCTTGAGTTCCTTTTCTTTTGCTATGTAAATTGTTGGGGACCTGGGCTCTGTTTTGTTCCTTTTCAAAGGGCTTTTATCAAACTTCATATGTCTTGGTAAAAGAGAAAACAGCAGGTAAAGATTGTAGATGCCTGGTTTCCAACTAGCCTCTTAATGCATGCTCTTAGTTTAGCTTTATTAATGCATAAGAATCATTCTATGCGTAATGATCGAAAATTGGCTAGAGGACTTTTGAAATAAATAATATGAAATATTTGTTGTTGTTTTTTTATATAGAGAAATCACTTTATTTGCATAAATATTTACAAACTTCCAGAAGCCTGGTCATTCAGGCTTGTCAGACACTATCTCCTTTCAACTTAACATCCTCACATCTTTTAAACAAAAAACAAACAAAAAACGACGAGACACCTCTTGCTCAATCAATTCCCCGACGGGTAAATTTTATATTTACTCTGGAAAAAATATTGTAAGTAGGATTTGTCTACTAGTACACCTGTATGAATGTGGTTTGTAGGTAACACAGATCTTACTTTTAAAGGTATAAAAAATTTAGAAAGTTACAAAAACAAGCTTTATATTCTTAATATTTTTTAGCTTTATTTTATAAAAACACCCAATAAGGATGGTTATAGCTGATAGGGTATTTTAAAAGCTACCCAAGACTAAAATGAGATATTTCAAAAAATTAAAAAACAAATGTTTTGCCTCCAGTGTACTAAAAATCTCTTCTTTGGTTTTACCACCAAGACAAACGGATTTTTTCTACAGCTAAAAATGAAAATTTGGGGTGTTTCGTTTCATATTTTCCCACTGGCAGTTTTTGTGTCCTGAACATCCCTCATTTCCATTTTTAGCTTTAAAAATATCAATTTTACCAGGATACAGTTTATAGATATTTCAATTAGAGATAAAATCTTTTTATTTTGTTATATAGGTGAATCATGCGGATGATGGTGGAATCATGGTAGCTCTGTGGTCAGATGCTTATGAAGGTGGATTCGCACCAACCAAATGGACAGGCAGCTTGGAAATCCTTAAAAGATACTGGGAGTCAAAAGAGCCAGTCAAGTTTGGACAGTGTTTTAACTTTGCTGGTGTCATTACTACAAGTAAGCATCAGTTACTTATAAAGGAAAGAAAAGGATAAATTACATGAATTTGGTCTTATTAACAATCTAAAAAGAAAATGGAAAGCATAAGTGAGAGTAAGCTCTACACCTTTCAAGAAAATTATTTACTGTTTTCCTTCCATATTGTTTATATAATTTCTCATACTTATATTATCTGGACCAAATTATACACCCCCCTCCCGATTCTAAACCAGCTAAGAAATAAGGTTCCATATATATGGCAATATTCGGAACGGTTGTTTGCAAGGGATTCAAAGACGTAACAAGATAAATTGCAGAGGAAACCTTAGAAGTCAGAAAACTTCTCGCGGGGAGCGTAAGAACCAAATTCTTACCTATCCTCCTCTTACTTGCATATCTGAAGTAGTTCTTTCATTAAGGCTACTTCAAAAAACTTAATAAAAGATTTAAAAATCTTCGTAAATTATTTAAATTATTTTTTAATGTTTAGTTTTTGTATTATTGTTTATCAGTGCTATAGCCAAAGAGGTTTTGGGACTTTCTTTTTTACACTTCTTAATGTAAGAGGGTGTGAGATATCTGCTCTCCTAAACTATTGAGTTGTTTTATAATAAGTTTTTCCCGATTGTTTCAGGATATCCCTGAAACAATTCTATAAGTGGCGTATCTTTTTTTTTTTTACCAAAGCTTGCTTTCACTTTAGACTCAATAAAAATACTAGAAAACTATACTAGAATCAGCTGTTGATTCTCCATATTTTTTCATATTGATTAAACCCAGTGGCGCCAATTCACGAAAATGTAGGGGGGGGGGGACGGATTTTTTTTCGATTTTTTTTTTAATTAAGATGCAAAAAAAGAACAACATTTAGCAAACATACCTAAAACAAAGGGTAGCGGCGAGGTCGCTGCTTGGCAAAATCGTCGACTAATCTATCCAAATCCAGTTTCTTTACCTCCTCTTTTTCAACGGCCATTATCATGAGATCACTGAGTCTGTCGTTTCCCATCGTCGATCGCAGATAGTCTTTCACACGCCCTACTGCCAAGAAGAACCATTCATTACTGGCAGTGGTCACAGGCAAATTAGCAACTAGCTTCATCAGTTTTAGCACTGCAGAATAGGCAATTGGGAGGTCGGATAAGGTTTCGATAGCTCGAAGAAGATCCATTTTTGAAATATCACTTTTTGACAAATGCAGCTCTGAAAGAGAAAACTGGAATTCTATGTCATGGTCGTCGACACCAAGGATCTCTTGATAATGACACATAACTCTTTCTACTTTCGAAAGTTCGAGAAAGTTGGAACTTGAGGGGTCGAAGGCAGATAAAGCTTTGAGCAGAGGCATATTCTGCATAAAACGTTGGTCCATCTCACTCGTGAAACGATCTATTACCTCAAAGTACAGAAGTTTACCTCAGTCTGATTCAACGGGCTGACTGATATTGCGTTTACCGGTTGTTGAGTTTGAAAGAAAAGCTTTGAGACGAATGGAAATGGCTTGACTTCTCTTGTTTCGAGCACTGGTTTTAGATTGTGGAGATTTCGATTCCTGGATATCGTTTAGAGCTAAGAATTCAGATATGTTTTTGCTTAAGTTGTTCCATTCGTTATCATTTCTCAGCTTTTGGAGTGTCTCATATGTCCCAGAAATCAGTGAAAGTGCCTTATAAATCAACAAACTTCTGGATTGAAGTTGCTCTGATAAACAATTTACAATGACTAATACTTTTTCCACTATGTGTAAAGTTGAAACAAAAGAGGCAGAGTTGATTTTGTCCAGTAGTCCTTTTGCTTCACACGCTGCCTCGCCGTTGGAACTACCGGAGACTGCAGCAAGCACAGCAGCAATACAATCAAATCTGGCCTTCACCTTCGAAATAGAGCGGACTGCGTAAAACCAGCGAGTCTGGACGGTCCTCTCTAGCTCCAAGACTTTCTGCCCGCTAATACACTGGGATTCCAAAAATAACTCGTGACGAGTATTGCTGCATGATATAAATGCGTAAAGTCTTTGCATCACAGAGGAAAATTCAAAAAGTTGGCTGATATTTTTGAAGCAGTCAGTCAAACCCTAGTTTAATCGGTGGATATGACAGTGTACAAAAACTGCATGAGGCATCTTCTCCCTAAGCTTTGCTTGAACTTCATTAAATTCCCCACTCATAACAGATGCGCCCTCATAACATTGGGCAATACACAGCATCAATTCTACACCAAGCTTTTCTATAGTTTCACAAATAGAGGTGGATAAGCTCTCGGCGTCTAATTTGTGCATGTGATAGCAGCCGATTGGTCGCTCCACTACTTTTCCATTTGATATGTACCTGAGTAGGATCGCTAATTGTTCTTTTCTAGAAACGTCTTTTGTCTCGTCGACAAGAATAGCAAAGTAATTAGCTGATTTTACTTCTGAAATAATATCTTGGCGCAAGGCATTTCCTATCAGTGTAACTGCGTCATTTTGGTACTGATGGCTGCAATAGTGACCATATCGGCGCTGTAACTTGGCCTTCAGCTTTTCACCGCCTTTAGACATTTCCTCCATCAATTCAACCAAATTACCCCGGTTTGTATATTTTTCTGATTCGTCATGACCCCTCAAAACAAGACCCTGGCGGCCAAGAAAGCAAATAGTGCGAAAAATGTACTTCACATGATCTCTATTTTCCTGAGCCTCTTGAGATCTGGATTGATTTAAGGCATTCACTATAGATTTCGAAGTATCAGTACTCATTATCTTAAATTCCGTCCATGCTGACATACAACGCCTATGTCTTTCAGAACCATCATGTTGCTTTAATAGAGCAGAACTATCTTTCCACTTGCAAAATCCTGACTCAATGAAAGCCCTTTTTCCAGCAGTTTCTCCAGCCCTTAGAGTCACCATAGAAAAATGGCGGCAAGCAAAACAAAACACGGAATTCAAGGTTTTTGAGTATTCAATCCATTCATAAGTCTTATAGTAATGGGCACTGAATTTCCTTCCGTTAGAAGTGGAAGCCGGATATCTCAAGAATAGGTTGAGCTGGTTTGTCGTGACGCGTCCTAGAGATATCTGAGAGAGTTTCTTGACTGCTACTGGAACCCGCAAGGGGTTCAGCGATGCAGACCGAACTCTCATGTTGATCTCATGATTCTGTCACAGGTGGGGAGTAGAAGTGACCCTATTGACCCGGTCACCCACCCCTGCTGCCATCTACAATTTAGTTTAATGCTGACGGGACATAATTTATTCAAGGATTATCGATCGAGTCTACTGTGTGTGTGTCAAGGTCAATCGATCTGTTGTTGTTTGGCCACGTGCGAATGACATGAGGGATGATTTACATAATCGATGGGGTAAATATTTATTCACGAGCATGGGGATGTCTGGACAAAATTTATACAAGGATTATCGATCGAGTCTATTGGGTGTGTGTCAAGGTCAATCGATCTGTTGTTGTTTGTCCACGTGCGAATGACATGTGGGTGATTTACATAATCGATGGGGGAATTATTGATTCACGAGCGTGAGGAATTATGAAACAATATGGTCATAGAGTCCCTAGGGGGAAAGATTACGTAATCGCTCAATGACCTCTTTTTCCAAGGTCGATTTATTTGATGTTTTTCTCGGCTAGCCTGCCCTGAGAACTTGATTTACATAATCGATGGGGGACATAATTTATTCACGAGCATAGCACCTGTGAACTTGATTTACATAATCACTAGGGGAAATTATTGATTCACGAAGGGGAGAATTAGGAAACATTAAGGCTTCTTTAATCTTAGGTCTGAAGAAGGGGGGAATTAAGAAACAAACATGGCTTCATTGTTGTTTGGTTAGCTTAACCTGAGAAATAGCACCTGTGAACTTGATTTACATAATCGCTAGGGGAAATTATTGATTCACGAAGGGGAGAATTAAGAAACATTAAGGCTTCTTTAATCTTAGGTCTGAGGGATAAACATTCTTCATGACAGAGAGAAAAATTAATATTCTATTTTTAAATAGGGCTTCATTGATCTTCAGTGTCAGGAATTATAATAGACATCACATGTTATCTTGGACTTATGTGGGAGTCTAAAGAGATAGAAATTATATTTTTAAATACGGCTTCACGGAGCTTTAAGTCGGAGAGATAAATTGATATTCTAACGAAACCCTAATAGTTTAGCTAGGAAAATTTATGAGATGAAGAGATTAACGTAGGAAAGGGTTTCCTAGAAATTTGAAATGGGCTAGCGCAGAGATGCCAAACAAAAGGAAAACGCTGAAATTACGTTTATGGATTATTTGGGTGAAACCGTTTTATCCATTTTATGGGATTATTTTGGCGAAACAGTTTGAGCCATTTGAAAGAAGATTTTAAGAAAGGTTTTAGAAGAGAATTTGAGGGTGAAACTCTGTGGTCATTATAATACACAAGTTCCATTTGAACAGTGTTGTGAGGTCCCCTACCCCAACCCCAAAGGGTTCCAATCCCCCACCCCAACCCCGAAGGAAGCCCCCCGGTACTCAAAGGTCCCCCAAGCTCCCAAAGAGCCCCAGCCCCCCAAACGCCCTTCTCAGACCCTCAAAGGCCCTCCTCTGGTCCTCAAAGGGCCCCCGGACCCCCAAAGGGCCCCCCAGACCACAGAGGCCCTCCCCCCGGTCCTCAATGGTCCCCCGGGCTCCCAAAGAGCCACCGGTGCCCCCAAAGGCCCACCCAGACCCCCAAAGGCCATCCCCGGGCCCCCCAAAGGACCATCGAGCTCCCAAAGGACCAACGGGGTCCCAAAGGCCCTACACCGGCCCCAATGGTCTCCCAAGGTCCCATAGTGCCCCAGCCCCCCAAACTCCCTTCTCAGACCCTCAAAGGACATCCCCGGGCCCCCCCCAAAGGTCCATCGAGCTCCCAAAGGACCAACGGGTCCCAAAGGCCCGCCACCGGTCCCCAAATGTCCCCCAGGCACCCAAAGGCCCTCCCTGTGCCACAAAGGCCCCCCAAGCTCCCAAAGGGCCACCGGCGCCCCCCAAGGCCCACCCAGACCCCCAAAGGACCGCCCCGGGCCCCCCAAAGGCCCATCGAGCTCCCAAAGGACCAACGGACCCCAAAGGCCCTCCCCCGGCCCCCAAATGTCCTTCCGGACCCCCAAAGGCCCTCCCTGTGCCCCAAAGGCCTACCGGTCCCCAAATGTCCCTCCGGACCCCCCAAGGCCCTCCCTGTGGCCCCCCCCCGTGCACCCGTCTTTCGTTGATGTGTGTCGTCTGAAACCGATGATTTGGGATGTGTAGTTTGCTACTTCAGGCTTTTCTGAGCTAAGGTTTCCTAGTATTTCCTAGGTGAATGTTGTCTGAAACCAATAGTTTGGGATGTGTAGTTTGCTATTTTTGACTTTTCTGATCTAGGTTTTTTAGTCTTTCATGGGTGGATGTAGACTGAAACCGATGATTTGGGATATGTAGTTTGCTTTGTTTGAATTTTCTGGTCTGGAGTTCTTAGTCTTTCTTAGGTGTGGGTTGTCTGAAACCTAGGATTTGGGAGTGTTAGATTGCTACTTTTGACTTTTCTGAGCTTGATTTCTTAGCCTATCATAGGTGTTTGTTGTCTGAAAGCTATAGTTTGGGATGACTAGTTTGCTATTTTTGACTTTTCTGAGCTAGGTTTCTTAGCCGTTCATAGGTGAGTGTTGTCTGAAACCTATGATTTGGGATATGTAATTTGCTATTTCCGACTTGTCATCCCCGGATATCTTAGTCTTTCGTATGTGTGTGGTGTCTGAAACCTATGATTTAGGATGTGTGGGTTGCTATTTTCTGACATTTCTGAGCTGAATTTCTTAGCCATTCATATGTGAGTGTTGACTGAAACCTACGATTTGGGATGGTTAATTTTCTATTTTTGACTTTTCTGAGCTGGATTTCTTAGCCATTCGTAGGTGTGTGTTGACTGAAGCCAATGATTTGCGAGGTATAGTTTGCTTTTTGGAATTTTCAGAGCTAGGATTCTTAGTCGCTGATAGGTGTGTATTTTCTGAAACTTCTACGTTGGGATGATTAGTTGGCTATTTCAGACTTTTCTGAGCTAAGCTTTCTTAGTATTTTGTAGGTGAATGCTGTCTGAAACCTACAGTTTGGGATATGTAAATTAATATTTCGGGGTTTTCAGAGTTGGATTTCTTAGTCTTTCATAGGCGTGTGGTGTATGAAACCTATGATTTTAGATGTGTAATTTGCTATTTTCGACTTTTCTGAGATAGGTTTCTTTGCCTTTCATAGGCATGTATTGTCAGAACATTATGATTTGGGATGGGTAGTTTGATATTTAATTCTTTTCTGAGCTAAGGTTTTACAGTATTTAGTAGGTGAATATTGTCTGAAACCAATAGTTTGGGATGAGTAGTTTGCTATTTTGAATTTTATGAGCTAGGTTTCTTAGTCTTTCGTTGGTGTGTGTTGACTGAAACCTATGATTTGGAATATGTAGTTTTCTATTTTTGACTTTTCTGAGCTGGATTTCTTTGTCTTTCATAGTTGTGTGTTGTCTGAAACCTATGATTTGGGATGTGTTGATTGCTAATTTTGACTTTTCTGAACTGGATTTCTTAGCCTTTCATAGGTGTTTGTTGTCTGAAACCTATAGTTTGGGATGACTAGTTTGCCATTTATGACTTTTCTGAGCTAGGTTTCTTAGCCGTTCATTGGTGAGTGTTGTCTGAAACCTATGGTTTGGGATATGTAATTTGCTATTTTTGACCTTTCATAACCGGATTTCTTAGTCTTTCATAGGTGTGAGGTGTCTGAAACCTATGATTTGGGGTGGGTGGGTTGCTATTTTTTGACTTTTCTGAGAAGGATTTCTTAGCCATTCGTATGTGTGTGTTGACTGAAACCTATGATTTGGGATGGTTAATTTGCTATTTTTGACTTTTCTGAGCTAGATTTCTTAGCCTTTCATAGGTGTGTCCTTTCAGAAAATTATGATTTGGGGGGTATAGTTTGCTTTTTGGACTTTTCAGAGCTATGATTCTTAGTCACTCATAGGTGTTTGTTGTCTGAAACTTCGAGTTTGGGATGAGTACTTGGCTATTTCAGACTTTTCTAAGCTAAGGTTTCGTAGTATTTCGTAGGTGAATGTTGTCTGAAACTTATGATTTGGGTTATACAATTTACTTTTTTGGGCTTGTCTGCGGGGGTTTTCTTAGTCTTTCATAGATGTGTCTTGTCTGAAACCTATGATTTTGGGTTGGTGGTTTGCTAATTTTGACTTATCTTAGCTCGATATCCTACCCTTTCATAGTAGTAAGTTGTATGAAACCTATAGTTAGGGATGACTAGTTTGCTATTTTTGACTTTTCTGAGCTAGGTTTCTTAGCCTTTCATAGGTGAGTGTTGTCTGAAACATATGATTTGGGATATGTAAATTACTATTTCGGGCTTTTATAAGCTAGATTTCTTAGTCTTTCGTTGGTGTGTGTTGTCTGAAACTTATGATTTGGGATGGATGGATTGCTACTTTTGCCTTTTCTGAGCTGGATTTCTTAGCCTTTCATAGGTGTTTGTTGTCTGAAACCTATAGTTTGGGATGACTAGTTTGCTATTTTTGACTTTTCTGAGATAGATTTCTTAGCCTTTCATAGGTGTGTCCTTTCAGAAACCTATGATTTGGATTATGTAGTTTGCTATTTTTGACTTTTCTGGGCTGGATTTATTAGCCTTTCATAGGTGTGTGTTGACTGAAACCTATGATTGAGATGAGTGGTTTGATATTTTTGTCTTTTCTGAGCTAGTTTTCTTCACACAAAAACTTACACACACACACACACACACACACAAGAAAACTAACAAACACACACACCAAAAAACAAACACACACAAAAGCATAGACACAAAAAAACAAACACACACACACACACAAAAACTTACACCCACACGCAAAAACTTACACCCACACTCAAAAACTTACATGCACACAAAAACTTACATGTACACAAAAACTTACACACACACTAAAACTTACACACACACACAAAAACTTAAAAACACACACAAAAACTAAAACACACACACGAAAACTTATGCACACACACACACACACACACACAAACAAAAATACAAAAAAAAAAATAACAAATTCAAACTAAAAATTACTTTAACATAAAATATTACATGCACTAAAAAAATAAAAAAATAAAAAACAATTTATAGCAAAATATTACTATTACACACACACACTAAAAATTAAACTAAGAATCGAAAACATACACACACATACACACAAAAACTTAACAACCCACACATGAAAACTTACATACACACACACACGAAAACATACACACACACAAGCCAAAACATACACACACACAAAAACTTTCACACACACACACACACACAAAACTTACACATGCACACGAAAACTTACATGCACACAAAAACTTACATGCACACAAAAACACACACACACACACACACACACACACACACACACACACACACACACACACACACACACACACACACACACACACACACACACACACACACACACACACACACACACACAAAACTTACACACACACACAAAACTTACACACACACAAAACTACACACACACACACACACACAAAAACTTACACATGCACACGAAAACTTACATGCACACAAAAACTTACATGCACACAAAAACTAACACACAAACACACACAAACAAAAAAAAAAAAAGACCAAACACCTCCACCAAAAATCTCACACACACACACACACACGAATAAATAAATATAAACGCAAAAAAAAGCACAAACAAAAAAACTTAAAAACAAACACACACAAAAAAAACTTACACATCAACACAACAAAACTCACACACACACGCACAAAAACTTACAAACACACACACACAAACTACAAACACACAATAAACACACACACACACACACAAACTTACAAACACACACACTAAAAATCACACACACATTCAAAAACTTACACACACAAAAACTAACACACACTCACACACACACACACACAAACACACAAACACAGATACATACAAAAAACATACACACACACAAAAACACACACACACAAACTAACAAAAACACACACAAAAACTAACACACACAAACAAAATATAAGACACACACAAACTTACACATACACACAAAAACTTACACACACACGCAAAAACTTACATGAACACACAAAATTACATTCACAAAAAAAATAACACAAACACCCAAACATACACAAACGCAAACAAAAATACACACACATTCACACAAAAAAACACAAAAACAAATAAAAAATCAAACACAAACACAAATACACACACACACACACACACACACACACGTACACACACACATTACACACACAAAAACTTACACACACACACACATAGAACTTACACACAACACACACACACAAAACTTACACACACAGCACACACAAAAACTTACACACACATACACACAAAAACTTACATTCACACAAAAAATTACACACACAAAAACTTACACACACGAACAAAAAATTACACACACACACACAAAAACTTACACACACACACACGAAAACTAACGCACACACAATAAAACTTACACACACAAACACCAAAAGTAACACACACCCAAAAACTTACAAACTCACCATATCATAGTTACATCGTCATAATTTTTCAAATTTCATTTTGAATTTCTGTCGTGAAATGCAAGATTTGGAATATTTCAGTAGTGGCTTATTGTGCTTTACCTTCTCACAGTTACATTCTCTTGATTTTTCGAAGTTCATTTTGAATTTCTGTCATGAAATGCAAGAGTTGGAAAATTGGGGTCTTAGTCCACCAGCCCGAATGGTGGAAATCCACTAGCTCAGTATTGGGGTCCCAGTCCACCAGCCTGAACGGTGGAAATTCACTAGCTCAGAATTGGGGTCATAGTCCACCAGCCTGAATTTTGTAAATCCACTAGCTCAATTTGGGGGTCTCAGCCCACTAGTCTTAATGATGTAAATTCCCTGTTTAAGTTAGGTTAGGTTAAATTATCATGAGATATCATTACAAGTTATACTAAAGTTTTCCGGCGAGTATGGTTAGGTTAGACTAGATTAAGTTAGGTTAGGTTAAGTTAGGTTAGGTTTGCCCATGTACGCTTCAATTAGGTTAGCTTAGGTTTGGTGAGAGACAGGCAAAAAGTTAGGTGTATGATTAGGTTAGGTTAGGTTGGATTAAATTAGGTTAGGTTTTTCCGGTGAGTATGGTTAGGTTAGACTAGATTAAGTTAGGTTAGGTTAAGTTAGGTTAGGTTAGCCCATATACGCATCACTTAGGTTAGCTTAGGTTTGGTGAGAGACAGGCAAACAGTGAGGGGGATGAGTAGGTTAGGTTAGGTGAGAGTAAATTAGGAGAGGGTAAATTAGGTTAGGCTAGGTTACCCGACGTTCGTGCGCGTACGTAGGCGAACCTAGCCTCACCTAACTTAACCTAACCTAATTTAATCTAACCTACCCGAACCTAATCATACACCTA
Source organism: Artemia sp. Qi Xiang Cuo (assembly GCF_049724085.1). Taxonomy (NCBI): domain Eukaryota; kingdom Metazoa; phylum Arthropoda; class Branchiopoda; order Anostraca; family Artemiidae; genus Artemia; species Artemia sp. Qi Xiang Cuo. The sequence goes on from NC_142805.1 coordinate 19,903,067, forward strand.
ACTGTTTGCCTGTCTCTCACCAAACCTCAGCTAACCTAAGTGAAGTGTACATTGGGCTAACCTAACCTAACTTAACCTAACCTAACTTAATCTGGTCTAACCTAACCATACTCGCCGGAAAAACATATCCTAATTTAAACCAACCTCACCGAACAACATCATAAACCTAACTTTTGCCTGTCTCTCACCAAACCTAAGCTAACCTAAGTGAAGCGTAAATGGGCTAACCTAACCTAACTTAACCTACCCTAACTTAATCTAGTCTAACCTAACCCTACGCGCCGATAAAGTTTAGGATAAATTATCCTGCTCGCTCATGATAATTTAACATAACCGAACTTAAACAGTGATTTTACATCATTCATACTGGTGGGCTGAGACCCCAAGATTGAGCTAGTGGATTTCCACCATACAGGCTGGTGGACTAAGACCCCAATTCTGAGCTAGTGAATTTCCACTGTTCAGGCTGGTGGACTGTGACCCCAATACTGAGCTAGTGGATTTCCACCATTCGGGCTGGTGGAATAAGACCCCAATTTTCCAACTCTTGCATTTCATGACAGAAATTCAAAATGAACTTTTAAAAATCAAGAGAATGTAACTGTGAGAAGGTAAAGCACAACAAGTCACTACTGAAATATTCCAACTCTTGCATTTCACGACAGAAATTCAAAAGGAAATTTGAAAAATTAAGACAATGTAACTCTGATATGGTAAGTGTGTAAGTTTGTGTGTGTGTGTAAGTTTTGACGTGTGTGTGTGTAAGTTTTCGTGTGTGTAGGTAAGTTTTCGTGTGAGTGTGTGTGAGTTTTTTTGCGTGTGTTTTAGTTTGTTTGAGTTTGTGTTAGTTTGTGTGTGTGTAAGTTTTTGTATTAATGTTAGTTTTTGTGTGCTTGTTATTTTTTGCGTGTGTGTGTAAGTTTTTGTGTGTGTGTGTGTGTAAGTTTTTGTGTGTCTAAGTTTTTGTGTGTGTAAGTTTTGACGTGTGTGTGTGTGTGTGTGTGTGTGCATGTAGTATGTGTGTGTGTTTTTGTTTTTTGTTTTTTTTGTTTTATTTTGTGTTTTTGTTTTTTTTATTTTTGGTGTGTTTGTGTGTATTTTTTTGTGTGTGTGTGTAAGTTTTTTTGCGTGTGTTTAATTTTTTGTGTGTGTGTGTAAGTTTTTGTGTGCTTGTAAGTTTTTGTGTGCATGTAAGTTTTTGCGTGTGGGTTTAAGTTTGTGTGTGTGTGTGTTAGTTTTTGTGTGTCTAAGATTGTGTGTGTGGGTGTCATTTTTTGTGTTTGTGTGTGTAAGTTTTTGTGTGTGTGTGTGTGTGTGTGTAAGTTTTTGTGTGTGTGTGTGTGTGTGTTTGTGTCTGGGTGTGTGTGTCTGTGTGTGTATTTTTGTGTGTGTGTTAGTTTTTGCGTGTGTGTGTATGTGTTCGTGTGTGTGTGTTTTAGTTTGTTTGTGCGTGTGTGTGTTTGTGTGTGTGTTTGTGTGTGTGTGTTTTTAATATTGCGTGCGTGTGTGTGTGAGTTTTTTTTTTTTCATTGTTTTAGTTTTTTTTTTGTGTGTGTGTGTGTGTTAGTTTTTGTGTGTGTGCAAGTTTTGGAGTGTGTATGTATGTTTTCGTGTGTGTGTGTGTGTGTGAGTTTTGTGTGTGTGTGTGTGTGTGTGTGTGTGTGTGTGTGTGTGTAAGTTTTTGTGTGCATGTAAGTTTTTGTGTGCATGTAAGTTTTCATGTGCATGTGTAAGTTTTTGTGTGTGTGTGTGTGTGTGTGTGTTTTGTGTGTGTGTGTGAGTTTTCGTGTGTGTGCGTGTGAGTTTTGTGTGTGTGTGTGTGTTTGTGTGTTTGTGTGTGTGTGTTTGTGTGTGTGTGTGTGTGTGTGTGTGTGTGTTTGTGTTTGTGTGTGTGGGTGTGTGTGTGTGTGTGTGTGTGTGTTTGTGTGTGTGTGTGTAAGTTTTTGTGTGCTTGTAAGTTTTTGTGTGCATGTTAGTTTTCTTGTGCATGTGTAAGTTTTGTGTGTGTGTGTGTGTGTGTAAGTTTTTGTGTGCGTGTAAGTTTTGGCATGTGTGTGTGTAAGTTTTAGTGTGTGTGTGTGTGTAAGTTTTCATGTGTGGGTGTGTAAGTTTTTATGTGTATGTGTGTGTAAGATTTCGTGTGTGTGTAAGTTTTAGTGTGTGTGTGTAAGTTTTTGTGTGGGAGTGTTAGATTGTGTGTGTGTGTAAGTTTTTGTGTGAATGTAAGATGTTATGTGCTTGTAAGTTTTCGTGTGGATGTGTAAGTTTTTTGTGTGTTTGTGTTTGTGTGTTTTTGTGTATGTGTGTGCATAATTTTTCGTGTGTGAGTGTTTGTTCTTGTGTGTGTTTCTAAGTTTTTTTGTGTGTGTGTAAGTTTTAGTGTGTGTGTAAGTTTTTGTGTACATGTAAGTTTTTGTGTGAATTTAAGTTTTTGCGTGTGTGTGTAAGTTTTTGCGTGTCGGTGTAATTTTTTGTGTTTGTGTGTGTGTTAGTTTGTGGATGTCTAAGCTTTTGTGTGTGTAAGTTTTGAAGTGTGTGTGTGTGTAAGTTTTCGTTGTGTGTGTGTGTGTGTGTGTGTGTAAGTTTTTGTGTGAAGAAAACTAGCTCAGAAAAGACAAAAATAGCAAACCACTCATCTCAATCATAGGTTTCAGTCAACACACACCTATGAAAGGCTAATAAATCCAGACCAGAAAAGTCAAAAATAGCAAACTACATAATCCAAATCATAGGTTTCTGAAAGGACACACCTATGAAAGGCTAAGAAATCTAGCTCAGAAAATTCAAAAATAGCAAACTAGTCATACAAAAATATAGGTTTCAGACAACATACACCTATGAAAGGCTAAGAAATCCAGCTCAGAAAAGTCAAAAGTAGCAATCCATCCATCCCAAATCATAGGTTTCAGACAACACACACCAACGAAAGACTAAGAAATCTAGCTTATAAAAGCCCGAAATAGTAATTTACATATCCCAACTCATATTTTTCAGACACCATTCACCTATGAAAGGATAATAAAAATATATCATAAAACTCAAATATAGATCACTATTCATCCAAATCTATAGTTTTCTTACAACAAACCCCTATGAAAGGCTAAGAAATCCAGCTAAGAAAAGTCAAAAGTAGCAATCCACCCATCCCAAATCATAGGTTTCAGACAACACACACCTATGAAAGACTAAGAAATCCAACTCAGAAAAGCCCGAAAAAGTAATTTACATATCCCAAATCATAAGTTTCAGACAGCATTCACCTACGAAATACTAAGAAACCTTAGCTTAGAAAAGTCTGAAATAGCCAAGTACTCATCCCAAACTCGAAGTTTCAGACAACAAACACCTATGAGTGACTATGAATCCTAGCTCTGAAAAGTCCAAAAAGCAAACTATATCTCCCAAATCATAATTTTCTGAAAGGACACACCTATTAAAGGCTAAGAAATCTAGCTCAGAAAAGTCAAAAATAGCAAATTAACAATCCCAAATCATAGGTTTCAGTCAACACACACCTACGAATGGCTAAGAAATCCTGCTCAGAAAAGTCAAAAAATAGCAACCCACTCACCCCAAATCATAGGTTTCAGACACCACACACCTATGAAAGACTAAGAAATCCGGTTAAGAAAGGTCAAAAATAGCAAATTACATATCCCAAATCATAGGTTTCAGACAACACTCACCTATGAACGGCTAAGAAACCTAGTTCAGAAAAGTCAAAAATAGCAAACTAGTCATCCCAAACTATAGGTTTCAGACAACAAACACCTATGAAAGGCTAAGAAATCCAGCTCAGAAAAGTCAAAAGTAGCAATCAACCCATCCCAAATCATAGGTTTCAGACAACACACACCTATGAAAGACAAAGAAATCCAGCTCAGAAAAGTCAAAAATAGCAAACTACATATACCAAATCATAGGTTTCAGTCAACACACACCAACGAAAGACTAAGAAACCTAGCTCAGAAAAGTCAAAATAGCAAACTACTCATCCCAAACTATTGGTTTCAGACAACATTCACATACGAAATACTAGAAAAACTTAGCTCAGAAAAGCCTGAAATATAAAACTAAACATCCCAAATCATAATGTTCTGACAATACAGATCTATGAAAGGCTAAGAACACGATCTATGAACAGTCGAAACTATCAAATGACACATACCAAATCCTCTGTTTCAGACACAACAAGCCTAAGAAATACTAAGAAATCAAACTCTGAAAACACCAAACTAGAAATTTACGTATCCCCCACTATAGTTTTCAGACAGAAATCATCTACGAAATACTAAGAAACCTTAGCTCAGAAAAGTCTGAAATAGCCAACTACTCATCCCAAACTCGAAGTTTCAGACAACAAACACCTATGAGTGACTAAGAATCCTAGCTCTGAAAAGTCCAAAAAGCAAACTACACCCCCCCAAATCATAGGCTTCAGTCAACACACACCTACGAATGGCTAAGAAATCCAGCTCAGAAATGTCAAAAATAGAAAATTAACCATCCCAAATCATAGGTTTCAGTCAACACACACCTACGAATGGCTAAGAAACCCAGCTCAGAAATGTCAGAAAATAGCAACCCACACATCCCAAATCATAGGTTTCAGACACCACACACCTACGAAAGACTAAGAAATCCGGTTATGAAAAGTCGGAAATAGCAAATTACATATCCCAAGTCATAGGTTTCAGACAACACTCACCTATGAACAGCTACGAAACCTAGCTCAGAAAAGTCAAAAGTAGGAAACTAGTCATCCCAAACTATAGCTTTCAGACAACAAACACCTATGAAAGGCTAAGAAATCCAGCTCAGAAAAGTCAAAATTAGCAATCCACCCATCCCAAATCATAGGTTTCAGACAACACACACCTATGAAAGACTAAGAAATCCAGCTCAGAAAAGTAAAAAATAGCAAAATACATATCCCAAATCATCGGTTTCAGTCAACATACACCAACGAAAGACTAAGAAAACTAGCTCAGAAAAGTCAAAAATAGCAAACTACACATCCCAAACGATTGGTTGCAGACAACATTCACATAGGAAATACTATGAAACCTTAGCTCAGAAAAGCCTGAAGTAGCAAACTACACATCCCAAATCATAGGTTTCAGACGACACACATCAACGAAAGACGGGTGCACGGGGGGGGGGGGCACAGGGGGGGCCGTTGGGGGGCCGGAGGGACATTTGGGGACCGGTAGGCCTTTGGGGCCCAGGGCGGGCCGTTGGGGGTCCGGAAGGACATTTGGGGGCCGGGGCCGGGCCTTTGGGGGCCGTGGGTCCTTTGGGAGCTCGATGGGCCTTTGGGGGGCCCGGGGGTGTCCTTTGGGGGTCGGGGTGGGCCTGGGGGGGCGCCGGTGGCCCTTTGGGAGCTTGGGGGGCCTTTGTGGGACAGGGAGGGCGTTTGGGTGCCTGGGGGACATTTGGGGCCCGGTGGAGGGCCTTTGGGACCCGGTGGTCCTTTGGGAGCTCGATGGGCCTTTGGGGGGGCCTGGGGATGTCCTTTGAGGGTCTGAGGAGGGCGTTTGGGGGCTGGGGCTATATGGGACCTTGGGAGACCATTGGGGCCGGTGTAGGGCCTTTGGGACCCCGTTGGTCCTTTGGGAGCTCGATGGTCCTTTGGGGAGCCCGGGGATGGCTGTTGGGGGTATGGGTGGGTCTGTGGGGGCACCGGTGGATCTGTGGGAGCCCGGGGGACCAGGGCGGACTGGGGGGCGGGCTTCTGTGGTCTGGGGGGCCCTTTGGGGGTCCGGGGGCCCTTCGAGGACCAGAGGAGGGCCTTTGAGGGTCTGAGAAGGGCGTTTCGGGGGGCTGGGGCTCTTTGGGGGCTTGGGGGACCTTTGAGTACCGGGGGGCTTCCTTCGGGGTTGGGGTGGGGGATTGGAACCCTTTGGGGTTGGGGTAGGGGACCTCACAACACTGTTCAAATGGAACTTGTGTATTATAATGACCACAGAGTTTCACCCTCAAATTCTCTTCTAAAACCTTTCTTAAAATCTTCTTTCAAATGGCTCAAACTGTTTCGCCAAAATAATCCCATAAAATGGATAAAACGGTTTCACCCAAAAAATCCATAAACGTAATTTCAGCGTGTTCCTTTTGTTTGGCATCTCTGCGCTAACGCATTTCAAATTTCTAGGAAACCCTGTCCTACGTTAATCTCTTCATCTCATAAATTTTCCTAGCTAAACTATTAGGGTTTCGTTAGAATATCAATTTATCTCTCCGACTTAAAGCTCCGTGAAGCCGTATTTAAAAATAGAATTTCTATCTCTTTAGACTCCCGCATAATTCCAAGATAACATGTGATGTCAATTATGATTCCTGACACTAAAGATCAATGAAACCCTATTTAAAAATAGAATATTAATTTTTCTCTCTGTCCTAAAGAATGTTTATCCCTCAGACCTAAGATTAAAGAAGCCTTAATGTTTCTTAATTCTCCCCTTCGTGAATCAATAATTTCCCCTAGCGATTATGTAAATCAAGTTCACAGGTGCTATTTCTCAGGTTAAGCTAACCAAACAACAATGAAGCCATGTTTGTTTCTTAATTCCCCCTTCTTCAGACCTAAGATTAAAGAAGCCTTAATGTTTCCTAATTCTCCCCTTCGTGAATCAATAATTTCCCCTAGCGATTATGTAAATCAAGTTCACAGGTGCTATGCTCGTGAATAAATTATGTCCCCCATCGATTATGTAAATCAAGTTCTCAGGGCAGGCTAGCCGAGAAAAACATCAAATAAATCGACCTTGGAAAAAGAGGTCATTGAGCGATTACGTAATCTTTCCCACTAGGGACTCTATGATCATATTGTTTCATAAGTCCCCACGCTCGTGAATCAATAATTCCCCAATCGATTATGTAAATCACCTTCATGTCATTCGCACGTGGCCCAACAACAACAACAGATCGATTGACCTTGACACACCCACAGTAGACTCGATCGATAATCCTTGAATAAATTATGTCCCGTCAGCCCCAAGCTCGTGACTCAATAAGTCCCCCATCGATTATGTAAATCACCCCTCGTGTCATTCGCACGTGGCCAAACAACAACAGATCGATTGACCTTGACACACCCACATTAGACTCGATCGATAATCCTTGAATAAATTATGTCCCGTCAGCATTAAACTAAATTGTAGATGGCAGCAGGGGTGGGTGACCGGGTCAATAGGGTCACTTCTACTGTGGGGGAATGTATCTCAACTAACCCGAGACTTTGGGCGCTGACACTATTGCCAGTTTCTTGCACTAAAGTTTCTTCATTTTTCTTCCGCATTTTCACCGAAAAAAAATCCAAAGTTTGTTGTCGCTTTTTACTCATAGTTAAACGAGTAGTAGACAATGACATCACTCAGACACGGCAAGAGAAGAACTGAAGAAACACGTAGAAAAACACATAGAAAATAACTCCCAAAATCCACGGTGAAACTACCCCCCTTAGAAACCCCATAAACCAATCACTTACATTTCCTGTTCACGACAGTCCCATACACTCCACTAGGACTAGTCATCCCATAAACTATTCAACAACGTCAAGAATCTGCTGACCAAAACCCCTTGAAACCCTAGAACACATTTCCTTTCCCAGCTACTTAAAAAGGCAATATACAAAATTCATAGTTTACAACGAATTCTTCACAAGAATAATAACGAAACGGGTACTGACCACATGAAGCTTAGTTTTGAATGAACCCTACTCGGAAATAAAATAGTGTAGACGCGCTCGCTCTTAGACATTTCAAAACAAGATTATATAATGAGGGCACCAGTTTGTTGATCATATTTATTGGACCAGTTGCTGGTTTAATATAGCACATAGCTAAAATAGAAAATAGCTGTGAGATATAAATAAGAAGGTAATTTTCAAAGTCTAGGGGGGGGGCATGGCCCCCCTGCCCCCCCCCCTAATTGGCGCCCCTGATTAAACCTTTGCTGAAATTACTGAAACTCAGTCAGATTCACTTGCTATTGCTATTGTTCTGTTACCACTCTTCTAAAGATTTAGCTTTTTTCAGTTTGTCGATCTCTTGGTATTCCGTGCCGGCCTGTTACCAACTATGAATCGGCTCATGACTCCCACGGAAGTTTAACAGTAGATGTGATTGTAGATGATAATGGCTACCCCGTAGCAGAAAAGATATTTGACACAGTTTGGTAAGAATTTTCCATGTAGCTTATAAACAAGGGGGTTTGGTGCAGGAGCTTGCGCAGGTTTTCTGTAGATGAATAAGAAATTCGAACAAGCCAACAGCATTCGGTCAATATAGAACAGCTTTTACAAAATGTGGCTGAAATTTCTAAATTATTAGTGCGGTCCATTTTAGTGCTAAATTAAATATTTTTTTTTCAACTGAAGGTAAGGAGTAACATTAAAACTAAAAACGAATTGAAATTATTCCGTATATGAAGGGATTGTCCCCTTCCTCCTTACCTCGCTCTTCACACTAAAGTTTTTAGAACTTTTAAAAAAGGCTTCCTATTCTAATTAAACGCCCCTTGTATTTCAGGATTTGTTCTTAAAAAATTAGACAAACTGTCAAACTTAAGCGTAAAGAGCAAGGTATTGATGAGGAAGCAATCCGCTCATATATGGAATAATTCAGGCTCGTTTTCAGTTTTAAAGTGGCCCCTTACTTTCAGTTAAAAAGATTTTTTATTTAATTTCTGATCGTTTTTTAAATAACGCCGGTAAACCTGGCTTACCCTCCATGAAAAATTCCTTCCTCTGATGGGAAATCCTCTGTGGAAAATTCATACAAAGTAAAATACACCCTCCACTGTAAAATTTCTTCCACATAACTCCAACCTCTCTGAAAATTCCACCTCCCCCCTCCGTAAAAACTCTTACAGAAGATTCAGTCTAAAAAATTCTCCTTAGCATACTTTCATTTTAAAAGACTTTAGGTTCTAATAGTTTTTCTGATCACTTTGGAGATCCCCCCCTTCCACGAAAATCGTTTCCTGGAAAACCAAACAAGATGAAAATTTTCCTCGGACAATTACCCCGAAACATCTGGGGTAATTCATCTGGGTAATCTGGGGTAATCACATGCAAAATTGAGTAGACAAAGGACAGTAATTAGAATAAAAGTAATTTCATATAGGAATACTTTCAAATCCCCCCCCCCCCCAGTGTAAAATTTTCCCTGAAAAGTTCACCCCAAAAAATTTCCCTCCACACGGGAAATTGTCCCCATGGAAACCCATCCGAAGCACAAAATACCCCCCCCCCCCCCGAACAATTTCTGTATGCTTCACGATAGCTAATTCTATACGACAACATGGGAAATTTTAATAACTTAAAGACCTATCCCCAGGAACTGGAGAGGTCATGTTATCTCCAAATGGTATAGTTTTAGGACTTCTCAACTATGTTGAACAAAAGGGCTATCTGAAAATTTTGATCGGACAATTTTGAGGAAAAGGGGCGTGGGAGGTGGACTAGTTACCCTCTACTCTTTTTGGTCACTTAAAAGAGGCATTAGAACTTTTAATTTCAGATCAAATGAGCCTTCTCCCGATGTTCTAGGACCACTGGTTCGATACAATTACCCCTGGGCAAAAAACATCCAGCAAATAAACACGCATCCGTGATCTTTCTTCTGACAAAAAAAAAAAAAATCCCACATTTTTGCATATAGGAGCTTGAAACCTCTGCAATAGGGTTCTTTGATGCGCTGAATCTGATTGTGTGATTTTAATTAAGATTCTTTGATTTTTAGGGGATGTTTCCCCTTTTTTCCAAAAATCAGGCAAATTTTCTCAGGCTCGTAGCCTTTTATTGGTATCACTAGGCTTCATGTATCTTATATATTTGGAATCAGCATAATAAGCAGATTTTTTTAACATATTTACTGATACCCTAATTCCGTTTCTTAGAGTTTTGGTTGCCATTGAGTCGTGTCACTACTTACTTACTGTTCGTTACTACGAACTGTTTGATATCCTGTAGCTATTACGTTTGATAAAAAAAAACGAAAAAAGGATAAGAGAATATATAAATAATTAAGAAACCGATAAATTAGGATGTTGAATACATCTTAGAAAGTAATTACCTCAAACTGTTACAAACCCTAAAGTACAGTAGACAGAATATACCAGTAAGCTTATCGCAGATCATTTCTGGTCTTTCATTCTCGGTGCGAACAAAAAGCTCCTCCCACTTATTTCTGCATTAGCGAGGATGCTGGTTAGTCTGTTTCCGATTGTTTCAATGCACTTTGATGGAAACAATCGGAAACAGACTAACCTGTATTCCCGCTAATCTGACTTCGCCTATGTTTATATCTGCAAAAACGTTCTCCGGAGCACTCGCACCCCGGTCCGGGTTTTTATAATGGGTGAGATAGAGAATGATCATACTCGTATATTCTGTCTACTGTGCCCTAAAGTCACTAATCCAAATGTTGCCGTCACAAGCCGTCAAAACTGAATGCATGTCTGTCTGTGTGTCCTGTAGCTTATGCATTATTCATTTGATCGCCAAGAAGCTGTAAGTTGTTTAGCACACTCTTTCTAAGGTTTAGTATAGAGTTTGTATCACCCGCCCCCCCCCCCCCCCACGAATGCCCTCTTAATCTTTCGATTTTTTTATTTCGTTGACTAGAATTGGATATTTCAAAAATGTCTGAAATAGATGGCATTAAGATGATAAACCGAAAGTTTTGAATCACCTAAACTTTTTGAACAGATTCACTTTTGCAAAGGGTATAGGTGTAAAAATCCTCCCCCTATGCCCTATGAACCCCTGAAACACTCTTCGTGCTTACTGAACTTAGACAAACCTGAGCACGAATGCTTGGATTACATGGCATTAAGGTGGTAAAACGGAAGTAAAAAATTTTATCCTTATTTTTTAAACCATTTAAGTTATAGATACCCTGGTTATTAATGCACTGGGAGAATTCTCTGCAAGGGAATTTCCAGTTAGATTTTCTGTGGTGCGCAGGGAAAAAAGACTCCTGAAAACAAATGCTAGTAAATGATGGCGTTGAGGTTGTAAAATAGAAGGTGATAATCCTAACCTAGATTTTTCACATAATTTAAATTTAAACATACAATAGGTATTAGTACGCGGCAGAGGCGCTAATTAGGGAGGGGGAAGGGGAGACATGCCCCCCCCCCTGGACTTTGAAGATTACCTTTCATTTATATTTCACAGCCATTTTCTATTTTAGTTATGTGCTATATTAAAGCAACGAAACTGTCTAACTGTTCGTTTTTATTAGTCAACCCTATGCATTGTTTTGCACAGCTATTAAATAGCACTTTTTGAAGTTACTTTTTGATGACCTTATTTTGAAATATCCTGTCTTTCCCACTTTTGTGCCACCCTAATTCTACCATTAGGAAACAATCTTGTTTTGAAATGTCTAAGAGCGTGTCTACGCTATTTTATTACCCAATCCTCGACCGGAAATGTGATTTCTGAGTAGGGTTCATTCAAAACTAAACTTCAGCTGGTCAGTATTTCCTTATTGTATCTTGTGAAGAGTTTGTACTCAAACTAAAATTAAAAAGCGACTAGAAACGTTGGATTTTTTTTTTTCGGTAAAAATGCACAAGAAAAATGAAGAAACTAGCAGTAGTGTCAGCGCTCAAAGCGTCAGGTTAGTGGAGATAAATTACCCACCTGTGACAGTCCTTCGGAAACAAGCGGAACAACAACTGGCTCAGGTCAAAATGAAAGTTCGGTGTGCATTCCTGAACCCCTTGCGGGCCCCAGTAGCAATAGCAGTCAAGAACCTCGCTCGGATATCTCAACGAGACGTCACGACAAAGCAGCTCAACCTATTCTTGAGAGACATCCGCTTTCCACTTCTAACGGAAGAAAATTCAGTGCAAATTACAGTAAGACTTATGAATGAATTGAATACCGAAATATCTTGAATTCTGTGTTTTGTTTTGCTTGCCACAATTTTTCTATGGGGACTCTAAGAGCTGGAGAAACTGCTGGAAAAAAAGCTTTCATTGATTCGGGATTTTACAAGTGGAAAGACAGTTCTGCTCTATTAAAGCAACACGATGGTTCTGAAAGACACAGGCATTGTATATCAGCATGGACGGAATTTAAGAAAAATAGTACTATACTTCGAGATCTATATCAAATGCCAGAATTCAATCTAGATCTCAAACGGTTCAGGGAAATAGAGATCACGTGAAGTACATTTTTCGCGCTATTTGCTTTCTTGGTCGCCAAGGTCTTGCTTTAAGGAGTCATGACGAATTAGAAACAACTGCAAACCGGGGTAATTTGGTTGAATTGATGGATGAAATGTCTAAAGACAAAGAAGAGCTGAATGCCAAGTTAAAGCGCCAATATGGTCTTTATTGCAGTCATCAGTACCAAAATGACGCAGTTACACTGATAGGAAATGCTTTGCGCCAAGACATTATTTCAGAAGTAAAATCAGCTAATTACTTTGCTATTCTTTTCGACGAGACAAAATATATGTCTAGAAAAGCGATCCTACTCAGGTACATATCAAATGGAGAAGTAGTGGAGCGACCAATCGGCTGCTATCACATGCACAAATTAGACGCCGAGAGCTTATCCACCTCGATTTGTGAAACTATAGAAAAGTATGATTTAGATTTGATGAGGTGTATTGCCCAATGTAATGACGGCGCATCCGTAATGAGTGGGAAATTTAACGAAGTTCAAGCAAAGTTAGGGAGAAGGGACCTCATGCAGTTTGTGTACGCTGCCATGTCCACAGATTAAACTTGGTTTTGACTGACTGCCTAAAAAATATCAGCGAACTTTCATATTTTTTTTTTTTTGTGGTGCAAAGACTTTCCGCATTTATATCATGCAGCAGTACTTGACACGAGCTATTTATAGAATCCCAGCGTATTAGCGGGCACAAAGTCTTGGAGCTTCAGAGGATCGTCCAGACTTGCTAGTTTTACGCAGTCCGCTTTATTTCGAGGGTGAAGGCAAGATTTGATTGCATTGTTGCGGTGCTTGGCAGAGTCTCTGACAGTTTCGCCGGCGAGGCAGCGTGTGAGGCAAAAGGACTACAGGACAAAATCAACTCAAATCCTTCCTTTTTAGACTGCACCAACGTCCGACAAATAAGATAATATAATCATAAACTAGGTCAAAGTTTGATTTAAAAGTCAAGTATTAATAGATATTTTTCTTTTTTACAATTTTTTAATTTGTATTCTTTTTTTTCTCGCTCTTTCACCAGTTTTGTTGTGTCAACTGTGCACTGTTTTTGTTTAGCCTTTTTTCTCCCGTTTGCTTTGCCTTGCTACGTTTTCTTTTCTATTTTTTTAACATGTGGATAAATTAATTAAAAGAAAAACTATACGATATAGTGACTAAGTTCAATATTTACAAAATAATTGTTTTACGATTCACAACCTGTAATTATGAACTGCGATATGAAAAATCAACTGAATGAAGATTAAATATTGTATAACTGTGATTTTGTATCGACATTAGCTAATGTTTTCAGTAATATTTCAGCAACCTTATTGTATCCTATTTTAAAAGAGGGGTCTTGTTGTATTAGAAGATTGAAATAGCTGCAGATCAAGACAAAACTAGAAGCCACTGTGTCTAAGTCTGATACACACCAGTAGAATGGCCCCTATTGACACGATCCCTCACCCCTGCTGCCATCTACAATTTAGTTTAATGCTGACGGGACATAATTTATTCAAGGATTATCGATCTGTTGTTGTTTGGCCACGTGTAATAACATGAGGGGTGATTTACATAATCGGCGGGGAAATTATTGATTCACGAAGGGGGAATTATGAAACATTATGGCTTCTTTAATCTTAGGTCTGAGGGATAAACGTTCTTTAGGTCAGAGAGAAAAATTAATATTCTATTTTTAAATAGGGCTTCATTGATCTTTAGTGTCAGGGATTATAAATAACATCACTTGTTATCTTGGAATTATGCGGGAGTCTAAAGAGATAGAAATTCTATTTTTAAATACGGCTTCTTTGATTTACATAATCGGCGGGGAAATTATTGATTCACGAAGGGGGAATTAAGAAACATTATGGCTTCTTTAATCTTAGGTCTGAGAGATAAACGTTCTTTAGGTCAGAGAGAAAAATTAATATTCTATTTTTAAATAGGGCTTCATTGATCGTTAGTGTCAGGAATTATAAATGACATCACTTGTTATCTTGGAATTATGTGGGAGTCTAAAGAGATAGAAATTCTATTTTTAAATACGGCTTCACGGAGCTTTAAGTCGGAGAGATAAATTGATATTCTAACGAAACCTTAATAGTTTAGCTAGGAAAATTTATGAGATGAAGAGATTAACGTAGGAAAGGGTTTCCTAGAAATTTGAAATGTGAAAGCACAGATATGCCAAAAAACAAAAGGAACACACAGAAATTACTTTTAGGGGATTATTTGGGCGAAACGGTTTTAGACAGCTTATGGAATTATTTCGGCGAAACCGTTAGAGACGATGATTTAAAAGAAGATTTTAAAGAAGGTTTTAGAAGAGGTTTTGAGGGTGGTCGTTATAATACACAAGTTCCATTTGAACAGTGTTGTGAGGTCCCCTACCCCAAGCTCCCAAAGGGCCACCGGCGCCCCCAAAGCCCCACCCCAGACCCCCAAAGGCCTTCCCCGGGCCCCCTAAAGGCCCATCGAGCTCCCAAAAGACCAACAGGGTCCCAACGGCCCTCCACCGGTTCCCAACTGTCCCCCAGGCTCCCACCTGGCTCCACCGCCCTGCCAAGGTCCACCTCCGGTCCCCCACGGTCCCCCCGGCTCCCAAAGGACTAAACGGTCCTCAAGTGCACCCCCGACCCCCAAAGGACCACCCTGTGCCCCAAAGGCCCCACCCGGTCCCCAAAGGTCCCCCTGGGCCAGAGAAGCGCCGCCGGGATCCGCCGTGGGCCAGGAAAGCGCCGCAGGATGTGCCGCAGGGATGCGCAGCGGGTCAGGAAAGCGCCGCAGGATGTGCCGCAGGGGATGCTTCGCGGGTCAGGAAAGCGCCGCGGGCGATGCGCCGCAGGGATGCACCGCAGGAAAGCGCCGCAGGATGCGCCGCAGGGATGCACCGCAAAAAAAGTAAACTAAAAAGTAAAAAATTCGAAATGTTATCCCCCAAACGCCCTCCTCAGACCCCCAAAGGCCCTCCCCTGGTCGTCAAAGGTCCCCCGGGCTCCCAACGGGGCAACCGGCCCACCAAGGGTCCCCCAAACACCCTCCCTGGGCCCCCCAAAGAGTCCCCTCTCCATTTTTTTTAAATACTTTTTTATTGGTTTTTTATATCTTTTATGAAAAAGTTACATTAATAATGTCATTAATAAACCCATTTTCCAACCTCAAAGAGTCCCCTCCCCAATTCTTAAATACTTTCTTTAATTTTTTAAAATGGTATTTTTTTAACTTTTTTACGTATCCTAAAATGACATGAATTATGCTTACGACTCTACCAATCCTTCTCTGCGCTTGTTCATAGACACGCCGTGGCTCTACCACTGGTACTCTATGACAGGTTATCGACACTACCTAGTTTATTTTATGCATTAAATCAGTATTTTTACGCAGTGGAAGGATAAACACACATTTAATATCTGTAAAACAGGGAGTATGAATTATTCGACGATAGTATATGAACATGAAAAAATCAGCGTCGTATTGAATACTGACAAGGAGAAATACCTGAGCTATGAAACGAGTGCAAACGGTAACACTATTGGAAATGTATGCATGCGTTGTCATGACAGCGAGAAGTTAGATTTCTTTGGAGTACCCAAGAATTTCAATCGTGTAAACGGTGGATATGCAAGAGTATCATTACCAGAGAAATTAGTGCTCAAAGAGAATGCAAACTTAAAAATAATTGTCGATGCTCGGGGACAACTCTTTACTAGAGTTTCTGGTAACACATTACCTGTTGATAAATCCTATCGTCATCTTTCCGGTATTAGCATTTTAAAGAGAACAAGAAGGAAAAGACAAGCATACTCCTGCAATAATGTCATTAATCATATCTTGTCAATATGCCAAAACTGGCATATATGTAAAAATAATGTGACAGTAGCCCGTGAAATCACAGGCAGAATAAAAAGGACATTAGCAGACAATATCATCAATGAATATAAAGATGAATTGACGGAAAGTGAAGCGCAAGTGTACTAATAATGTGTAATAATGTATTTAACGTATTTTTATATTAATATTCTACATGTCATTATTTCATTTAAAATATTTTATGCGTTATTTTGTTAATTGTTCATTATTTTAGGGTATGCTAGAACTTCAAACGTTAAGAATATCTATTGAGAAGGTCAGAGATGAAATAAAAAGAATTTTTAGAGATAAAGATACTACTAGCAGGCTCAATGTTTCATAGAAGATAGAAAAGTTCAAGATCTCTTCTGAATTTTACCAAAGAACACAATTCACTTCTAATTTCACCAGAGAAAATAAAAAGCTTCCACTTCAGTTTTAAGTTCACCGATACATAAAAAATTTAAAGTTCACTTCTAAATTTTTCTGTAGAAGATAGGAAAAGTTATGCTATGATTATGATTATTTTCCATGGAGATAAAAAGTTTCACTTTAATTCTAAATTTTTATAAATTCAATTCCGACCTTTCTTAAAGAGTCAAATTTAAAGTTCTGTTCCAAATATTTTCCCGGAAGACGAAAAGTTCAACTTCGATTCTGAAATTTTCTCAATGAAAATGAAATAAGCTATTGATCATTTCTATTTTCCCAAAATAATATAAAAATTTTCTACTTCAGTTCAGATTTTTCTCAAACAGATGAAAAAATTTTAAATACTGTTCCAAATTTTTCATAGAATATATAAAAGTTCAAGTTCTCTTCTTAATTTTATCAATTAAAATGAAATAAGTTACTGATCAATTCTAATTTAACCAGAGAAAATAAAAAGCTTCCACGTCAGTTTTAAGTTCACCAAGACATAAAAAATTTTAGGTTCACTTCTAAATTTTTCCGTAGAAGATAGGAAAAGTTATGCTATGATTGTGATTATTTTCCATGGAGATAAAAAGTTTCACTTTAATTCTAAATTATCTTCAATTCAATTCCAACCTTTCTCAAAGAGTCAAATTTAAAGTTCTGTTCTAAATATTTTCCCGGAAGAAGAAAAGTTCAACTTCGATTCTGAATTTTCTCAATGAAAAGGAAATAAGTTATTGATCATTTCTATTTTCCCAAAATAAATATAAAAATTTCCCACTTCAGTTCAGATTTTTCTCAAACAGATGAAAAAATTTAAAATACGGTTCCAAATTTTTCATAGAATTTAAAAAAGTTCAAGTTATCTTCATAATTTTACCAAACAACACAATTCAATTATAATTTCACCAGAGAAAATAAAAGGCTTCCACCTCAGTTTTATGTACACCAAAACATAAGAAATTTAAAGTTCATTTCTCCATTTTTCAATAGAAGATAGGAAAAGTTACACTATGATTGTGATTATTTTCCAGTGAAGATAAAAAGTTTCACTTTAATTCTAATTTTCTTAAATCCTGAAATGACACGAAATATGCTTACGGCTCTACCAATCGTACTCTGTGCTTGTTCTTAGACACGACGCGGCTTTCTGACTGGTACTCTATGGCAGGTTATCGACACTACCTAGTTTATTGCATGCATTAAATCAGTATTTTCTACGCAGTGGAAGGATAAACACACAATTCATATCTGTAAAAAAGTGAAGATGAATTATTCGACAAACGCATGTGCACATGATAAAATCATTGTCGTATTGAATGCTGACAAGGAGAAATACCTGAACTATGAAACGAGTGCAAGCGGTAACACTATTGGAAATGTATGCATGCGTTGTCATGACAGCGAGAAGTTAGATTTCTTTGGACTATCGAAATCATTCAAAATTGCTCATAGTGGATATGCGAGAGTCAGAGCACCAGAGATGATAGTGCTAAAGGAGAATGCCAACTTAAAAATAATTGTTGATGATCGGGGACAACTCCTTGCTTACAGTTCTGGTAGCACGATACCTATTGATAGATCCTATTCCCATCGTTCTGGTATTACTATTCAAATGAAAGCAAAGAAGAAAAGAAAGGCCTACTGCTGCACTAGTGTAATAAATCATATCATGTCTACCTACCAGAACTGCCATCTATGTAAAAATAATGTGAGAATAGACAATGAAATCACAGGCAGAATAAAAAAGACATTAGCAGACAATATCATCAATGAATATAAAGATGAATTGACGGAAAGTGAAGCGCAAGTGTACTAATAATGTGTAATAATGTATTTAACGTATTTTTATATTAATATTCTACATATCATTATTTCATTAAAAATATTTTATTCATTATTTTGTTAAGTGTTAATTATTTTAGGGTATGCTAGAACGTCAAACGTTCAGAATATCTATTAAAAAGGTCAGAGATGAAAGAAAAATTGAATTTTTAGAGATAAAGATACTACTAGCAGACTCAATGTTTCATAGAAGATAGAAAAGTTCAAGTTCTCTTCTGAATTTTACCAAAGAACACAATTCACTTCTAATTTCACCAGAGAAAATAAAAAGCTTCCACTTCAGTTTTAAGTTCACCAAAACTTAAAAAATTTAAAGTTAACTTCTAAATTTTTCTGTAGAAGATAGGAAAATTTATGCTATGATTGTGATTTGTTTCCATGGAGATATAAAGTTTCACTTTAATTCTAAATTTTGTTAAATTCAATTCCGACCTTTCTCAAAGAGTCAAATTTAAAGTTCCGTCCCAAATATTTTCCCGGAAGAAGAAAAGTTCAACTTCGATTCTGAATTTTCTCAATGAAAATGAAATAAGTTATTGATAATTTCTATTTGCACAAAATAATACAAAAATTTCTAGTTCAATTTAAAATTTTCTCAATGAAGTGGAGAAAAGCTCATGTTCTCTACTGAACTTTAACAAAGAACACAATTCAATTCTAATTTCTACAGAGAAAATAAAAATCTTCCACTTCAGTTCTTTATTTCACAAAAGACATAAAGAAATTTATAGTCCAATTCTAAATTTTTCGGTGGACGATAGAAAAAGTAATACCATACTTGTGAATATTTTTTCGGAAGATATAAAGTTCTAGTTCAATTTAAAATTTTCTCAACGAAGTGAAGAAAAGTTCAAGTTCTCTTCTGAACTTTACCAAAGAACACACCTCAATTCTAATTTCTCCAGAGAAAATAAAAATCTTCCACTTCAGTTTTAAGTTCCCCAAAGAAATAAAGAAATTTAAAGTTCTATTCTAAATTTTTAGATGTAAGATAGAAAAAGTAATACTACGACTGCGATTGTTTTCCATGAAGATCAAAAGTTTCACATTATTTATAATTTTTCTTAAATTCAGTTCTGATTTTTCTCAAAGAGATGAAAAATTTAAAGTTCTGTTCCAAATTTTTCATAGAAGATAGAAAAAGTTATAAATTGATTGTGAATATTCAACATGAAGATAAGGAACTCCAATTTAATTCTGAGTTTTCTCGAAGAAGTGCAAATTGTTTAAGTTCTCTTCTGAATTTTCTTAAAGAAGAGAAAAAAGTTAACTCAATTCTGAATTTTACCAATGAAAATGAAAAAACCTTCCACTTCAGTTCTTAATTTCTCAAAGACATAAAAAATTTAAAGTCCAGTTCTAAATTTTTCTGTAGAAGATAGGAAAAGTTATACTATGATTGTGATTATTTTCCAGTGAAAATAAAAAGTTTCACTTTAATTCTAATTTTCTTAAGTTCACTACCGATTTTTTGCAGAGATGAAAAATTTAAAGTTCTGTTCCAAATTTTTCATAGAAGATAGAAAAAGTTATACTTTGACTACGATTGTTTTCCATGAAGATCAAAAGTTTCACATTATTTATAATTTTTCCTAAATTCAATTCTGATATTTCTCAAAGAGATGAAAAATTTAAAGTTCTGTTCCAAATTTTTCATAGAAGATAGAAAAAGTTATACATTGATTGTGAATATTCAATATGAAGATAAGGAACTCCAATTTAATTCTGAGTTTTCTCGAAGAAGTGCAAATTGTTCAAGTTCTCTTCTGAATTTTCTTAAAGAAGAGAAAAAAGTTAAATCAATTCTGAATTTTACCAATGAAAATGAAAAAAACCTTCCACTTCAGTTCTTAATTTCTCAAAGACATAAAAAATTTAAAGTCCAGTTCTAATTTTTTCTGTAGAAGATAGGAAAAGTTATACTAATTGTTTGTTTATTTTCCTGCTAAGATAAACAGTTTCAAATTAATTCTAAATTTAATAAATGAACTACCGTTTTTTTTCAAAGAGATAAAAAATTTAAATCTCTGATCTAAATGTTTCATGGAAGATAGAAAAGTTATAATTTGATATTAAAGTTTGACATGAAGATAATGAGAATCACTTTAATTCTAAGTTTTCTCGAAGACGTGAAAAATGTTCAAGTTCTCTTCTGAATTTTCTTAAAGAAGTGAAAAAGTTAGCTCAATTCTGAATTTTACCAATGAAATGAAAAAAGCTTCCACTTCAGTTCTTAATTCCTCAAAGACATACAAAATTCAAAGTTCTCTTCTAATTTCTCCAAGAAAATAAAAAAGCTCCACTTCAGTACTGGTTTTTTTCTCAAAGAGATGAAAAATTTAAAGATCTTTTCTAATTTTAAATTAAATTTTAGCTCCCTTTGTCACATGAATTTACCCATCCAATTTTTAAATTAGAAAATTAGTGACTCGTTCTATTATTAAAGACAATCGTTCAAACTCGTTCATCTAACCTTCAAAACAATAGGTTAGGTTAGGTATAAATAAATATTAATAAATAAATAGAAACATTCCTACATGTTTAAGTTAGGTTAGGTTAACATATCATGAGTGCTCATGATAGGTTAACCTAATCTTTTCAGGCGAGTATGGTTAGGTTACGTTAGACTAGATTAAGTTCGGTTAGATTAGACTAGGTTAGGATAGATTAGCCTACGTACACTTCACTTAGGTTAGCTTAGGTCAGGTGAGAGACATGCAAAAAGTTAGGTGTATGATTAGGGTAGGTTAGGTTAGATTAAGTTAGGTTGGGTTAAGTTAGGTTAGGCCAGGTTAGCCTACGTACGCGCGCGAAAGTAGGCTAACCTAGCCTAACCTAACTTAACCCAACCTAACTTAATCTAACCTAACCTAACCTAATCATACACCTAACTTGTTGCATGTCTCTCACCTAACCTAAGCTAACCTAAGTGAAGCGTACGTAGGCTAACCTAACCTAACCTAGCCTAATCTAACCTAACTTAATCTAGTCTAACGTAACCTAACCATACTCGCCGGAAAAGGTTAGGTTAAGCTATCATGAGCACTCATGATAAGTTAACCTAACCTAACCTAACTTAAACATGTAGGAATGTTTCTATTTATTTATTAATATATATTTATACCTAACCTAACCTATTGTTTTGAAGATTAGATGAATGAGTTTGAACGAGTGTCTTTAATAACAGACCGATTCACTCATTTTCTAATTTAAAAATTTGATGGGTATATCCATGTGGCGAAAGGAGCTAAAATTTAATTTAAAATTAGAAATGAACTTTAAATTTTTCGTCTCTTTGAGAAAAAAAAAACAGAACTGAATTGTAGCCTTTTTATTTTCTTGGAAAAATTATAAGAGAACTTTGAATTTTTTATGTCTTTAAGGAATTAAGAACTGAAGTGGAAGCTTTTTTCATTTCATTGGTAAAATTCAGAATTGAGCTAACTTTTTTCACTTCTTTAAGAAGTTCAGAAGAGAACTTGAACATTTTGCACTTCTTCGAGAAAACTCAGAATTAAAGTGAGTCTCTTTATCTTCTTGGTTAATTTTCAAATCAAATTATAGATTTTCCTATCTTCCATGGAAAATTTAGATCAGAACTTTAAATTTTTCATCTCTGCAAAAAAACGGTAGTGAATTTAAGAAAATTAGAATTAAAGTGACACTTTTTATCTTCACAGGAAAATAATCACAATCATAATATAACTTTTCCTATCTTCTACAGAAAAATTTAGAACTGGACTTTGAATTTTTTATGTCTTTGAGAAATTAAGAACTGAAGTGGAAGGTTTTTTCATTTTCATTGGTAAAATTCAGAATTGAGTTAACTTTTTCTCTTCTTTAAGAAAATTCAGAAGAGAACTTGAACAATTTGCGCTTCTTCGAGAAAACTCAGAATTAAATTGGAGTTCCTTATCTTCATGTTGAATATTCACAATCAATGTATAACTTTTTCTATCTTCTATGAAAAATTTTGAACATAACTTTAAATTTTTAATCTCTTGAGAAAAATCAGAACTTAATTTAGGAAAAATTATAAATAATGTGAAACTTTTGATCTTCATGGAAAACAATCGTAGTCATAGTATTACTTTTTCTATCTTCTATGAAAAATTTGGAACAGAACTTTAAATTTTTGATCTCTTTGAAAAAAATCGGTAGTGAACTTAAGAAAATTAGAATTAAAGTGAAACTTTTTATCTTCACTGGAAAATAATCACAATCATAGTATAACTTTTCCTATCTTCTACAGAAAAATTTAGAACTGAACTTTAAATTTTTTATGTCTTTGAGAAATTAAGAACTGAAGTGGAAGGTTTTTTCATTTTCATTGTTAAAATTCAGAATTGAGTTAACTTTTTTCTCTTCTTTAAGAAAATTCAGAAGAGAACTTAAACAATTTGCACTTCTTCGAGAAAACTCTGAATTAAAGTGGCGTTCCTTATCTTCATGTTGAATATTCACAATCAATGTATAACTTTTTCTATCTCCTATGAAAAATTTGGAAGATAACTTTAAATTTTTCATCTCTTTGAGAAAAATCAGAACTGAATTTAAGAAAAATTATAAATAATATGAAACTTTTTATCTTCATGGAAAACAATCGCAGTCATAGTATTAATTTTTCTATCTTACATCTAAAAATTTAGAATAGAACTTTAAATTTCTTTATTTCTTTGGGGAACTTAAAACTGAAGTGGAAGATTGTTATTTTCTCTGGAAAATTAGAATTGATGTGTGTTCTTTGGTAAAGTTCAGAAGAGAACTTGAACTTTTCTTCACTTCGTTGAGAAAATTTTAAATTTAACTAGAACTTTTTATCTTCCGAGAAAATATTCACAAGTATGGTATTACTTTTTCTATCCTCCACCGAAAAATTTAGAATTGGACTATAAATTTCTTTATGTCTTTTGTGAAATAAAGAACTGAAGTGGAAGATTTTTATTTTCTCTGTAGAAATTAGAATTGAATTGTGTTCTTTGTTAAAGTTCAGTAGAGAACATGAACTTTTCTCCACTTCATTGAGAAAATTTTAAATTGAACTAGAAATTTTTATATTATTTTGTGCGAATAGAAATGATCAATAACTTATTTCATTTTCATTGAGGAAATTCAGAATCGAAGTTGAACTTTTCTTCTTCCGGGAAAATATTTGGAACGGAACTTTAAATTTGACTCTTTGAGAAAGGTTGGAATTGAATTTAAGAAAATTTAGAATTTAAGTGAAACTTTTTATCTCCATGGAAAATAATCACAATCATAGCATAACTTTTCCTATCTTCTACAGAAAAATTTAGAAGTGAACTTTAAATATTTTAAGTATTGGTGAACTTAAAACTGAAGTGGAAGCTTTTTATTTTCTCTCGTGAAATTAGAAGTGAATTGTGTTCTTTGGTAAAATTCAGAAGAGATCTTGAACTTTTCTATCTTCTATGAAACATTTAGCCTGCTAGTAGTATCTTTATCTCTAAAAATTCAATTTTTCTTTCATCTCTGACCTTTTTAATAGATATTCTTAACGTTTGAAGTTCTAGCATACCCTAAAATAATGAACAATTAACAAAAGAACGCATAAAATATTTTTAATGAAATAATGAGATGTAGAATATTAATATAAAAATACGTTAAATGCATTATTACTCATTATTAGTACACTTGCGCTTCACTTTCCGTCAATTCATCTTTATATTCATTGATAATATTGTCTGCTAATGTCCTTTTTATTCTACCTGTGATTTCACTGTCTCTTCTCACATTATTTTTACATAGATGGCAGTTCTGGCAGGTAGACATGATATGATTTCTTACACTAGTGCAGCAGTAGGCCTTTCTTTTCTTCTTTGCTTTCATTTGAATAGTAATACCAAAACGATGGGAATAGGATCTATCAATAGGTATCGTGCTACCAGAACTGTAAGCAAGGAGTTGTCCCCGATCATCGACAATTATTTTTAAGTTGGCATTCTCCTTTAGCACTATCATCTCTAGTGCTCTCACTCTCGCATATCCACCTTGAGCAATTTTGAATGATTTCGATAGTCCAAAGAAATCTAACTTCTCGCTGTCATGACAACGCATGCATACATTTCCAATAGTGTTACCGCTTGCACTCGTTTCATAGCTCAGGTATTTCTCCTTGTCAGTATTCAATACGACAATGATTTTATCATGTGCACATACGTTCGTCGAATAATTCATCCTCACTTTTTTACAGGTATGAACTGTGTGTTTATCCTTCCACTGCGTAAAAAATACTGATTTAATGCATGCAATAAACTAGGTAGTGTCGATAACCTGCCATAGAGTACCAGTGGGAAAGCCGCGTCGTGTCCATGAACAAGCACAAAGTACGATTGGCAGAGCCGTAAGCATATTTCGTGTCATTTCAGGATTTAAGAAAATTAGAATTAAAGTGAAACTTTTTATCTTCACTGGAAAATAATCACAATCATAGTATAACTTTTCCTATCTTCTATGGAAAAATTTAGAACTGGACTTTAAATTTTTTATGTCTTGGTGAACTTAAAACTGACGTGGAAGCTTTTATTTTCTCTGGTGAAATTAGATTTGAATTGTGTTCTTTGTTCAAATTCTGAAGATAACTTGAACTTTTTGAACTTCTATGAAAAATTTTGAAAACTATTCAGAATTCTTTCATCTGTTTGAGAAAAATCTGAACTGAAGCAGAGCATTTTTATATTTATTTTGGGACAATAGACATGATACATGACTTATTTCATTTTCAGTGAGGAAATTCAGAAACGAAGTTGAACTTTTCGTCTTCCGGGAAAATATTTGGAACAGAACTTTAAATTTGAGTCTTTGAGAAAGGTCGGAATTGAATTGAAGATAATTTAGAATTAAAGTGAAACTTTTTATCTCCATGGAAAATAATCACAATCATAGGATAACTTTTCCTATCTTCTAGGGAAAAATTTAGAATTGAACCTAAAATTTTTTATGTCTTGGTGAACTTAAAACTGCAGTGGAAGCTTTTTATTTTCTCTGGTGGAATTAGAATTGAACAGTAACTTATTTAACTTTAATTGATAAAATACTGAAGAGAACCTGAACTTTTTTAACTTAAATGAAGAATTTGGAACAGTATCTAAAATTTAGTAATCTGTTTGAAAAAAATCTGAACTGCAGCGGACAATTTTTTATATTATTTTGGGAAAACAGAAATGATCAATAGCTTATTTCATTTTCATTGAGAAAATTTCAGAATCGAAGTTGAACTTTTCGTCTTCCGGGAAAATATTTGGAACAGAACTTTAAATTTGACTCTTTGAGAAAGGTCGGAATTGAATTTAAGAAAATTTAGAATTAAAGTGAAACTTTTTATCTCCATGGAAAATAATCATAATCATAGCATAACTTTTCATATCTTCTACAGAAAAATTTAGAAGTGAACTTTAAATTTTTTATGTCTCGGTGAACTTAAAACTGAAGTGGAAGCTTTTTATTTTCTCTGGTGAAATTAGAAGTGAATTTTGTTCTTTGGTAAAATTCAGAAGAGATCTTGAACTTTTATATTTTATATGAAAAATTGAGCCTGCTAGTAGTATCTTTATCTCTAAAAATTCTTTTTCTTTCATCTCTGACCTTTTTAATAGATATTCTTAACGTTTGACGTTCTAGCATACCCTAAAATAATGTACATTTAACAAAATAATGCATAAAATATTTTTAATGAAATAATGACATGTAGAATATTAATATAAAAATACGTTAAATACATTATTACACATTATTAGTACACTTGCGCTTCGCTTTCCGTCAATTCATCTTTATATTCATTGATGATATTGTCTGCTAATGTCCTTTTTATTCTGCCTGTGATTTCACTGTCTATTGTCACATTATTTGTGAATAAATGGCATTTTAGGCGTGTAGAATTGATTTGATTACTGGCATTGGTGCATGATTATGTCCCTCGTCTTCCTCTGATTCTCTATAATATGTGAAACCTGGACAGTGAATACCATGATTTATCGACAGGTCATATATTACAAGAAACCTTAGCACGGAGTTGTCCCTGATTATCGACACTTATTTTTAAGTTTGCATTCTCTTTGAGCACTAATTTCTCTGGTAATGATACTCTTGCATATCCACCGTTTACACGATTGAAATTCTTGGGTACTCCAAAGAAATCTAACTTCTCGCTGTCATGACAACGCATGCATACATTTCCAATAGTGTTACCGCTTGCACTCGTTTCATAGTTCATGTATTTCTCCTTTTCAGCATTCAATACGACAATGATTTTATCATGTGCACATACGTTCGTCGAATAATTCATACTCACTTTTTTACAGATATGAATTGTGTGTTTATCATTACACTGCGTAAAAAATACTGATTTAATGCATGCAATAAACTAGGTAGTGTCGATAACCTGACATAGAGTACCAGTGGGAAAGCCACGTCATGTCCATGAACAAGCACAGAGTACAATTTGTAGAGCCGTAAGCATATTTCATGTCATTTCGAGATAAATAAAAGATTTAAAAAAATACCATTTTAAAAAATTCAAGAAATTATTAATGATTTCGGGAGGTGGATCGGGGTGAGGTAAAAATGGGTGTAGGACGTACTTTATGAATGGAACTTTTTCATACCAGATGTTATAACGTCATAAAAAAGTCTTAAAAAAAAATAGAGAGGGGGCTCGTTGGGGGCCCAGGGAGGGTGTTTGGGGGACCCGTGGGGGGCCGGTGGGCCCTTTGGGAGTCCGGGGGCCCTTGGAGGACCAGGGGAGGGCCTTTGGGGGTCTGAGGGGGGCGTTTGGGGGATTATATTTCGAAATTTTTACTTTTTAGTTTACTTTTTTTGCGGTGCATCCCTGCGGCGCTTTCCTGCGGTGCCTCCCTGCGGCGCATCCCCCGCGGCGCTTTCCTGACCCGCGGCGCATCCCTGCGGCACATCCTGCGGTGCTTTCCTGACCCGCGGCGCATCCCTGCGGCACATCCTGCGGCGCTTTCCTGGCCCACGGCGCATCCCGGCGGTGCTTCTCTGGCCCGGGGGGACCTTTGGGGACCGGGGGGGGCCTTTGGGGCACCGGGAGGGCCTTTGGGGGGCTGGGGGGCACTTGAGGACCGTTTGGTCCTTTGGGAGCCCGGTGGACCTTTGGGGGCCGGGGGAGGGCCTTTTGGGGTCCGGGGGGCCAGTTGGGAGTCTGGGGGACATTTGGGGACCGGTGGAGGACCTTTGGGACCCCGTTGGTCTTTTGGGAGCTCGATGGGCCTTTGGGGGGCCCGGGGAGGGCCTTTGGGGGTCTGGGGTGGGCCTTTGGGGGTGCCGGTGGCCCTTTGGGAGCTTGGGGTAGGGGACCTCACAACACTGTTAAAATAGAACTTGTGTATTATAACGACCACACTCAAAACCTCTTCTAAAATCTTCTTTTAAATCATCTTTTAAATCATCGTCTCTAACGGTTTCGCCGAAATAATTCCATAAGCTGTCTAAAACCGTTTCGCCCAAATAATCCCCTAAAAGTAATTTCTGCGTGTTCCTTTTGTTTTTTGGCATCTCTGTGCTTTCACATTTCAAATTTCTAGGAAACCCTTTCCAACGTTAATCTCTTCATCTCATAAATTTTCCTAGCTAAACTATTAAGGTTTCGTTAGAATATCAATTTATCTCTCCGACTTAAAGCTCCGTGAAGAAGTATTTAAAAATAGAATTTCTATCTCTTTAGACTCCCACATAATTCCAAGATAACAAGTGATGTCATTTATAATTCCTGACACTAACGATCAATGAAGCACCATTTAAAAATAAAATATTAATTTTTCTCTCTGACCTAAAGAATGTTTATCCCTCAGACCTAAGATTAAAGAAGCCATAATGTTTCTTAATTCCCGCTTCGTGAATCAATAATTTCCCCGCCGATTATGTAAATCAATGAAGCCGTATTTAAAAATAGAATTTATATCTCTTTAGACTCCCTCATAATTCCAAGATAACAAGTGATGTCATTTATTATTCCTGACACTATAGATCAATGAAGCCCTATTTAAAAATAGAATATTAATTTTTCTCTCTGACCTAAAGAACGTTTATCCCTCAGACCTAAGATTAAAGAAGCCATAATGTTTCATAAAATTCCCCCTTCGTGAATCAATAATTTCCCCGCCGATTATGTAAATCACCCCTCATGTCATTACACGTGGCCAAACAACAACAGATCGATAATCCTTGAATAAATTATGTCCCGTCAGCATTAAACTAAATTGTAGATGGCAGCAGGGGTGAGGGATCGTGTCAATAGGGGCCATTCTACTCACACCGCTATAAAAAAAAAAATGAACTCAGTTATAGTGGCAGTACATTGCCACCACCCCTCAGCATGCTCCATCTCTTATAATTTTGTAATTTAAAGATAATCCCTGATGCTGCTTGCTTGGGTTATCAAAATTGGAAAGTCGTAGGATAAAAACTAATGTTCCAGCATAAAAACGCTGATTATAATTACATATAGTAAAACAGGCAATTTATCACCAGTTGTGCAGCCATAGCAGCAAAATAGCTGCTTTTAACTAGAGGCCTTCAGAAATCCTTAGAATAATACTAGCCTTTCGTGACACAAATAGGCGGATAAGATACTCTCTAGTGTAAGTATATCTGGGAGAGTCTCAACTCTAATTGTCATTCTAGGAGTCTAATCTCTAATGGGTTCTACTCGCTAATATGTCAGTGAATGTCCCTACCAGGAGGTTTCTATGGCCATACCAATCCGTGGGAACGAAACTGTTCCCAGGGTTGATTTGTATGTAGCTAAATAGCCAATCCATGCAACTTCCAATCCAGAGGAGTTCGGGCAAAGTGTGTGCTTTAGAAATTAGTCCATATTTCACCTTTGCCTCAACCGGACGCTTATCTTTTACCATCACTTTATTGTATGTGTGTGCTTTTAACGTTATTCAATAAGGACCTTATCTCGAAGCTAATGTTCTCGACTATCATAGAGAAATTTGGCAAGTCGGCATATAAAGAGAAGGTTTACACTGGCATAATTGGGCTTTACTAACTATAGAAAAAATTTCGATTAAGAAATTCAAAATTTTTATCCTGAAATCAAAATCACCCTCTTGAAAATCCGCAAACAGAAATTAGAGAAAAAAAGAGGTTGTGCTTTAATTTAATTGGTATACAGTATTTCCTTAAGTCTATCATATTATTCCTAATCTTTTGGAAAACAAATAGCCCAGGTATCTTAACACCTGATTCGTTTCAAAACAGGAACAATAGTTCTCGTGTTTAAAACTGTCCGCTATCCCAATTGGCTTCTGGTATGTCCTCTCGCTATTTTTACACTATTTTTAAGGAATTACCATGTTTGGAATGAAGTCTGGATGAAAAGACCTGATCTTGCCCCTGGTGATTATGATGGTTGGCAAGTGATTGATGGAACCCCACAAGAAGCATCTGAAGGCTTATTTCAGTGTGGTCCAACCTCTGTGAAAGCTGTTAAAAGGGGTGAAATTCGTAAGCATTATGACACCTGTTTCGTATTTGCTGAAGTTAACGCCGATCGCGTCTTCTGGAGAGACACGGAGAGAGGTCTGAAGTTTTTACATAAACAAACATCCGAGTGAGTAATCAAACTGTCTTGGAAAGCAGGTATCTGTTTTTCATCATTTGAAAGATGATTAAGGTTTTTTATCATGATAGAATAATAGGCATTGAAGCCAAAAAATTAAAAAAGAAGAATATTTTTCCGGGGAATAGAGAGATAGCCTACTGGAGAGCTAAAGGATGCTGGGGAATAATAAAATGCTTAAATAAAGTTTGTTTCAGAGCCTGAACATTTTGATTTTGGCTTATTATACTACTGGTAAAATTTTTGTTTTGAAATTCTAGGATAAACCCTTGAGTATGACTAAAAGATTCAGGATGAGCCTTTGATGTAGGATGAGCCTTTGAGTTTGTATGCGAGCATGATTTAAGTAAATGATTCTATTTTTTTCTTAGTGCACAAGAGAAACTCCATAATGAACACAATAAATGAAGTTATCTCATCGTTCTTGTTCAGAATTCCCGTTATGAAGGATTTTCAGCTTCAGAATTTTATCAAGGAATTTTACCTAGAATTATCAAAAGAGCAAAGTTAATTGTATATTTACGCAAAAGAATGTTGAGATTACGGCTAACAGCCATGTCAGATAAGTTATTTTGGGATAAGTTAAAGCACCAAGAAAATCATCACAAAACATTTATTACCCTCGTGACCTATTTAAGGTCTAATTTGAGGAAACCATAATTTTTTGGTCTCATATAAGGTCTCACATCTAGAAACCGTAATTTTCTAATATTGCTCATGGGTTGTTTCAACTTCTGAAGTTTGTAGAGCTATAGCCTAATAAATTATCATCATTAATGCCACGTTTGACTTCTAAATGAGGAAGTTAAACTTTTAAATCTAGTTCAGAACGCTTTTTGTCGCTAAACATTAAGATTAATTATGTCTTGATTTTCAAAGACAACTAGACGCTTATAGAAAAGCTGTCCCATTCTCAAGTCGTTTGAGACGGTATGTTTTAGCTTATTCTTTGTTCCTTTCGTTTTTTATCACGTTTCTTGTTTTTTCTTTATATTCGGTACTCCTTACTCCACTATCGTTACTTAAGAAAGCAGCACTTAATGGAACTTAAAGAAAGCAGCACTTAAAGAACTCAATTTCCTTTTAACCAGTTCAAACAATCAGATTTTATTTTCACTCTCCTTACTTAAAGAATCATCATTTAAAAAAACACTTAATAGAACTTAAAGAAAGCAACTCTCAAATTAAGCAAAAAAAAGGCCAAAGAACAGAGTGCGATTGAGTGTTGCCTCAGAATAGAAAAATCACGCGAAGTTTTAGTATTCAAGAGTTAACGGTAAATATTTGAACAAGGGTTTGTCGAAGTTTGTCATTTTAAAACTTTTGTAGCTTTGCTAAGTTTTTTTTTACCAACTTGATTGATTTTATTTTTATCTTGATTCCTTATTTTCTTCGCAACTCGTCCCTTCAATTTTTTTTAATATAGTGAGATATAAATTAATTGCTATATTGCTCGAAATTTTCCATTCTATCAAATATTATTCTAAAATAATAAACCGGAAAGTCTCCCTCCCCCCCAAAAAAAAAACTTTAAAAATGCTACTTAAATGAATTACGCATTAAACACTTAGCTTATAAAGCACCTAAGAGCACAATTTATTTATTTTTGTTGTGTTCTAGCATTGGATTAAATGTCAGCACAAAAAGTGTTGGTAAATTTGGCCGTAGTGATGTTACAGATCGTTATAAGTTCAAGGAAAACTCAGCTGAAGAGAGGGAAGTTGTTCTTAGAGCACTACGGCAGTCTGAATCACACTTCACGCGCATCTACCTGAATCAAGCAATAGAAGACATTCAATTTGAGCTGATTTCATTGGATGATTTTATTATTGGTGAAACTATAAAGTAAGCTTGGGTTCTAACATCCAAACGTCTACGAAGGTATTTACATAGTTATTAACATATATTATTCCATGTTCTGATGGGAGGACTGGTACTAATTCATAAAAATATAAGGGGGAGGGGATTTTTAAACGAATATTTAATCTGTGTTGTTGTTTCTTTCAATTAAAAGAACCAGAAATAGTGCTTTCAAAAATGCCCTCACCAAATTTGGTTGTCCTGAACAGAAGTCAAATTTTCACTCTGGTCACCGAATTTCATGATTTTCGACAAGGAAAAGAGTGATTATTTGATTTACTTTAGTCTTGAACCTGAGTTGCCAAACTTCCTTCTCTTATTGGTAGAACAATGTTAAAAAGGAGTACAATCCTTGCACTTGTAGAAAAATATGGCATTCACTTTATATAGGTATTCAAATGAATCTTTTTTCGAGAAATCACATAAATAAAAATTAAGTTCTCGCCCATTGGACAAGTTAACAACTGAAATATCAAGAAAAAAAGTGTCAAACAATAAACAAAAAAAAACTGGCACAGCCGTAATTACCCTGATACATGGATTTTTTTTTGGTGTGGGGGGGGGGGAGTAGATAAAAAGGGCTTGCATAAACCACCCAATCAAAATTCCGTTCTTAAATAGTGCATAAATTCAAACTCGAGAACTCAAACCAAGAATCGAAGAGCATTAACGTGAATCGAACTCAGACGCTAAGCTTGTACTTGTGACTTAACTATGTATAAAAAACTCAAACAGTACTCAGACTCAAAACTGAATTTATAAGACCTAAGCATAAAAGAAGGAGTTTAACTAATTTTAACGTTAGATAAATCAAGGTTAAACCCCGTAAACAGATAGTTCCAGTCTTCCAGTGAACGTGTTCATAGGCTTTACAATTCTATAAACAAAAAATCCTCTCTCTCTCTCTCTCTCTCTCTCTCTCTCTCTCTCTCTCTCTCTCTCTCTCTCTCTCTCTCTCTCTCTCTCTCTCTCTCTCTCTCTCTCTCTCTCTCTCTCTCTCTCTCTGCTGTTTTGCTCGTTATTAAGATTTTTTTCCTTTTTCTCAGCATATGCACAATGAAAAAGCCAGGAGATTTGAATAAAGCCAAACCTTAGGGTATCCGAATGACAGCAGTAAAATTAGAGTCAAATACGAAACTGCTTTCATTAAAAATGAGTTAGTTTATATAATGAAAGTGAAAAGTGACTTAATACGATCAAACCGCATCGTATTCATTGAGAGGGGGAGGAGCTGTCACAACCCAAGCCTCCAGTATAGTGCAAATTTTGTTCTGGCCTTGGGAAGGCATAGGGGTTTTGCGCCAAACTTATGTTAATTTCTGCTCGTTTTGAGTTTGACTCGGTTATTTATTGTAATTTCTGTTCGTTTTGGGTTTCATTTATTTATCGATGCTGGTTTGTGGTAGTTTCATGCTTGGTAGATTATTTGATTTTATTTTTGCTCATTTTTTGTTTAATGGAGTTTTTTACTATTCTTTGAAAAACTTACTTTCTGGAAAAAGTTTTTTTTAATTAATTAGAATAAATAGCTCTCATGAAAGTACTAAAAAATCTTTTTCTTAAAGAGCGAAGTATTGACTAGGGGGTGAACTCGATCATATACGTAATATTTTCTGTTCGTTTTAATTTTTGGTGTTGCTTCTTACTTTCAGTTGAAAAACTTGTTGTTTTTTTTTGTTTAATTTCTGATCTTTTTCTTTAATAATGCTAGGAAATGCGGTGCCCCCTTTATAGCAATGTCCCTTCCCCCATGAAAACCTCCTTCATGGAAAGATCTTCCCACATAAACCCCGCCCCCCCCCCCTACTTACCAGAAAAATCCCCCTGAAAATGTCTGTATACTTCCCAATAACCAATACTATATGTTAATATTGGGTAAAGTTCATAAACTTTCAGCCCTCCCCCTGAGGACTTTGGGGGATTAAGTCATCCTAAAAGACATAGTTATCATATTTTCGACCATGCTGAACAAAATTACTATCTCAAAAGTTTGATCGGGTGAATTCGGGAAAAAATTAGCGTAGGAGGGGGCCTAGTTGCCCTCCATTTTTCGGTCACGTAAAAAAGGCACTAGAACTTCTAATTTCCGCTCCAATGAGCCCTCTCACGATATTCTAGGACCACTGGGTCGATAGGATCACTCCTGGGGGAAAAAAAAATAATAAACATGCATCCGTGATCTTTCTTCTGGCACAAAATGCAAATTCCACATTTTTGTAGATAGGTGCTAGAAACCTCTACAGTGGGGTTATCTGATACGCTGAATATGATGTTGTGATTTTCATTAAGGTTCTATAGCTTATAGAGGGTCTTTCTCCCTTTTTTCTAAAATCAGCCAAATTTTCTCAGCGTAACTTTTGAGGGGTAAGACTAAACTTGATGAAACTTATATATTTGAAATCAACATTAAAATCTGATTCTTTTGGTGTATCTATTGGTATCAAAATTCCGTTTTTTTTAGTCTCGGTTACCATTGAGCCGGTTCGCTCCTTAGCCTACTTACAGTTCGTTACCACGAACTGTTTGATATACTGATTACTATTATATAAACTTATAAATTTTTTTTAGATGTTATGACGGTTCGAGCTTCTGACGGTTTGATGTTATGGCGTTTCGTGTTTGTGACGATTCGCCGAAACGGTAGCACCTATTAAATGAAAAATAATTTCACTTTATACGTTTGAATGAGAACTTTTTTTTTATTTAAAGTAGATATAGTTATTTTGTCCACAATTCATTGATCTTACCAATGATTCTAGATCTCTTCCCTTTAGGTAAAAAAATGAAGATAATTAGTCACTTTTTTTTATTGTCATTTATTTATTTCACTCCCCCTTATTGTATGTCGTCAGATAGATAACATGCACGTAATTTTCTGTCATTTGAAAACTTAAAGAAAAACTTTGCGCTACAATCTTTTTTATGATTTAGCTAGAACTATACTTATCAAACAGTTCGTGGTAACGAACGGTAAGTACGGAGTGGCGAAACTCATAACTGAAACTCTACAGGACTGAATTTTGATATCCAAAGATATATCGGATGAATGATTCCCAATTCCGGCTTGTTATGCTGATTCCAAATATATAAGGTTCATTAAGTTTTGTGTTACTCATAAAAAGGTTACGACCCTAAGAAAATTTGCCTGATTTTCTAAAAAAGGGGAAAAATACTCCCTAAAAGTTAAAGAACATTAATGAAAATCAGACAATCAGAGGGGGAGAAATTCCTCATATAAGTAATATGTGGGGTTAGCCCCCTCTTCAATACCTCGCTGTTTACGCTAAAGTCCAAATTTTGCTCCAATCCTTCAAGAATGACCCTGAATCACAAAGGCCGTTTAATTAGAATAAACAGCTCTTCTGAAATTATTAAAAATACTTTAGCATAAATAGCGAAGTATTGAGGAGGGGACGAACCCCCTCATATACGGAATAATTTCTGTTCGTTTTAAGTTTTAATGTGACTCCTTACTTTCTTTTCAACAAGTTTTTTCAACAAGTTGAAAAAACTTGTTTTTTATTTAATTTATGATTGTTTTTTAAATAATGCTGGGAAACCCGGCATCCCCTTCATGGAAATTATCTTCCTCCGTGAAAAATTCTTTCATGGAAAGATCCTCCCACGTAACCCAATTGCCCAGACCCCCCACCCCAGAAAAAACCCTCCCATGAAAAAATATGTATACTTATCAATAACCAATACTATATACAAACAACGGGCAAAGTTCTTAACTTTCAGCCCTTCCCCTGGGGACTGTGGAGGATTAAGTCGTCCTCAAAGAAATAGTTATTAGATTTTTCAACTGCTGAACAAAATGGTTATCTCAAAATTTTCATCCGGTGACTCTGGGAAAAATGAGCGTGGGAGGGGTCTAGTTGACCTCCAATGTTTTGGTCACGTAAAAGTGGCAATAGAACTTTTAGTTTCCGTTCAAATGAGCTCTCTCAAAAAATTCTAGTACCACTGGGTCGATACGATGACCCCTGGGAAAAACAAAACAAAAAAAACAAACGAACACGCATCCGTGATCTTTGTTCTGGCAAAAAATAGAAAATTCCACATTTGTGCAGATAGGAGCTTGAAGCCTTTATAGTAGGGTACTCTGATACATTAAACCTAATGGTCTGAGTTTTATTATGATTCTATGA
Source organism: Artemia sp. Qi Xiang Cuo (assembly GCF_049724085.1). Taxonomy (NCBI): domain Eukaryota; kingdom Metazoa; phylum Arthropoda; class Branchiopoda; order Anostraca; family Artemiidae; genus Artemia; species Artemia sp. Qi Xiang Cuo. The sequence goes on from NC_142805.1 coordinate 19,938,975, forward strand.
CTTTTAGGGTGTCTTTCGCCCTTTTTTCGAAAATAGGGCAAATTTTCTTAGGCTCGTAACTTTTGATGGGTTAGACTAAACTTGATGAAACTTATATATTTAAAATAATTATAAATATCCTCTTCTTTTGATGAATCTATTTGTATCAAACTTCCGTTTTTTAGAGCTTCGGTTACTATTGAGCCTGGTTGCTCCTTACTTACAGTTCGTTACCACGAACTGTTTGAAACTTATAGTATTTACTACAAATTTATCTCAAGCTCTGAAAGATTATTATAATGTGTTAAAAACCAAGAACTGACAATTCTAGGGCAGACTTGGTGGTTACTAATAGAAGTGAAAGCAAACGACATTCCATTACAGCTATTCTTCGAATTGATTCCATCCTCTATACTGGAAAGATGCTTGGAATTGTGAAAAAAGAAAAATTTGAAGTGGAAATCGAGCCTAAATCTAGTAAGAATGACTTATTTTTATAAATACTCTACTTGCTTCCTTCTTATCATTATTTTCATTACAAAAATATTTATTACGTCTACCACCTTAGCGTAAGAGCACACCATTGACTGCAGAATACATAAATTGCAGACTCTATGCATATTTAAAACATAACAAAAAATAGCTTCTAGGGCAGCAATTTTGCATTTTTTTTTACGTGTATATACAATTAAACAGTGATAGGCATAGAAGAGTAGCGAATCATTGCTAGAATATGAAAGAGGCTGCCCCCTCCTCAACGTCTCGCTCTTTACGCTAAAGGTTTTTATTGTTTAAAAAAATAGAGTTGTGAGAAAGTCAAACTTTAGCGTAAAGAGCGAGACGTTGAGGAGGGGACAGCCCCTTTTATATACAGAATAATTTATGTTCGTTTTAAGTTTTAACGTCGTTCCTTTCTTTCAGTTAAAAAAAAAATTTTTTTTTTATTTAATTTTTGAACGTTTTTGAATTAATTCAGGTTTTTATTTTGGCTAACCGTACATGAATAATTAAAACAAAATTTGAATATTAATTTTAATTTTATTTGGTTAAATGGCTTTCTCGAAACTTGTTTAATTTTATTTACGAACGTTTTAATTAGTAATAAATATACGTAACTTATTGATTAACTTACGTAACGAACTTCCATATTCATAGATTTTTAATACGTATATTAAGGGGTTCGCCCCTAGTCAATACCTTGCAATTTAAGCTAAAGTTCGAATTTTCTTCCAATTCTTTAAAAATATCCCCTTAATCACAAAGGCCGTTAATTAGATTAAATAGCTCTTATGAAAGTACTAAAAAATCTTTGGCTTAAAGAACGAGGTATTGACTAGGGGGTGAGCCCAATCATATACGTAATATTTTCTGTTCGTTTTAAGTTTTGACGTTGCTCCTTACTTTCAGTTGAAAAACTTGTTTTCTAATTTATTTAATTTCTTATCTTTTTCTTTAATGATGCTGGGAAATCCGGCGCCCCCTTCATAGCAATGTCCCTTCCCCCATGAAAAATTCCTTCATGGAAAAATCCTTCCTTATAATCCCCAACCCCCCCCCCCACCTACCAGCAAAAATTCCCCCTGCAAACGTCTGTATACTGCCCAATAACCAATAGTATATGCTAACATTGGATAAAGTTCATAACTTTCAGCCCTCCCCCCGGGGACTTCAGGGGATTAAGTCATCCTAAAAGACATAATTATCAGATTTTCGACCATGCTGAACAAAATGGCTTTCTCAAAATTTTGCTCGGGTGACTTAGGCAAAAAAATGAGCGTGGGAGGGGGCCTAGTTGCCCTCCATCTTTTTGGTCACTTAAAAAGGGCACTAGAACTTTTAATTTCTGTTCGAATGAGCCCTCCCGCGATACTTTAGGATCATTGGGATGATACGATCACCCCTGAAAAAAAAACAAAAACGAATAAACATGCATCCGTGATTTTTCTTCTGGCAAAAAATGCAAAATTCCACATTTTCTTAGACAGGTCCTTGAAACCTCTACAGTAGGGTTCTCTGATACGCTGAATATGATGGTGTGATTTTCATTAAGGTTCTATAACTTTTAGGGGGTCTTTCCCCCTTTTTCTAAAATCAGCCAAATTTTCTCAGGCGCGTAACTTTTGATGGGTAAGACTAAACTTGATAAAACTTATATATTTGAAATCAGCATTGAAGTTGATTCTTTTGATGTATCTATTTGTATTAAAATTTCATTTTTTAGAGTTTCGGTTACCATTGAGTCGGGTCGCTCCTTACTTACTCGTTACCACGAACTGTTTGATAGGAACTGGGCCGCAATTAGTAATGAGGAAAGAGTTAAAGAAAGAAGGGCAGAACATTTTGAGAATGTGTTAAACCGAGATACAGTTGCAGGAAAAGTTGTAGAGGAAAATGCAAAATTTTGTGATATCCGATGTGAAGGAAGATTTATTTTATGTGGAAGAATTAGTGACGGCACCAAAATGATTAAAAAATAATAAAGCCCCAGGTGCTGATAGGGTTGCAAATGAGTTTCTTAAATATGGTGGCTCTGAGGTTAGAAATAAGTTACCAAAGATTAAGAATGTAATTTTTTTTAAAGTACCTAGTACCTAGCGATTATAGGGAAACCCTAATTAAACCACTGTATGAGAAAGGTGGTAAAAGTAAGTACGGTAATTATTGAGGCATTAGCCTTGTCTCTGTATGTGGCAAATTGCTTAGTACAGTAATATGATATGTTTTGGACTGAGAGATGGTAAAGAGATGGTAAAAGACAAAGTTTTAAGTGAAGAACAGTGCGGTTTTAGAAAAGGTAAAGGATGTCTCGACCAAATATTCACTCCTCAGCTAATAGTTGAGAATTGCCTGAGTTATCAAACAACTTCAGTCATCCGTTTTAAAGATTATGAGCAAGCGTTCGATTCTGTTGATTGTTGTTTTATTGTTTTAAGAAATAAATTTGTGAGACAGAGTAAAACTTTAGCGTAAAGAGCGAGGCGTTGAGGAGGGGACATCCCCTTTCATATACGGAATAATTTCTGTTCGTTTTAAGTTTTAATGTCGCTCTTTACTTTCAATTTAAAAAACTTGTTTTTTTTTATTTAGTTTCTGATCTTTTTTTAGTTAATGCAGCTTTTATTTTGGCTCACCGTCATTGAATAAGTAAACAAAATTTGCATAAAAATTTTACTTTTCTTTTGCTAAATGGATGTCTATAAATTTGGTTATGACGTAATTTACAGATTAACTTACGTAACTAACTTCTATATTCGTATATTTTTCTTCTGGCAAAAAAATACAAAGTTGCAGATTTTTGCAGATATGAGCTTGAAACCTATGTAATAGGAGTTTCTGATACGCTGAATCTGACGGTGTGATTTTCAATAAAAATTTTTCACTTGTAGGGGATGTTTCCCCCCTCTTTAAAAAATCGGGTAAATTTTCTCAGGCTCATAGCCTTTGATGAGTAATACTAAACTTAATAAAATTTATATATTTAGAATCAGCATTATAAACATATTCTTTTGATACATTTATTGACATCAAAATTCCGTTTTTAAAAGTTTCGATTACTATTGAGCCGTATCACTTGTTTTTTTATTGTTTTTTTTTTATTAGGTATATGTTATTACGTATATGAGGGGGTTCTCCCCTTAGTCAATACCACGCTCTTTACGCTAAAAGTTAAAAAAAAAAATTTAATTCACAAACCCCTGAATCACAAAGACCGTTTAATTAGAATATATAGCTCTTTTGAAAGCACTAAAAAAACTGTAGCGTAAAGAGCGAGGTATTGACTTGAACGAGAACCCCCTCATATACGTTATAATTTCTGTTCGTTTTAAGTTCTAATGTTGCTTCTTACTTTCAGTTGAAAAAACTTGTTTTTTTTTAATTTAATTTCTGATCGTCTTTTAAATAATGCTTGGAAATCCGGCGCCCCCTTCATAGAAATGTCCCTTACCCCAATGAAACATCCTCCACGGAAAGATTCTCCAGAATAACCCCCTCCTCTAGCCCCCCCCCCCTACAGAAAAAAAATCCTTCCTGAAAATGTCTGTATACTTCCCAATAACCAATAAATAATGCTGGCAAGTCCGGCACCCCCTTCATGGCAATTTCCCTTCCCCCATGAAACTTTCCTTCATGGAAAGGTCCTCCAACAAAAACCCCGACCCCCCCACCCAACTACCAGCAAAAAACCCTCCTGAAATCTTCTGTATACTTCCCAATAACCAATACTATATGTTAACATTGGGTAAAGTTCATAACTTTTAGCCCTCCCCTAGGGACTTCGGGGGATTAAGTCATCCTACAAGACATATTTATCATATTTTCGACCGTGCTGAACAAAATGGCTATCTCAAAATTTTGATAGGGTGACTTTGGGAAAAAAATAAGCGTGGAAGGGGGCCTAGGTGCCCTCCATTTTTTTGGTCAGCTAAAAATGGCACTAGAACGTTTAATTTACGATCAAATGAGGGCTCCCCCGGTATTCTAGAACCAATGGGTCGGAACAATCTTCCCTGGAGAAAAAAAAACAAATAAACACGCATCCGTGATCTTTCTTCTGGAAAAAAATGCAAAATTCCACATTTTTGTAGATAGGAGCTTGAAACCTCTACAGTAGGGTTCTCTGATACGCTGAATATGATGGTGTGATATGATTTTCATTAAGGTTCTATAACTTTTAGGGGGTCTTTCCCCCTTTTTTTGAAAAGCAGCCAAATTTCCTCAGGCGCGTAACTTTTGATGGGTATCACTAAACCTGATGAAAGGTATATATTTGAAATCAGCATTGAAATTTGATTCTTTTGATGTATCTATTGGTAACAAAAACCCGTTTTCTAGAGTTTCGGTTGCCATTGAGCCGGGTCGCTTTTTACTTACAGTTCGTTACTACGAACTGTTTGATACCAGACAAATACATTAAAATTATAAGTGCTATGTACTAAAATAACACTGTTACCGATAAGGTAGGAAATGAGGTTAGCAACTGGTTCCGTATTAAACCAGGAGCTAAACAAAATTGTGTTCTATCCCCTTTTATGAATCATTTTGATGGATTTTATCTTAAGGATCACAAGAAAAGCAATGGGGGAACACAGAATCAAATGAAGAGGAAAACCGTTCCTGGACTTAGATTATGCTGATGATTCAAGCAGTCTAGATGAAAGAGTGAGCAAAACGAATGAACTCTTAAAGCTTTTGCGAGTTCAGGGTGCTAGAATAGGTTTGAAAATTAATGTTAAGCAGACTAAGTAACTAAGGCTATGAATAAGTGAAGATGAAAAGGTGGCGTTGGGTAAAGGAAATATTGATCTGGTGGATAGCTTCCCAGGTGGGTAGACGGTGGGAGCAGTGAAGATGTTAAAAGTAGAATTGCCAAGCCTCAGTGCTTTTTTTCACAGTTGAAACAAGTTTGGAAGAATAGGAAGATAAGTCTGCAAACCAAAATTAGAATATTAGAAGCTACAGTGATGACAGTAATTAATAGGGTTCTGAAGCATGAGCGTTCCAAAAGACGGATGAACATTTGTTTGATGTTTTCCAGAGAAATTGCCTACAGATTGCTCTGGGTAACCGGCTGATTGACGGTATTTTAGACAGTAAGCTGTACGAAAAGTGTGATGCAGTCCCGGTTTTTAGGGCTATAATGAGGGAAAGGTTGAGTGGGCTAGGGCACGTTCTGCGGATGATCGATGACAGATTGCCAAAGATTGTCCTTTTCAGTCAACCATCTAGGTCTAAAAAGAAAGTGGGTCGTCCGCGGTTGGGGTGGAAGGATGTCATAAAGAAAGAGTTAGTGGAAATAGGAACTTCCTAGGGGGTGTAAAGGAGGAGGCTTTTAATAGATTTGATTGATGAGGAGCTTTCGCAGCTCTGATGGTCTTAGGTGGCTTGGTGCTGTGGTGAGTTGTTAGTAGTAGTACTAGTAGTAGTAGTAGTAATAGTATTTCACATCTCCTTAATTAGAATTTTAACGTTTTCTCGACTCTCCTTACATTCCCTTTATTTTCATGTTAATATACAACTTACATATATCTTTTACAAACACCTACTCCAATTTGCTAAACATAAACCATTCTCACGAATATTTCTAGTTGCATTTCCAACTTTCCTAATTTCTAACTTTCCTTGTTAAGACACCATGAGCGACCACACAAACTATTTTAAGAAAATTATTCTACTTCCGCTTTTAAAAACTTTAGACTCTCAATGTTTGTATTCAACGGTTCCTGGAGAGTTTCTCTGAAATTGTAATCCTGGAGTCTATTAGCATCTTAGCTTCCTGGAAGGTGGTTAACCTTCTTAAAGTTCCTAACTTTTAACATCAATAAAAACACTCCTATGAACTCAAATATCTTACATCGACAATACAATATTCAGTAAGGTTAGCAGTCCTGAAAAAAAACGACCATGGATTGTCAGTTGAATGTACATATACTGATATTTATTCCTTAAATTGAAAAAAAAATTAATTTATGAAAGTCAAAAAAGTGAAAACATTTAAAATATATTTTGTTTTCAGTAAAGTGCAAATTATGTTCTCGTCTCGAGAAAGAATGGGGGCTCTCAGCAGTACTCATATTAATTTTTGCTCTTTTTGTGTTTGACTCGGTTATTTATTGTAATTTCCGTTCATTTTGGGTTTCATTTATTTATTGAAGGTGATTTGTGGTAGTTTCACACTTGGAAGATTATTTGCCTTTATTTCCGTTCATTTTTGGTTTAATCGAGCTGTTTGCTTTTCTTTGAAAAACTTGTTTCGTGGAACTTTTTTTTAAATTTATTGCTATTCGTTTTTACTGACATAGCCTTTTTCGTGGAAAAAAATATTTTATTTATTTACGTTTTTTTTATATAACAATACCTAGTTTGGCTTGCTATTTGTATGTTGGAAAAACTTTTTCAGCAATGTTTAATCCTGGTATAAATAGTATTACTAATAATACTACTACTAACAACTCACCGCAGCACAAAACCACCTGAGATCAACACAGCTACGCACGCTTCTTCTCCATCCCAATCTAATCAAAGCCACCCTCTTTACAGCCTCCAAGGAATTTCCCATTTCCTTTAAATTTTTCTTTATGACATCCTCCAACCCAAGACGAGGACGACCTGCTTTCCGTTTAGCCCTGGACGGTTGGCCGAAAAGAACAATTTCCGGCAATCTGTCATCCTTCATCCGTAGAACGCGCACTTTCATTATAGCCCTAGAAAATTGGATCGAACCACATTTTTCGTACAGCCTACTATTAGAAATACGGTCAGTCAGCTGGGTGCCCAGAATAATCCTTAGTCAATTTCTCTGGAAAACATCTAGCAATTCTAGTTCTGACCACTGGTTAAATCTATATTTGACCACTGTCATTACTGTAGCTTCCAATATTCTAATCTTGGTTTGAAGACTTATCTTCCTATTCTTCCAAACTTTTTTTAACTGTGAAAAAGCACCTTGGCTATTCTACTTTTAACATTTTCACTGCGCCCACCGTCTTTACTAACAATTAATTAAAAAAAAAAACTTTCCGAAAAATAAGTTTTTCAAAGATAAGTAAAGTCCATTTTAAACTTAAACTCAGCAGATACAAATACCTGTTAAAATTCAGACTAAAAACGACCAGAAATTACTTTTAAAGAATAAATGAAACCCAAAACGAACAGAAATTAAATAAATAATCGTAGCAAAAAACATGCAACGAGTAATGATATAAATGAATATATAGATCTTAAACCGAGTAATACTTAAATTGAATATTAAAAGCAAGCTTAAAACGAAAAAAATATTAGTAGAAGGGGAGGTACCAGCGCGATTGCCCACCCCTGCTGCCACCTACAACTTTTTTTTACATAATTTATGTCTGTTTGTTGTCAGTGAGAATGAAAAAACAGGAATTTTCTCACTTTGATGGATGTTTTCTTGGATGGTTATGTGTGTTGGTCAATTTATTTGATGTTTTTCATGGATGTCAACAGTAATTTATGTCTGTTTTATGGTTTTCGTCAGTGAGAATGGAAAAACAGTATTTTTCTCACTTGAAAAAAAAGGAATTTTCTCACATTTATGGTTCTTTCTTGGACGGTTATGTGTGTTGGTCAATTTATTTGATGTTTTTCATGGATGTCAACATCACTTTATGTCTGTTTTATGGTTTTTGTCAGTGAGAATTTGAAAAACAGGAACTTTCTCACTTTGATGGATTATTGAGTCTAATGGGGACAGGTCAATGACACTTCCTTCAAGATCATCTTGTTGTTGTTGCTCGAGACAAATGTTATGAGTTTCCAGGAAACAGTTAGATCACGTGTTTCCTTCTCAGCCAATCAGAGGGCTTGCTTACATATTAGCGGCGGAGGGAATATAAGGAAAGGATTTTTGCTATAGTTTTATTAGTCTGTGATTAGAATTCAATGGAGTGAGAAGAACATTTTTGACTTTACTCATTTTGATATATATTTTTAATAATGAGTGGAATGTTTACACTATTAGAAGTTGATAGTGGAGTTGATGCTAATAATACAAGAGCACCAAACATTGCGGTTGAAATTACGAAAGGATTGCGGCTTTGTCTGGAATAGGATGCAGTATATTCAAGATATGTGATATCTCTGAGCAAATTTAAAATGGAAGATCAATTATGTTTCGCCGCAAAAGTTGATATAGCACATGCGAATAGACTTCAATGTGCTTTAAGTGTATTAGTGAAACATATCGAAGACAATAAACTCTATCGCTAATTGTACATACATAGTATTATTGATGTTATAATTATTCAATAAAATTGTTTCGAAATCGAAAATGTTCCCTTTCTTTTCTGGTCAGTCTAGAGTCAGCAGTCAGAGTGAAAGGACTGAAAAATTAATAAATTTGAGAAAGAGAGAATTAGATCAAATCTAGTGTTTATTGAAAAACATTTGATTTTGGAAGATGATTTTCTCGAGTTATCTCTTCAACGCAGGATATTCTCTCAGGGAACACTTGACAATATAATGAAAACTGATTCTCCTCCATTGGACTATTGTTTGAAACTTTTAAAATGTGATTCAAATGCTTATACTCAATTTATTGATATATTAATTGGAAAAAAGCAGAATCATATTGTGGATATACTTTTGAAATCATTGCCAATGGATTCGTTGTAGATGGCTCCTCCTTCGAAACAAGTAACGCCACGGAACAACTCCTCTCCCTTTCCTAAACTTTGAATTTATTAAGCGAGGACTATCAGTTTCATTTTTGCTGTGAGAGAGTTGCCAATGGACATCGAAAAATGTTCTATATATGCCTATTTTGCTTGCGCACGCTGGGCAGTTGGACTCAATGTGAGAATTGTACAATTATTGATGACTATAGTGAGAAGTGTAAATTATGTAATCCCTGCAAATTACATAGAGGCTATGCAGTACAAATTAAAGGATGTAATTCATGTCTTGAAGAGGTATGGGACTCTAACCCAAGAAGTCACCTGTGCTCCAATCGTTACCATGATAAATATGATCAGTGTGAGAATACTTACCCCGCTATGATTGAAAAGAATCCTAAACGTGATTTTAGTTTATTTCTACGATATTGGTATCGTCGTGGATTTAAATTATTCTGGGAAGAGGAATCTGGTCTACGATTCAACTGTTGGGTAACAAGACAATCTGGTTTCTACGTCATCGCTGTGACGACACTTCCTACTATGACTATAAATCAAGGGATTTTTATTTGGCAGTTACCGAATGTGACTCACCATTTGAAAACACTGTGTGTGATATTGCTTCAAATTGACAGATTGAAACTCGTGAATTTCATAATATGAATGCAAATAGTATCATTGACTATACAAAGAGATATGACAAGAGTGAAGTTGCATTGTACTGCAAAAAATGTGACCCTGACTTTGCAGTCAATCAAGATCAAAATACAGTGAATCCAAATGATTTACCAGCATTAGTGGTTCACGACAGCTCCCTGTACACCGATGAAGAAATCTAAAAGTGAAGATTTAAAGACATTGATGTATAAATACATTTTATTAATAAACAAGTTCAAAACATTTTTAAAGCACTTAACTTTTAGGGCACTGAACTCAATACTATAAAGGTCTGAGAGGATATTTTCCACTAGAAAGTCGTTCAGACGTGGATTGTCACCATAAATGTGGAGAAACTGCTTGTAAGTATAGCCACGACATCGGAACACAAATTATAGTAGTGCATGGAAGCCGCAGCTTTTAGTTGTTAGATCCTGCACCCTCTTTATATTTTGAATAATAGTTTTCCCACTGCTCTCAACATCGTTACTGATGTGAGGTGCGAAGAAGATACAGGGTGGACCCAGAGGATAAAAAAATTCAATCCTCTTCATTGTTTAAAATAATCTAGCCCACCAACACGTAAATGCAGATGACTAATTGTGTTTAACAATAATCAGGATCCTACTCGCGCTTTGATATTTTCCAAGATAGTCCGAGGGCAAACCCCAAGATTTGGATTTTTAAAGTTAGGGGTCTATAGCCAATACGTTGATTATATAACTGGTGTTCATGGCGCCAAGTCTAGTAGAACACTGCCTTCGGGAGTGATTTCCCAATAGGTTTCATATTGATTTAGTGAGATTAGTGCAATACTCTCAGCCAATGGGTCGGCAAATGTACACTCTAAACGCACAGTCCCCGTACGTACTATACTCATATCCTGTGTGCCAGACAAATCCAATAAAATGATACCATGTGTTTTAGCAAACATATCTTCGGTTATACTATTTTCAAATAGTTGCGAATCATGATCTAGGGTTTGCATGGTCAACTCATACAATGTTTAATAGGATCTATCAAAAGATAGATTGTAGAGTGGAATGACGTTTACTTTGCAAACAAGAGATGAAAGTCAAAACATCACTAACTTATGTGTACATCCAGTCAATAACCCTGGGTCGATATTACTCTCTACAAATGTCAGTACCAGCTTCGAGGTGTTTTCACCGCTAATAAGTAATGAACCGGTGAAGGCGCGTAAGCCTTTGGCACTATGAAGCTGAGTGGTGATTATATGAAGAACAATTAGTTTAATATTAGGTCCAGTGACTCTTAACTTGTTCAGTACCAAAGCAGCAGAAATCTGATACTCTTATTTACATAAGTGAAATGGTTCCGTGTTGAGGGAGAATCGGGCATCAAGATTGGCGGCACGTTCCTTAATCAATATGACATTGTATGGTACACGCGTCAATTTTATATCCACTTTAACATTGGGCGGCAGCCATTCGGGTATATTAAATATTTCATGATATATTTTTCCCAACTAGATGTAATTCACTAGTTGTAGCATTTTTAAGTGCATCTGTGCTATCAGTATTAGTAATATATTCATATCCATTGGAGGCGCCTCTCAATGTCTTGTATGACTTGGATGTCATCAACATGAATTGTATATAGCTTGCATAGTTTGAGAGATTGTTGCTTGTGCTCACCAGCGTGCCATTGATGTAGACACTAATTTGACGAAATAAATTGTGTAGTATACAATTTTCATAGGATATCCCATCGGCTCGAATAGGCAATGTACTACTGGATTTCTGGACGTTCATTTGTAAATCGATAAATGTTGAAGACATGTCCATATAGTAGTCTTCCTTGGAATAAATTTGAAAGTGGATATTATCAGAGAGGGGTTGTACTGGATAAAATTTTTCATAGTAACCGTACTTGACACTCACATCAACATTTTCAGCATTGAATAGATTCAATGAGGCGGTTAATGAAGGTTGAGAATCCTTATGCGGCAGGTAGGACATCTTAAGAGAAGAAATCTAGTTTTGATCTAACAATATTCTTCCTGGGGCTTCTGGTTACACTAAGTGTCGACTTTTTCCTTCTTTTCTTCGACAAAAGGGATGATGTCTTTCGTTTTCATCCTGAGTAGAGACTGATGAGTGATGCATTGTTTCTTGACCTTTTTAAACCTTTACCATTTTGTTTTAATTTCTCGCCAAGGGTTCGCGTACTGGACGTAAGATTTTCCGTAGTACTTTTTTTTAAATCCTTGCCAGAGCCCCAATCGTATAGTGTAGAGGATGCAAAATCTGTCACAGCCGGTACAAGATATTTTCTAGCCAGTGGTAGTGAAGAGCGAAACAGCTTAGCAAACCAACTGCCAAGACCATAGCCAGACATTGACGAGTGACCCTTGTAATAGTCCATTCCATTGTCCTGTTGTCTTGGACTAAGAGCATTAACATAGCAGTCAATATCAGGACAAGTGAAGACCACTTTTCGATTAGACATCTTGCTGTTGTACGATGGGCCGAAAATGACATGTAATCACAGCCAAATCTTTTTAAATTGCTATGGGATCACCTAATTCAGTTCTTAGTGTTAACTGACAGAGTTCCAAATAGGAAGTGTTTACTGGTATATATTGAAGATGCTTTATATTGTACTGGTGAATATGCTCTTGATTGGTTTTTCATTCAAGAACTCGTAGGAGCGGGACATTTGAATTACCAACCCGAGATGTTTCCACAAATGAGGCTTAGAGAAATATACAAGTGTCTGTGGAGAAGGCAGGTGGGTAGTCAGCAAAAATGAAATTAGTGTTTCTGGCACTTTTACCATTGATTATATTGAGCTTAAAGCTAGGAACCTCGTTTAGGAAATCATTGAGAATAACCTTTTCGCTGGCAATAGGTGAACTAATGTAGATCTTGCCTTCCTCTATTGAATAGCTGAAATGAAAAGCTCCTTTTTTTACATGCGAAAATTCTATTATTGATAGTACGACACAAATCATTCATACAGGTGAGTTCCTCGTAGGGTAATTCAATATATGGATAATCCTTCCAATTGATTTTTTGAATTTGTTCTTGATCACCTGGTGGTGGCGGCCAATCATAGGGTCTAATTTTTATTTCATATTTACGATCCTTTCTCAGAACGTCATAAATATTTTTGAGAATACAGTCGACAAAGGCCACTTCATAATTCCCCCCGAATTTGATGGTGGGGAAGAGTTTCGACCAAAAATCACTTGTTTTATTCAAATCATTGTAAGGAGGATTAGAAATATTGGACATGAAAGTTACATAGAAATCATTGAGCATTTTTAATATCTTCAGCACTGACACAAGAATCAAAATCCGAGTCGCATCCTAGCGTACGAACATGCAACTGTTACTTGCCCCTACGAGTACGACTATTTAATATCCTTTCAATTTGATAAATTTAACTACTGTTTCTAACTTTTTGCAGTTCATATTCATAAAAACCGCCGAGAATCTCATCATCTTTGGTGTCTCGTAGTCGATACGTTGTGGGCTCGATGTCTAGGATTTTGGACACTTTAAAAAGTTCGGTGCTCCATAAATAATTCCCCTTTTCAAAAATATTGGTGGTTCTAATAATTCAAACAGTATCACCAACATTGAATTTCTTCTTCTTTTTCTTCTCATTGCCATTGGAGTATTGCTTTAGAAAAGCATCAAATGTATTTTCCACTGTAATGAACATCCCGAGGACTAGAGTTGGACAGAGATCGATGTGGTCGATGGTTGTATATCTGCATGATTTTATCTAAATCATGAATAAAAGCCGGTGTATTATTCAATGTACAATATCTTGAAATTAATAGACAAATCGTTCTTATTAATCGTTCAGCCAATGCAGCCTTTATCGGGCTGTGACTATGATAAAGTGTTGTATTATATTTCAATAGAACCTTTTGCACATGGGGATTAACAAATTCACTGCCACGATCCGATTGAATTTTTCTATATGAATCCTGTTCAAGAATACTTTCAATGGCCCGAGCAACTTCAACACCTCTCTTTGACCGTAATGGAATGGCATAGGCATAGCGACTAAAGATACTGATTGCCACCAGAATATATTTGTAGGGTGCATTGTGACGCCGTTGAACTGCGTCTAGAGTTAAAAGATCCATTTGCATTATATGCAGAGGGAAAAAGGCTTTGGTTTGTCGATATTGTTTGCCACGAAGCATGTGATTTCGGTGTAGTGTGTAGCTTGGTTCATTCTCTAGATACTTTTTTGCATTTTTTAATGTTGTACCAGAGACATCTTTAGAAAGCATTTTGGGAGAATTTAAACTTCCCGCTTCACCAATATTTTCATAGACACCTTTCAGAACTTCATCCATTTTGAACGTAAACACGTAGTGTAATGTCCACTCCCCTTTTGCATACTGGAGGGTTAATCAATCCGTCTTCGCTTTTGACTAGCAGTCACAGGTGTTGTAAAATCATTGCTGCTAGTATATTCAAATATTGAATCTTCTTCTTCTTTTTTAAATGGTGTTGGCGTTGTTGGAGGACTATATTCTCTTAGTTTCTTTAGAATTTGCTTATTGTCGATAAGACCTTTGGGAAAGTTTGATACACTTAGAAGGGTGTATAGATTATCTTTAAAAGACAAGAGTCCTTTACGTTTTGTCACCATATCACAAATTTAATCAACTAGATTATAACTTTTTCCCTGAATTATAATTCGTTTCCCTGTGCTGTCGACTTGAACTTGATCACCAGTTTCCGAAATGAGATAAGATAATACTCTTTTACTCTGTTCTCGATAGGTCAGTGGCAATAGGTTTCCAATTTTTGATACAATCGAATTCAATTCCTTCTCCTTTGATTGTGCAGAATCTTGAGGAGATGTTTCCTGTTTAGAGGGATCGGCGATGGGTCTCTCAAGATAAGGTCTATGTTTGTCCACACGTCGCAAAGCATCTTGGAGTAAAAGCAATTTTTTATCATCGGCAATATTCTCATCATTAATGAATTTGCTTATATTGTTTTCAAAATGTTCGACGGGCGATAGGACAAGTTCAAATGGTGTCAATTTATAGGGTTTTGCCAATCTCTAGAGAAAACTGTTTACAAGTCCTGCAATTATTGGCAGTAAAAGTGTTAAAAAGCTACCGCCTGCTTGAAGGAGCCGTTTTATTTTAAATTTTTTTCCCTTGTTTTTACAAGCCCAGGCGCGTACAGTGGAACGATGTTGCTTTGTCTGTTGTCTAACACCATCTGGCAGTTGAACATTGCCCGCAGTTAAATTTAAACAAAGTTCAGAAGAGTCTTAGCTTAGAGTTTTTGTTGAAGCTCTAGTCTAGTTTAGTTTTAGTTAGTAGTTTTTAGTTTTAGCTTAGAGTCTTAGCTTAGAGTTTTTGCTAGAGTTTTAGTTTAGTTTACTTTTAGTTAAGAGTTTAGAAATTTAGCTTAGAGTCTTAGCCTAGAGTTTTTGTTAGAGTTCTAGTTTATTTAGTTATAGTTAAGAATTTAGAGTTTTTAGCTTAGATTCATAGTTTAGAGTTTGTGTTAGTGTTCTAGTTTAGTTTAGTTAAGAGTTTAGAGGTTTATCATATAGTCATATCTTAGAGTCTTTGTTGAATTAGAAGTTTATTTTAGTCATATTTGAAAATTTAGAGTTTTTAGCTTAGAGTCTTAGCTTAGAGTTTTAATTATAGTTATAGTTTAGTATGGGTTTAGCTAAGAGTTTAAAGTTTTATCTTAGAGTCTTAGATTAGATTTTTGTTGCAGTTCTAATTTAGTTTAGTTAAGAGTTTAGAGTTCTACTATAGAGTCTTAGCTTACAGTTTTACTTAGAGTTGAAGTTTAGTTTAGTTATAGTTAAGGGTTTAGAGTTTTAGCTTGGAGTCTTAGCTTAGAGTTTTAGTTAGAGTTCTAGCTTGGTTTAGTTTTAGTTAAGAGTTTAGAGTTTTACCTTAAAGTCAAAGCTTTGAGTTTATAGTTCGAGTTTAGTTTTATTTAAGAGTTTTAACTTAAAGTATTAGATTAGAGTTTTAGTTAGGGTTGAAGTTTCGTTTAGTCTAGTTATAGTTAAGAGTTTATAGTTTTAGCTTAGAGTCTTAGCTTAGAGTTTTAGTTAGAGTTATTGTTTAGTTTAGTTTTAGTTAAGGGTTATAGCTTAGAGGTTTAGCCTAGAATCTTAGCTTAGAGATTTAGTTAGAGTTGAAATTTAGTCTAAACTAGCATAACCATAAAATTCCACAAAATTGCATAGAAATACCATAACCATAGGTTAGATTAGGTTAGGTTAGAGGTTAGGTTTCTCCACGTTTAAGTTAGGTTAGATTAGGTTAGCTTATCATGAGCGCTCATGATAAGCTAACCTAATCTAACCTAACTTAAACGTGGAGAAACCACGTCTTATGTCTAATAGAAAAGTGGTATTCATTTGTCATGATATTGACTGCTAAGTTAATACTCTTGGCCCAAGACAACAGGGCAATGGAATGGACTATTACAAAGGTCGCTCGTCAATTTCTGGCTACGGTCTTGGCAGTTGGTTTGCTAAGCTGTTTCGCTCTTCACTACCACTGGCTAGAAAATATCTTGTACCGGCTGTGACAGATTTTGTGTCCTCTACACTACACGATTGGGGTTCTGGCAAGGATTTTAAAAAAAGTGCTTCGAAAAATCTTAGGTTCAGTGCGCGAACCCTTGGCGAGAGATTAAAAAAGAATGGTAAAGGTTTAAAAAGGTCGAGAAACAATGCATCACTCATCAGTCTCTACTCAGGATGGAGACGAAAGACATCCACCTTTTTGTCGAAGAAAAGAAGGAAAAAGTCGACAAGCAGTGTAACCAGAAGGCTCAGTAAGAATATCGCTCGATCAAAACTAGATTTCTTTTCCTAAGATGTCATATCTGCCACATAAGGATTCCCAATCTTCATGTACCACCTCATTGAATCTTTTCATTGATGAAAATGTTGATGTGAGTGTCATGCATGGATACTATGAAAAATTTTATCCAGTTCAACCCCTTTCTGTTAATATCCACTTTCAAATTTATTCCAAGGAAGACTACTATATGGACATGTCTTCAACATTTATCGATTTACAAATGAAAGTCCGGAAATCCGATAATACAATGCCAGTTCGAGCCGATGGGATATCCTATGAAAATTGTACAATACATAATTTATTTTATCAAATTAGCGTCTACATAAATGATAAACTGGTTAGCACAGGCAATACTCTCTCCAACCGTGCCTCATATATATCATTCATGCTGATCCCGCCTAGTTCCCACAAGGACTTTAGAGGTACCTCCAATGGATATGAATATATTACTAATACTGATAGTACATATGCACTTAAAAATGCTACAACTAGTGATTTACATCTAGTTGGAAAAATATATCATGAAATATCTAATATATCCCAATGGCTGCCGCCCAATGTTAAAGTGGATATAAAACTGACGCTTGCACCATCCAATTTCATATTGATTAAAGAACTTGCTGCCAATCCCGATCTAAGTCTCTTCCTCACCTCAGCAATAATTCATGTACGCAAACAACGGGTTATGAGTTCTGTTGCTTTGGCCGTGGAAAAACTGAGAGCCAATGGAAATAATATTAAACTACTTGTTCCTCATACAATCACCAATCAACGTAATATTGCCATGGGGTCACGCACCTTCACCGATTCATCCTTTATCAATGGTGAAATCCCCTCGAAACTTGCTTTGGCATTTGTGAAGAGTGCCAGTGTAATAGGATCATGGACTGAATGCCCACATACATTCGTAATGTTTGGACTTTCATCTCTTGCGTTCAAAGTAAATGGTATCCCACTCAACAATCTATCCTTTGATAAATCCTATAGAACATTGTATGAGTTGACCATGCAAACCCTAGATCATGATTTGCAACTATTTGAAAATGGTATAACCGAAGATATGTTTGCTAAAACACATGGTATCATTGTATTGGATTTGTCTGGTACACAGGATATGAGTATAGTACGTACGGGGACTGTGCGTTTAGAGTGTACCATTTGCCGACCCATTGACTGAGAGTATTGCACTAATCTCACTAAATCAATATGAAACCTATTGGGAAATCACTCCCGAAGGCAGTGTTCTACTAGACTTGGCACCATGAACACCAGTCAAATAATCAATGTATTTAATATGGACTCCTACATGTCCCAGTACAATTCCTATTGTCTACCCTCAGACTATCTAATAATAAATCAAAGTTTGAATAATACCCTAATAATTGTTAATAGCAGTCCATCGACTGCGCTGACGGGTCATTGGCTATGCATCTATCAAACAATGAAGATGACTGAATTTTTTGATCCATTGGGCCTACCCTGTACATTCTACACACCCCACATCGGCAACTATATTCAGAGCAGTGGGAAAACTATTATTCAAAATCGAAAGAGGGTGCAGGATCTAACGACTAAAAGCTGCGGCTTCCATGCACTACTATATTTTGTGTTCCGATGTCGTGGCTATACTTACATGCAGTTTCTCAACATTTTTGGTGACATTCCGCGTCTGAACGACTTTCTAGTGGAAAATATCCTTTCAGACCTATATAGTATAGATTTCAGTGCCCTAAGAGTAAAGTGCTTTAAAAATGTTTGTGAATTTGTTTATTAATAAAATGTATATATACAACAATGTCTTCAAATCTTCACTTTAGATTTCTACATCAGTGTTTAGACAATCGTCGTGAACCAATAATGCTGGTAAATCATTTGGATTCACTGCATATTGATCTTGATTAACTGCAAAGTCGGGGTCACATTTTCTGCAGTACAATATAACTTCACTCTTGTCATATCTCTTTGTATAGTCAATGATACTATTTGCATTCATATTATGAAATTCAAGAATTTCAATCTGTCTATTTGAAGCAATATCACATACAGTGTTTTCAAGTGGTGAATCACATTCGGTAACTGCCAAATAAAAATCACTTGATTTATAGTCATAGTAGGCAGTGTCGTACAGCGATGACGTAGAAACCAGATTGTCTTGTTACCCCAACAGTTGAATCGTAGACCAGATTCCTCTTCCCAGAATAATTTAAATCCACGACGATACCAATCTCGTAGAAATAAACTAAAATCATGTTTAGGATTCATTCCAATCATAGCGGGGTAAGTATTCTCCCACTGCTCACATTTATCATGGTGACAATTGGAGCACAGGTGCCCTCTAGGGTGAGAGTCACACACCTCTTCAAGACATGAATTACATCTTTTAATTTGTACTGCGTAGCCTCTATGTAATTTGCAGGGATTACATAATTTACACTTTTCAATATAGTCGGCAATAATTGTACAATTCTCACATTGACTCCAACTGCCAAGAGTTTACATGCACAATTGAAATATATGGAAAATTTTTTTTTCGGTTTCTGATGTCAACTCTCTCACAGCTAAAATGAAACTGATAGTCTTCGCTTGATAAATTCAAAGTGGAGGAAAGGGGAGAGGAGTTATTCTGTGACGTTACCTGTTTCGAAGGAGGAGCCATCTATAATGAATCCATTAGCAATGATTTCAAAAGTACATGTACAATATGATTCTGCTTTTTTTCAATTAATATATCAATAAATTAAGTATGAGCATTTGAATCATATTTTAAAAGTTTCAAACAATAGTCCAATGTGGGAGAATCAGTTTTCATTATATTTTCAAGTGTTCCCCGAGAGAATATACTGCGTTGAAGAGATAGCTCGAAAAAATCGTCATCCAAAATCGAATGCTTTTCAATAAACACTAGATTTAATCTAATTCTCTCTTTCTCAAATTCATTCATTTATCAATCCTTTCACTCTTACTGCTCACTAGACTGACCAGAAAAGAAAGGGACCATTTTCGATTTCGAAACAATTTATTGAATAATTATAGCATCAATAATACTAAGCATGTACAATTTGCTATAGAGATAATTGTCTTCGATATGTTTCACTAATGCACTTAAAGCACATTAAAGTCTATTCGCATGTGCTATATCAACTTTTGCGGCGAAACATAATTGATCTTCCATTTTAAATTTGCTCAAGGATATCACATATCTTGAATATACTGCATCCTATTCCAGACAAAGCCGCAATCCTTTCGTAATTTCCACCGCAATGTTTGGTGCTCTTGTATCATTGCATCTACTCCACCACCATCTTCTAATAGTGTAAACATTTCACTCATTATTACAATTATGTTTCCAAATGAGTAAAGTCAAAAATGTTCTTCTCACTCCTTTGAATTCTATTCACAGACTAATAAAACTATAGCAAAAAAACCCGTTCCTTATATTCCCTCCGCCGCTAATATGTAAACAAGCCCTCTGATTGGCTGAGAGGGAAACACGGGATCTAACTGTTTCCTGGAAACTCATAACATTTGTCTCGAGCAACAACAAGAAGGAAGTGTCATTGACCCTGCCCCCATTAGACTCAATAATCCATTAAAGTGAGAAAGTTACTGTTTTTCAAATTCTCATTTACAAAAACCATGAAAAATACATGAATCAATTTTTAAATACAGGAAAAACAGCAGACAAATGTACACAACTGAACAACAAGACATGAAACAACCATAAATGTGAGAAAATTCCTGTTTTTTCAAGGGAAAAAAATACTATTTTTTTATTCTCACTGACGAAAACCATGAGTACTACATGAATCGATGTGAGATCAATGAAAAACACAATGTAAATCGTCAACCACAAACAACCATCCAAGAAAACATCCATCAAAGTGAGAAAATTCCTGTTTTTTCATTCTCACTGACAACAAACAGACATAAATTATGTAAAAAAAAGTTGTAGGTGGCAGCAGGGGTGGGCAATCGCGCTGGTACCCCCCCTTCTACTAATATTTTGCTATTGAAGTATAAATGAAACTTAAATCCAATAGAAATTGACTAAAAAATCAAGGCAAACAAACATTTAATAGATATTAATGCAAATTAATAAATAAATCTTAAAACGAGTGAAACTTAAATTGAATATGCAAATCAAGCTTGAAATGAACAAAAATAACTACAAACAAGAGTATACTGCCCCTTCCTTAACTGTAACTAAAAACCAAAAGCTTACTGCGTGATTGGTGTTTCACTGAAAACGAATTATATTACAAATATTTTCTTTTCCAGTTCTTACAGCATTGAAAAGAAAAATAAAATTAGAGTGAAATAAATTCTTGAACTGATGGATCTTTCAACAACTAATATCATTATATATCGAACATTCAATTTATGTTGTTTTTACTTTCCAAGACTGTTCAAGACACATATAGGTTTCAGTAAAGCGCCAATGACGCAGTAGGTTTTAGACTGTTACAGTGAGAGAAGGAGGCGATACCCAAACTCATGTTTGTAGTGATTTTTGTTCGTTTCAAGCTTCATTTATACTTCAATAGCAAAATATATTTTTTTGTTTTAAGCTTGATTTTCATACTCAATCGAAACATTAATCGCTTTAAAATCTATTTATTCATTCACATTATTACTCGTTGTATGTTTTTTCCTATGATTGTTTATTTAATTTCGGTTCGTTTTGGGTTTCATTTATTCTTTAATAGTAATTTCTGGTCGTTTTGAGCATGAAATTTAGAATGTATCTGTATCTTCTGGGCTTAAGTTTAAAATGGCCTTTATTGTTTTTTGTAAAATTATTTTTCGGAAAGTTCTTTTTAATTAATAAATAATAAAATATTGGAGCCGTAGGGCCCTTACTATAGGCAACGCTATAACTCTGCCTCTGATACTACCAAGGTAAATGAAATTGCCCACCTGATCAATCTTTTCGTTACCCAACGTTACCTTTTCACCCTCACTTATTCCTAGCCTAAGTAACTTAGTCTTTTTAACATTAATTTAAAAACCTATTCTAGCACCCTGAACTCCCAAAATCACTTAAAGCTTATTTATTTTGCTCACACTTTCATCTAGGATGCTTAAATCATCAGCATAATCTACGTCCAGAAGATTTTTTCTCCCCATTTGATTTGGTGGTCTTCCATTGCCTTTCCTGTGCTCCTTAAGTCAAAGTGTATGAAAATGGTCCATATAAAGAGGGATAGAACACAACCCTGCTTAACTCCTCATTTAATACAAAAGCAGCTGCTAACCTCATTTCCTTAACCGCAGCAGTATTATTCTCGTATATAGCTCTAATCACTTTAATATATTTGTCTGGTATACGATACAAGAAAAAGACCTTTGCTAAAGCTCTTCTATCCACATAATCAAACGCTTGCTCATAGTCTATAAAACTGAGGACTGAGGTGTTTGACAACTCAGGCATTTTTAAATTATTAATTGAGTCAACAGAGAAAATTTGGTCGACACATCCTCTACCTTTTCTAAAACCGCGCTGTTCTTCTCTTTTAACTGTGTCTACAGCATCTCCCAGTCTAAAACGTATCATATTACTGTACTAAGTAATTTGCTACATGCAGAGACCAGACTAATGACTCGATAATTATCATACTCACTCTTATCACCTTTCTTATACAGTGTTTTAATTAAGATTTTCCTAAAATTGCTAGGTACTTCTCCTTTTTCAAAAACAATATTCATAATCTTCAGTAACTTATTTCTAACTTCAGAGCCACCATATTTAAGAAACTTATTTACCAACTATCAGCATCGGGAACCGAATTATTTTTAAACCTTTTGTACTGTCGCTAATTTTTCCTCACAAAACAAAACTTCCTTCACATCCAAGGTATCACAAACTTTTTCATTTTCCTCTTATCTTTTCCTCCAACTGTATTTCGGTTTAGCGCATTCTCAAAATGTTCTGCCCATCTCTCTTTAACTCTTTCCTTATCAATAATTGTGACCCTGTTCCTATCTTTAACTGGGAGAAGTCCGGATTGACTTCTCCATCTCAGTTTATTAACATGCCAGTACAATATTTTACTATTATGCCGTCTAGCTGCATCTTCCAGATCCTCGGCAATTTTATCCATGACCTCCACGTGACACCTCGTTAGTTCAGTCCTTAATTTTCCGCTTTCTTTACATTCCTTTCGTTTTCAAACAATCTATCGCGCAGATAATTATTGTACAAGCCCCTTCTCCTCTCTATTAAACATAAAGCTTGTCCACTAATATTCCTAGCTGCAGTCCTAACTTTCTTCCCTAAGACACCCTCAGCAACTTCACAAATTGCTTTTTGAAATTATTCCAACCATCTTCCACATTGTCAAATTTTCAACTCATAAGTTTAGTTTAGTTAAACTCTTAACTGTTCCTGGAAAGTTTCTCTCAAATTCTTACCCTGGAGTCTATCAACATCATAACTTCCTGAGAGGTAGTTACCCTTCCAAAATTTCAGCTTTAAAGTAACCCAAGACACTACTAGATAATGATATTTACTTTTAACATCAATAACAGCACTCCTATATACCCTATTATCTTGTATTGATCCTGCCAGTCTTCGTTTTACTATAACATAATCAATAGGGTTTGCTGTCTTACCATTACGTGAATACCATGTCTACTTGTGGGCCATTTTATGACCAAACACCGTATTGGTTATAACTAGATTGTCATACCTACAAAACTGCAAAAGTCTGTGACCATGACTGATTTCTTTTCCTACGCCAAATTTACCTAGGCTAGAATACCATCTATCACTATTTTTACCAACCTGGGCGCTAAAATATTCTAGTAAAAACACCATATTTCTATCTAGGACCCTGTCTATTTGCTCCTGTAACAGTAAGTAAAATTCATCTGAGTTACTAGTGTCTCCGTCAGTCGGTTCTATAGGGGAATATGCTACTATAACTGATACCCTGAAATTTTTAGTCATAAAATGAGCCATTGGTATTTTATTATTAATATCTTAACAGCCTAAACAAGACTTGGCAGCTTCCTTATCATCTTGAGCCCTACGCCCTGTCTATGTAACCCATCTTTCCTGCCTGAGTAAACAAAATCGATATAACCTAATTTCACGCTTCCTACCCATGGGATATGAGTTTCTGCAATTCCTAATAAGTCCAGTTCGAATCGTCTGAATTCGTCAGTCAAAATAATACCCCCAGTCGTTCTCAATATATTGCTGGGGTGTCTTATTGGCAACCATACACACATTGCCTTTTGATTTAGTTTAAAAGCAACATTTAGCTTTAAATCATAGTTTGCCGATTACATAATTGTAGCGGGTTACCATACTCAATACTCCTAGAGACATAGTTGCTACACTGTTCTACCATGCTCAACAAAATGATTGTATGAAAATTTTGACTGATTATGTTTGGAAAATGAATGGGCTTGGGAGAAGGGTTGCTGGCCCTCAAATCTCTTTGAACTCTTTGACATGTCACTCAAACTTTTTGATTTAGTTCAACAACCGCCTAAATATTCGTTGAAAGCTTCACCTTAGCTTGCATAGTAGCAATGGTTACAGCAGTATTAGTTGCAGTAAGCGCATAGCACCTATGGTTTCTTCCACATCCCCTTCAAAAGACACTGAAAGTTTAAGTTTAATACCATAAAACGTTCTTGAAGCATTTCTGATACGTCCTCTTAACAACTTGTGCGTTTTTAGTGTGTTTCCATTTAATTTCATAGAGTTTCAATATTTCCCAAAGTTTTTGCCTTAAAGTTTTAGTAGCAGGAGTAGTAGTAGTAGAAGTAAAATTTATAGTAATTACCTTAGCTTTAGTGGCAGTAGTAGTAATAGAAGTCGTAGTAACAGTAGCAGTAGCAGTAGTATGGGTAGAAGCAGCAGCAATAGGATGTAAATATTTTCTTTAAGTTAGTTCAACATTGCCCACAACAAGCCCTGTTAGTTTCAACTTCACTCACCAAACTGTTCCTAAGATATTGCTATTGCACCCATTTGACAACCTGCATACAGACGGTGTGTTGTGATTCAGTTCACCCCCCCCCCCCCAAAAAAAAAAATCTTGAAATTTCGCCTTCATAATTTTAGGCATAATTGTAATCATAGTGCTAGTATTTGTATTACTAGTAGTCAAATGTAATAGCGGTAGTACTAGTAGCAACAGCAAGATTAAGGTATTGCCTTTACAGGTAGTTGCTATAGAAGCAGTAGTTGAAGTAGTAGCAGTAGTAAATGTAGCAGCAATAGGAGTAATAGTAGTATCGTACACATATTGCTTTTTGGTCAGATGATTTCCCTTTTTTAGCATTCTCTGAAAGCTCCAATTTAATAATCAAATCAATTCTTGAGATACGCTCTTTTGACAGTGTGCATGCACATAACGTCTTTTGACTTTGTTCAAATATTCTCTCAATACATTAAATGGAGTAGTGTGGTATTAGAAGTAGTAGTATTGTTAGCAATAGTAGTAGTGGTAATTGCAGTAGTAATGGTAGCATTCAAATATTCCCTTTTTGATCATCTCCCTTATTGTTTCCCGAAAGTTCCAAATTAATATACCCAGTCATTCAATAGTTACGTCCTTTTGAAAAACCGTATAGGCTTAACGTGTTTCGATTTAGTTCAAACACTCCCCTCAACATTCTCTGAAAGGTTCGTCTGAATTCCCTTCGTCTTTTTGGAAAATTAACCAAAAAAACTTTTTGCACAAAATAAGTTTTTCAAAAAAAATGTAAAGAACTCCATTAAACCAAAAATGAACAAAAATCGAATCAAACAATCTACCAAGCATACAACTGCCACAAATCAGTATTAATAAATAAATTATATCCAAAACAAACAGAAATTAAAATAAGTCAAACTCAAAACGGGCAGAAATTAATGTGAGTAGGGTTCTAAACCCTATGCTTTCTAAAAGCCAGAATATAATTTGTACTTTACTGAAAAAATAACATATGAATTTACTGAAAAAAAATGTGCATTGTCAGTTTAATATGCATAATGCTGATATTTATTCCTTAAAATCTTAATTAATTTTTGATTTCTTAAAGTTATAAAAGTCAAAACATTTAAAAGAACTTTTTTTCAGTAAAGTACGAATTATATTCTGGCTGAACAAAATGGCTTTCTCAAAACATTGATTGAATGCGTTTGGGGAAATGATGGGCGTGAGAGGGGGTTATTTAGTCTCCATTTACTTTCGACTATTAAGAAGCGCACTAGCTTTTTCAATTTCCAATCAAATGAGCCCTTTTTGAAGTTACTATGACGAACATTTCTATAAGAGTCATACATTTCCCTTAGAAAGAAATTAAGACCCTTGCCCTAAGGGTTGTGGGGATAGTCATCCTCAACGACCTAATGTACAGAGCTTTCAACTACGTTGAACAAAACGAATATCTCAAAATTTTGATTGGATGTGTTTGGGGAAATGGTGGGCGTGAGAGGGGGGATAGTTGTTCTTCAATCATTTTCAACTATTAAAAAGGGCTCTAGCCTTTTCAATTTCCAATCGAATGAGCCCTTTTTGGAGTTTCTATGGCAACACCTCCTATAAAAAATTCATATGCCCCTAGGGCATAACTTACAACCCTTGACCTGACGGCTGTGGGGGGGGGTGGCATCCTCAAAGACTTAGTTTACAGAACTTTCAACTACGTTGAAAAAAGATGGCTATCTCTTAATTTTGATTGTGTATGCTTGGGGAAATGGTGGGCGTGAGAGGGAGTTAATTGCCCTCCAATTACTTTCGACTCTTAAAAAGGGCACTAGCCATTTCAATTTCCAGTCGAATAAGCCCTTTTTGAAGTTTCTACAACAACGATTTCTATATAAATCTTGTATCCCCCCTGGGCATAACTTACAAACTTTGCCCTGAAGGCTGTTTGGGGGAGGGGGTTGTCATCCTTAAAGACCTAATTTCCGAAACTTTCAGCTAAGTTGAACAAAATGGCTATCTCAAAATTTGATCGGATGAGTTTGGGGAAAAGGTGGGCGTGAGAGAGAGGTTAGTTACCCTCCAATCTCTTTCGACTGTTAAAAAGAGCACTAGCCCTCTGAATTTTCAATCGAATTAGCCTTTTTTGACGTTTCTACGACAAAGCCTTTAATAAAAAATTTATATGCCCCCAGGGTATAACTTATAACTCTTGCCCTGAAGACTGTGGGGGAGTTTCTTGCTCCAAGATATAATTTCCAAAACTTTCAACTAGATTTTACAAAATGGTTATCTCAAAATTTTCAATGTCCAACCGAATGAGCACATTTTGAAGTTTCATTTTGAGTATATGCATTTGGTGAAAATTGACCGTGAGGGGAGAGGGGGGGGGGCGAGTAACCCTCTGATCACTTTAAACCTTAAAAAGATCTCTAGAACATTTTATTTCCAATCCAATGAGCCCCCTCCAAAATTTATACGACCAAACTTTCCATTTAAACCATTTAAACCGGGGCATCTTACAACCCTTGCCCGAGGGCTCTGGGGGAGGGGGGTTGTCACATTCAAGTACATATTTACTAGACCTTTCAACTACACTGAACAAAATGGCTATCTCAAAATATTTGTTGGATGTATTTGGGAAAATAATGGGCGTAGGGGGGGGGGCTTGTTACCCTCCAATCACTTTCGACTATTGAAAAAAGCACTATGCGTTACAATTTCCAATCGAATGAGCCTCTTCCGAAGTTTCTGCTACAACTCCTTCTATACGAAGTGCCCTGGTGTAAAACCAAAAAAGACGGGAGACAGGGGGAAGTGGGTAGTTGCCTTCCGATCACTTTGGCTCTTAAAAAGGCACTAGAACTTCCGATTACCAGTCCGATAAGCCCCCTCCGAAGTTTATACGACCGCCCTTTCTTTAAAAGTCTCATTTGCCCCCAGGGCATAACTTACAACCCTTGCCCTGAGGGCTGTGGGGGCTGTCAACCTCAAAGACATAATTCTCCTTACTTTCTGTTTAAAAACTTGTTTTTTGTATTTAATTTCTGATAGTTTTTTAAATAACACCAGGGAATCTAGCTCCATCTCGACAGAAAAATCCTCCTCCGCTTAGAAATATCCTGTTGACAATTCGCTCCCAGTGAAAATTTACCTTCTATACTCCTTCTATACGAACTCCTGCTTTACGAAGTGCCCTGGTGTAAAACCAAAAAAGACGGGAGACGGGGGCGGGTAGTTGCCTTCCGATCACTCTGGCTCTTAAATAGACACTAGAACTTCCGATTACCAGTCCAATAATCCCCCTCCGAAGTTTATACGACAGCCCTTTCTATAGAAGTCTCATATGCCCGCAGGGAATAACTTACAACCCTTGTCCTGAGGGCTGTGTGGGTTGTCATCCTCAAAGACATAATTTCCGTACCTTTAAACTACGCTAAACAAAATGACTATCTCAAAATTTTAATTGCATGTGTTTGGGGAAACGTTGGGCGTGGGAGGGGGGGGCCAATGGCCCTCTAGTCACTTTTCACTATTAAAAAGGGTTCGGAAAACTCCTTCTATACGAAATGCCCTGGTCTAAGAGACCCCCCATATAAAAAAAACATTGTGCTCACATCTTTCGTTACTTAAGCAGTGCTATTGTCCTGCCTATCTCTAAACAAATTGTAAGTAAAGAGCAGCATCAAAACTTAAAAAGAACAGATTATTACATATCTGAGGGGGATTGCTTCCTCCTCAACGCCTCACTCTTCACGCAAAAGTTTTTTAGTAACTTAAAAAAGTTTCTTAGTGTTCCAATTAAACCACCGTTTTGTTTCTAGAGGCGTTCTAAAAATTTTGGGGCAAAATTTAAACTTTAGCGTAAATAGTGCGGTGTTGAGGAGGGAAAACCCCCCTCACGTTCGTAATAGTTTCTGTTAGTTTTAAGTTTTAATGTTGCTCCTTACTTTCTGTTCAAAAACTTGTTTTTTTGTATTTAATTTCTGATAGTTTTTTAAATATCACCAGGGAATCTAGCTCCATCTCCACGGAAAAATCCTCCTCCCCTTAGAAATATCCTGTTGACAATTTGCTCCCGGTGAAAATTTACCCCACACAATTACCGTTAACGTTTCCACGCACAAAATTTAGTCGGCAAAGAGAAAGCAAAATGCATAAAAAGAGTTTCGCATGGACAAATTTTCTGACAAATTTTCCCAGGGTAAAATTTTCCCTGAAAGGTTCAACTTATAGAAACTTCCCTCCCCTCAGGAAATTTGGCACGTGGAAATTCTCCCTAGCAGAAAATTCCCCCCCCCCACCCAAAAAATGTATGTATGCTTCCCAATGACAAATAATACACGTAAACAATGGACAAATTTTATAACTTCAAGACCTTTTTCTAGGGGCAGTCGAAGGGGGGGGGGGTGGGGAGGGAAAGGTCATGTGATCTCCAAAGGCAAAGTTATTTGGTCATTCATTTATGCTGGACAAAATGGTTATTTAACGATTTGGATCGGACAATTTCGGGGACAAAGGGGCCTGGGAGGGGGCCTCGTTACCCTCCAATCTTTTTGGTCCCTTATAAAGGGCACTAAAACTTTTTAGTTCTATTCGAATAACCCCTATACCGATGTTCTAGAACCACTTGGTCGTTACGATCGCCCCTGGATAAGAATAATTCGCATTAGTGATCTTTCTTCTGACAAAAAATACAAAATTCCACAATTTAGCAGATAGATAGATAGATAGATAGATAGATAGATAGATAGATAGATAGATAGATAGATAGATAGGTTTATTTTCCATATATCAGTAAAATAATTACATAACAATCTACAAATCCCCACAAAGGCTCCATGGCCTGTAGGAGGGGGATTATGAAAATATCAAATAAACATTAAACATTTAAACGCTTAAGATTTAAACAATAAAGACATAACATCAATATTTAAACATATAAACATAAGCATTTGAACTTTTAACATGTGAAGCATTTGCTTCATAAAAAAAAAGGGACGGTTCACTAAATAAAATGTATCAAACTACAGTGAATCACAACATCTTAAAAAAAAAAAAAAAAAAAAAAAAAAAAAAAAAAAAAAAAAAAAAATGGCAGCAGGAAAAAGTAAAGAAAATTAATCACATGAAAACAAATATTTTTTTACTAGTCTTTTGAAGGTGGCAAACGAGTGGCATTCTCGAGCCTAATCGGGAAGGGTGTTTCATGTCAAATGACACGCAACAAGAGGATTAAAATCGGATCTTATTGTTGGTGTATGGGGAATTTGGATATTTAGAGAACTACGGAGTTGATAATTTGACCGATCAGATACAAAAGAAGACGTAAACCTAAGGGACCTAGGAATATCACCACGGAGCTGAAGAAAAGCGAAAGACGCACAGGAAAGAATATAAAGTTTTTTAATATCAAACCGCACAAGCATGCTCAGTCGAATGATTTGCTCGAAAACCAAATTGAAAATCGTTAAAAAAAAACTTTAGAAGTAAGAAAACGATTAAGACGAGAAAGCATCGCCTTCTCAAATATTTTGCTAAACACAGACGACAAAGAAATTGGCCGATAGTTAGCTGGATCATTTCGTGTCCCCCCCCCCCTTATATAAAATGATGACTCGAGCACGCTTGAAACTACTCGGGAAAATACCATGCTGAAAGTAGAGGTTAATAAGTTTTGTTAAGGGATAAATAATGGAAGGAAGTATGAACTTAATTACTTTAGTAGGAATATTATCAGGGCCAGACGACGAACAATTTTTCAATCCCATAACAATTTTATCAATTTCTTTCTCCGTCGCTGGTTCCAAAAACATTGACTTCATACAAGGTGGCCCAAGATAAGACCTGAAGTTGAATCCTGAAGGAGAAGCAACAACAGCCGAAGCGGTCCTTTTACCAATATTCGCAAAATATGAAGTAAATGCATCTTGAACATTCAGTTCACCTTCGATGATTTTGCCATCAAGATCCAAAAACGAAGGGGCTGATGGAGACTGAAAAGAGGGCCTAAGCCACAGTTCATATAATTATCCAATAAGCTTATAGCAGATCATTTCTGGTCTTCGTTCTCGGTGCAAACAAAAAGCTCCTCCCACTTATTTCTGCATTAGCGGGTTAGTCTGTTTCCGATTGTTTCTAACAAAGTGCATTATTCGTAAAAGCGGGTTCCCACTTGTTTCCGATTAGATCACAGTCTGACTTGTCTACCCGTGAAAAGATCTGATGCCGCCTATGTTTCTATCTGCAAAAAACGTTCTCCGGAGCACTCGCACCTTGGTCTGGGTATTTATAATGGGTGAGATAGGGAAAGATCATACTGGATAATTATATAAACTGTGGTCTAAGCACAGAATTTATAACCTGCCAAGTTTTTCGTATATCTTTACCACAATCTGAAAAACAATTAAAATAATACTGGGACTTGGCTTTTCGACAAACAGAATTATAAATATTCCTATACATTTTAAATCGCTGAAAGCAAATAGCTTTCATTGAAGGGCTAGCAGGCTTAAAGGCCCTCCAGAGATTATTTTTTCTCCTACAACTCCTAAGGAGACCAGGGGTCATCCAAGGATTTAGAGGAAAAGTATTCTTAGACTTACGATTAGAAGGTGAAACAGAACAAATATCAAGAACAGCATCTTTAATAGACTCATAAAAAGTATCAAATAAATTACAAAAGTCAGAATCACTCTCAAGACCAACCCAAGAAATTTCTGCCAATCTTGACCTAAGAAGCATCAATTCCGCTTCACCAAACCTAAAAGGCCTCTTACCAGACTCACAAGTCCTCTCAATAGTCAGTTTATCAAAACAGTATCTAGAGTAAACAGGGAAATGATCGGAAATGTCGCTCACTAAAACACAATTTTGGATCAAGGTAGTCGTACAGAAAATATTGTCTATCAGAGATGACGTACTCTCTGTTATGCGAGATGGGATACATACAGAAGGTAAACTATCTGCGGCAAGAGTAGAAAGGGGGGTTCTACTCCGAACCCCACACCATATATGGGCATAGAATACTGACAGGACATAATTTATTCAAGGATTATCGATCGAGTCTAATGGGGGTCAAGGTCAATCGATTTGCTGTTGTTTGGCCACGTGTAATGACATGAGGGGTGATTTACATAATCGGCGGGAAAATTATTGATTCACGAAGGCGAAATTAAGAAACACTAAGGCTTCTTTAATCTTAGGTCTGAGGGATAAACGTTCTTTAGGTCAGAGAGAAAAATTAATATTCTATTTTTAAATAGGGCTTCATTGATCTTTAGTGTCAGGAATTATAAATGACATCACTTTTTATCTTGGAATTATGCGGGAGTCTAAAGAGATAGAAATTCTATTTTTAAATACGGCTTCACTGAGCTTTAAGTCGGAGAGATAAATTGATATTCTAACGAAACCTTAATAGTTTACCTAGGAAAATTTATGAGATGAAGAGATTAACGTAGGAAAGGGTTTCCTAGAAATTTGAAATGTGAAAGCACAGAGATACCAAACAAACGAAACACGCTGAAATTACTTTTAGGGGATTATTTGGGCGAAACCATTTTAGACAGCTTATGGAATTATTTCAGCGAAACCGTTAGAGACATTTTAAAAGATGATTTAAAAGATGATTTTAGAAGAGGTTTTAAGTGTGGTCGTTATAATACACAAGTTCCATTTGAACAGTGTTGTGAGGTCCCCTACCCCAACCCCCAAGGGCCCCAATACCCCTACCCCCATCCAAAGGGTTCCAATCCCCATACCCCAAACCACAAAGAACCCCCCGTGCCCCCAAAGGGTCCCAGGGATCCCACCCCGCCCCCCAGACCCTCAAAGGCCATCCCCAGGCCCCGTCTTTCGTTGATGTATGTTGACTGAGACCTATGATTTGGGGTGTATGGGCTGCTATTTTTGACTTATCTGAGTTGGATTTCTTAGTCTTTCATAGGTATGTGTTGTCTGAAACCTATGATTTGGGATGGGTGGTTTGCTATTTTGACCTTTCTGAGCTGGATTTCTTAGCCTTTCATAGGTGTGTATTGTCAGAAAATTATGATTTGGGATGTGTAGTTTGCTATTTGGACTTTTCAGAGCTAGAATTCTTAGTCTCTCAATGGTGCTCGTTGTCTGAAACTTCTAGTTTGGGATGAGTAGTTTGCTATTTCAGACTTTTATAAGCTAGGCTTTCCTAGTATATCTTAGGTGAATGTTGTAATAAAATTATGATTTGGGATATGTAAATTACTATTTCGGGCTTTTCTGAGCTAGATTTCTTAGTCCCTCATAGGTGTTTGTTGTCTCAAACCTATAGTTTGTGATGAGTAGTTTGCTATTTTTGACTTTTCAGAGCTAGGTTTCTTAGCCTTTCTTAGGTGTGTGTTGTCAGAAACTTATGATTTGGGATATGTAAATTACTATTCTTGACTTTTCTGAGCTAGATTTCTTAGCCTTTCATGGGTGTTTGTTGTCTGAAACCTATAGTTTGGGATGAGTAGTTTGCTTTTGGACTTTTCAGAGCTGGATTTCTTAGACTTTCGTGGGAGTGTGTTGACTGAAACTTATGATTTGGGATATGTAAATTACTATTTCGGGCTCTTCTAAGCTAGATTTCTTAGTCTTTCGTTGGTGTGTGTTGTCTGAAACCTATGATTTGGGATTTGTAGTTTTGCTTTTTGGACTTTTCAGAGCTAGGATTCTTAGTCCCACATAGGTGTTTGTTGTCTGAAACCTATAGTTTGCGATCAGTAGTTTACTATTTCAGTCTTTTCTGAGCTAAGGTTTCTTAGTATTTCATAGGTGTGTGTTGTCTGAAACTTATGACTTGAGGTGTCTAATTTGCTATTTCAGGCCTTTTTGAGCTAAGGTTTCATAGTATTTCGTAGGTGACTGTTGTCTGAAACTTATGATTTGGGATATGTAAATTACTATTTCGGGCTTTTCTAAGTTAGATTTCTTAGTCTTTTGTTGGTGTGTGTTGACTGAAACCTATGATTTGGGATATAAAGTTCTTATTCTTTCGTTGGTGTGCGTTGTCTGAAACCTGGTGTGTGTTGACTGAAACCTACGATTTGGGATATAAGGTTCTTAGTCTTTCGTTGGTGTGTGTTGTCAGAAACCTATGATTTGGGATTTCTAGTTTACTATTTGGACTTTTCAGAGCTCGGATTCATAGTCTCTCATATATGTTTGTTGTCTGAAACCTATAGTTTGTGATGAGTTGTTTGCTATTTCAGGCTTTTCTGAGCTAAGGTTTCCGAGTATTTCATAGATGTGCGTTGTCTGAAACTTATGATTTGAGGTGCGTAATTTGCTATTTCAGGCTTTTCTGAGCTAAGGTTTCATAGTATTTCGTAGGTGAATGTTGTCTGAAACTTATGATTTGGGATATGTAAATTTCTATTTCGGGCTTTTCTAAGCTAGATTTCTTAGTCTTTTGTTGATGTGTGTTGTCTGAAACCAATGATTAGGGATGGGTGGGTTGCTATTTTTGACTTTTCTGAGCTGGATTTCTTAGCCTTTCATAGGTATGTGTTGTATGAAACCTATGATTTGGGATGGTTAATTTGCTATTTTTTACTTTTCAAAGCTAGGTTTCTTAGCCTTTCATAGGTGCGTGCTGTCAGAAAATTATGATTTGGGATTTGTAGTTTGCTTTATAGACTTTTCAGAGTTTGGATTCTTAGTCCCTCATTGGTATTTGTTGTCTGAAACCTATAGTTTGGGATGAATAGTCTGCTATTTCAAGCTTTTCTGAGCTAAGGTTTCTTAGTATTTCATAGGTGTGTGTTGTCTGAAACTTATGATTTGAGCTATGCAATTTGCTATTTCCGACTTTTCATAACCGGATTTCTTAGTCTTTCGTAGGCATGTGGTGTCTGAAACCTATGATTTGGGATGTGTGGGTTGCTATTTTTTGACTTTTCTGAGCTGGATTTCTTAGCCTTTCGTAGGTGTGTGTTGACTGAAACCTATGATTTGGGAATGAGTGGTTTGCTATTTTTGACTTTTCTGAGCTAGATTTCTTAGCATTTCATAGTCTGTGTGCTTTCAGAAAATTATGATTTGGGAGGTGTAGTTTGCTTTTTGGACTTTTCAGAGCTAGGATTCTTAGTCCCTCATAGGTGTTTGTTGTCTGAAACTTCTAGTTTGGGATGAGTAGTTGGATATTTCAGGCTTTTCTGATCTAAGGTTTCTAAGTATTACGTAGGTGAAGCTTCCAAGTCAGTTTTAAGTTCACCAAGACATAAAAAATTTAAAGTTCAGTTCTAATTTTTCCACAGAAGATAGGAAAAGTTATACTATGATTGTGATTATTTTCTATGAAGATAGAAAGTTTCACTTTAATTCTAAATTTTCTTAAATCCAGTTCCGAAATTTCTCAAAGAGATGACAAACTTTAAAGTTCAATTTAAAATTTTCTCAACGGAGTCAAGGAAAGTTCAAGTTCTTTTCGGAATTTTCTCAATGAAAAATATATTAGTCATTGATCGTTTCTATTCTTTCAAATAATATAAATTTTCCTCTTTAGTTCAGATCTGTCTCGAAGAGTTGAAAAATTTAAAATACTATTCCAAATTTTTCACAGAAGATAAAAAGTTCAAGTTCTCTTCTGAATTTTACCAAAGAACACAATTCAATTCTAATTTCTCCAGAGAAAACATAAATCTTCCACTTCAGTTCTTTATTTCACAAAGACATAAAGAAATTTAGAGTTCAATTCTAAATTTTTCGGTGGAAGATAGAAAAAGTAATACCATACTTGTGAATATTTTCACGGAACATAAAAAGTTCTAGTTCAATTTTCAATTTTCTCAACGAAGTGAGGAAAAGTTCAAGTTCCTTACTGAATTTTACCAAAGAACACAATTCAATTCTAATTTATCAAGAGAAAATAAAAATCTTCCACTTAAGTTCTTTATTTCACAAAAACATAAAGAAATTTAAAGTTCAATTCTAAATTTTTCAGTGGAAGATAGAAAAAGTAATACCATACTTGTGAATATTTTCACGGAACATAAAAATTTCTAGTTCAATTTAAAATTTTCTCAACGAAGTGAAGAAACGTTAAAGTTCTCTTCTGAATTTTTCCAAAGAACACAATTCAATTCTAATTTATCCAGAGAAAATAAAAATCTTCCACTTCAGTTCTTTATTTCACAAAGACAAAAAGAATTTTGCATTTTAATTCTAAATTTTTCAGTGGAAGATAGAAAAAGTAATACCATACTTTGGAATATTTTCCAGGAATATAAAAAGTTCCAGTTCAATTTAAAATTTTCTCAACGAAGTGAAGAAAATTTCAACTTCTCTACTGAATTTTACCACAGAATACAATTCAATTCTAATTTCTACAGAGAAAACAAAAATCTTCCACTTAATTTCTATATTTTACAAAAACATAAATAAATTTATAGTTCAATTCTAAATTTTTTCGGTGGAAGATAGAAGAAGTAATACCATACTTGTTAATATTTTCCCTGAATATAAAAAGTTCTAGTTCAATTCAAAATTTTCTCAACGAAGTGAAGAAGAATTCAAGTTCTCTCCTTAATTTTACCAAAGAACACAATTCAATTCCAATTTCACCAGAGAAAATAAAAATCTTCCACTTGAGTTCTTTATTTCACAAAGACATAAAGAAATTTAAAGTTCAATTCTAAATTTATACATGGACGATAGAAAAAGTAATACCATACTGGTGAATATTTTCTCGAAGAGATGAAAAATTTAAAATACTGTTCCAAATTTTTCAAAGAAGATAAAAAAGTTCAAGTTCTCTTCGGAATTTTACCAAAGAACATAATTCATTTCTAATTTCTTCAGAGAAAACAAAAATCTTACACTTCAGTTCTTTATTTCACAAAGACATAAAGAAATTTAGAGTTCAATTCTAAATTTTTCGATAGAAGATAGGAAAAGTAATACCATAATTGTGAATATTTTCCCGGAATATAAAAAGTTCTAGTTCAATTTAAAATTTTCTCAACGAAGTGAAGAAAAATTCAACTTCTCTTCTGAATTTTACCAAAGAACACAATTCAATTCTAATTTCACCAGAGAAAATCAAAATCTTCCAATTAAGTTCTTTATTTCACAAAGACATAAAGAAATTTAAAGTTCAAGTCTAAATTTTTCGGTGGAAACAAGAAAAAGTAATACCATACATGTGAATATTTTCCCGGAAGATAAAAAGTTCTTGTTCAATTTAAAATTTTTTCAACGAAGTGAGGAAAAATTCAAGTTCTGTTCTGAATTTTAGCGGAGAACACAATTCAATTCTAATTTCACCAGAGAAAATAAAAATCTTCCACTTCAGTTCTATATTTCACAAAGACATAAAGAAATTTAGAGTTCAACTCTAAGTTTTTCGGTGGAAGATAGAAAAAGTAATACCATACCTGTGAATATTTTCTCGAAAAGATGAAAAATTTAAAATACTGTTCCAAATTTTTCCCAGAAGATAAAAAGGTTCAAGTTCTCTTCAGAATTTTACCAAAGAACACAATTCAATTCTGATTTCTCCAGAGAAAATAAAAAACTTCCACTTAAGTTCTTTATTTCAGAAAAACATAAAGAAATTTAAAGTTCAATTCTAAATTTTTCGGTGGAAGATAGAAAAAGTAATACCATACTTGTGAATATTTTCCCAGAAGATAAAAAGTTTTAGTTCAATTTACAATTTTCTCAACGAAGTGAAGAAATGTTCAAGTTCTCTTCTCAATTTTACTAAAGAACACAATTCAATTCTAATTTCACCATAGAAAATAAAAATCTTCCACTTCAGTTCTTCATTTCAGAATGACAAAGAAATTTAGAGTTCAATTCGAAATTTTTTGGTGGAAGATAGACAAATTAATACCATACTTGTGAATATTTTTACGTATGATAAAAAGTTCTAGTTTAATGTAAAATTTTCTCAACGAAGTGAAGAAAAGTTCAAGTTCTCTTCTGAACTTTACCAAAGAACACGCTGCAATTCTAATTTATCAATAGAAAATAAAAATCTTCAACTTCAATTTTAAGTTCCACAATGAAATGAAGAAATTTAAAGTTATATTCTAAATTTTTAGATGAAAGATAAATAAAGTAATACTATGATTGTGATTATTTTCCATGAAGATCAAAAGTTTCACTTTATTTATAATTTTTCTTCATTTCAGTTCTGATTTTTCTCAAAGAGATGAAAAATTTAAAGTTCTGTTCCAAATTTTTCATAGAAGATAAAAAAAGTTATACATTTATTGTGAATATTCAAAATGAAGATAAGGAACTCCACTTTAATTCAGATCTTTCTCGAAGAAGTGCAAAATGTTCAAGTTCTCTTCTGAATTTTCTTAAAGAAGAGAAAAAAGTTAGCTCAATTCTAAATTTTACCAATGAAAATGAAAAAAACTTCCACTTCAGTTCATAATTTCTCAAAGACGTAGAAATTTAAGGTTTAGTTCTATATTTTTCTGTAGAAGATAGGAAAAGTTATACTATGATTTTAATTATTTTCCAGTGAAGATAAAAAGTTTCACTTTAATCCTAATTTTCTTAAATTTAGTTCCGATTTTTTGCAAAGAGATGAAAAATTTAAGGTTCTGTTCCAAATTTTTCATAGAATATAGAAAAAGTTATACATTGATTTTGAATCTTCGACATGAAGATAAGGTGCATCTCTTGAATTCTGAGTTTTCTCGAAGAAGTGCAAAATGTTCAAGTTCTCTTCTGAATTTTCTTAAAGAAGATAAAAAAGTTAGCTCAATTCTGAATTTTACCAATGAAAATGAAAAAACCTTCCACCTCAGTTCTTGATTTCTCAAATACATAAAAAATTCAAAGTTCACTTCCAAGAAAATAAAAAATCTTCCACTTCAGTTCTGGTTTTATCTCAAAGAGATGAAAAATTCAAAGTTCTATACTAATTTTAAATTAATTTTTAGCTCCTTTGTCTTATGGATTTACCCATCAAATTTTTAAATTAGAAAATGAGTGACTTCTTCTACTATTAAAGACAATCGATCAAACTCGTTCATCTAACCTCCAAAACAATAGGTTAGGTAAGGTATAAATAAATATTAGTAAATAAATAGAAACATTTCTACATGTTTAAGTTAGGTTAGGTTAGGTTAACTTATCATGAGCGCTCATGATAAGTTAACCTAACCTTTTCTGGGGTGTATGGTTAGGTTATGTTAGGCTAGATTAAGTTAGGTTAGATTAGGTTAGGTTAAGTTAGGTTAGCCTACGTACGCTTCACTTAGGTTAGCTTAGGTTAGGTGAGAGACATGCAAAAAGTTAGGTGTATGATTAGGTTAGGTTAGGTTAGATTAAGTTAGGTTAGGTTAAGTTAGGTTAGGCTAGGTTAGGCTAGGTAAGTTGCGCGTTAGGCGTAGGCTAACCTAGCCTAACCTAACTTAACCTAACCTAACTTAATCTAACCTAACCTAACCTAATCATACACCTAACTTTTTGCCTGTCTCTCACCTAACCTAAGCTAACCTAAGTGAATCGTACGTAGGCTAATCTAACCTAACTTAACCTAACCTAACTTACTCTAGCCTAACCTAACCTAACCATACCCCCCAGAAAAGTTTAGGTTAACTTATCATGAGCGCTCATGATAAGATAACCTAACCTAAACTAACTTAAAAATGTAGAAATGTTTATATTTATTTATTAATATTTATTTATACCTAACCTAACCTATTGTTTTGGAGGTTAGATGAATGAGTTGGATCGATTGTCTTTAATAATAGAAGAAGTCACTCATTTTCTAATTTAAAAATTTTATGGGTAAATCCATAAGACAAAGGAGCTAAAAATTAATTTAAAATTAGTATAGAACTTTAAATTTTTCATCTCTTTGAGATAAAACTAGAACTGAAGTGGAAGATTTTTTATTTTCTTGGAAGAGAGCTATGAATTTCTTATGTCTTTGAGAAATTAAGAACTGAAATGGAAGCTTTTTTCATTTTCATTGGTAAAATTCAGAATTGAGCTAACTTTTTTATCTTCTTTGAGAAAATTCAGAAGAGAACTTGAATATTTCGCACTTCTTCGAGAAAACTCAGAATTCAAGTGATGCACCTTATCTTCATGTCGAAGATTCAAAATCAATGTATAACTTTTTCTATATTCTATGAAAAATTTGGAACAGAACTTTAAATTTTTCATCTCTTTGCAAAAAATCGGAACTGAATTTAAGAAAATTATAATTAAAGTGAAACTTTTTATCTTCACTGGAAAATAATCACAATCATAGTATAACTTTTCCTATCTTCTACAGAAAAATTTAGAACTGAACTTTAAATTTCTATGTCTTTGAGAAATTATGAACTGAAGTGGAAGGTTTTTTCATTTTCATTGGTAAAATTCAGAATTGAGCTAACTTTTTTCTCTTCTTTAAGAAAATTCAGAAGAGAACTTGAACATTTTGCACTTCTTCGAGAAAGCTCTGAATTAAAGTGGAGTTCCTTATCTTCATGTTGAATATTCACAATCAATGTATAACTTTTTCTATCTTCTATGAAAAATTTGGAACAGAACTTTAAATTTTTCATCTCTTTGAGAAAAATCAGAACTGAATTTAAGAAAATTTATAAATAAAGTGAAACTTTTGATCTTCATTGAAAATAATCACAATCATAGTATTACTTTATCTATCTTTCATCTAAAAATTTAGAATAGAACTTTAAATTTCTTCATTTCATTGTTGAAATTAAAATTGAAGTTGAAGATTTTTATTTTCTATTGAGAAATTAGAATTGAAGCGTGTTCTTTGGTAAAGTTCAGAAGAGAACTTGGACTTTTCTTCACTTCTTTGAGTAAATTTTACATTGGACTAGAAGTTTTTATCATACGTGAAAATATTCACAAGTATGATATTACTTTTTCTATCTTCCACCGAAAAATTTAGAATTGAACTCTAAATTTCTTTGTCCTTGTGAAATGAAGAACTGAAGTGGAAGATTTTTATTTTCTCTGGTGAAATTAGAATTGAATTGTGTTCTTTAGTAAAATTGAGAAGAGAACTTGAACTTCTTCACTTCGTTGAGAAAATTGTAAATTGAACTAGAACTTTTTATCTTCCGGGAAAATATTCACAAGTATGGTATTACTTTTTCTATCTTCCACCGAAAAATTTAGAATTGAACTTTAAATTTCTTTATGTTTTTGTGAAATAGAGAACTTAAGTGGAAGATTTTTATTTTCTCTGGATAAATTAGAATTGAATTGTGTTCTTTGGTAAAATTCTGAAGAGAACTTGAACCTTTTTATCTTCTGTGAAAAATTTGGAACAATAT
The DNA here is from genome assembly GCF_049724085.1 of Artemia sp. Qi Xiang Cuo. Taxonomy (NCBI): domain Eukaryota; kingdom Metazoa; phylum Arthropoda; class Branchiopoda; order Anostraca; family Artemiidae; genus Artemia; species Artemia sp. Qi Xiang Cuo. Next base: position 19,979,803 of record NC_142805.1, read on the forward strand.
TTTAAATTTTTCATCTTTTCGAGAAAATATTCACAGGTAATGGTATTACTTTTTCTATCTTCCACCGAAAAATTTAGAATTGAACTTTAAATTTCTTTATGTCTTTGTGAAATATAGAACTGAAGTGGAAGATTTTTATTTTCTCTGGTGAAATTAGAAATGAATTGTGTTCTCCGCTAAAATTCAGAACAGAACTTGAATTTTTCCTCACTTCGTTGAAAAAATTTTAAATTGAACAAGAACTTTTTATCTTCCGGGAAAATATTCACATGTATGGTATTACTTTTTCTTGTTTCCACCGAAAAATTTAGAATTGAACTTTAAATTTCTTTATGTCATTGTGAAATAAAGAACTTAAGTGGAAGATTTTGATTTTCTCTGGTGAAATTAGAATTGAATTGTGTTCTTTGGTAAAATTCAGAAGAGAACTTGAATTTTTCTTCACTTCGATGAGAAAATTTTAAATTGAACTAGAACTTTTTATCTTCCGGGAAAATATTCACAAGTATGGTATTACTTTTCCTATCTTCTATCGAAAAATTTAGAATTGAACTCTAAATTTCTTTATGTCTGTGAAATAAAGAACTGAAGTGTAAGATTTTTGTTTTCTCTGAAGAAATTAGAATTGAATTATGTTCTTTGGTAAAATTCCGAAGAGAACTTGAACTTTTTTATCTTCTTTGAAAAATTTGGAACAGTATTTTAAATTTTTCATCTCTTCGAGAAAATATTCACAAGTATGGTATTACTTTTTCTATATTCCACAGAAAAATTTAGAATTGAACTTTAAATTTCTTTATGTCTTTGTGAATTAAAGAAATTAAGTGGAAGATTTTTATTTTCTCTGGTGAAATTAGAATTGAATTGTGTTCTTTGATAAAATTCAGAAGAGAACTTGAATTCTTCTTCACTTCGTTGAGAGAATTTTAAATTGAACTAGAACTTTTTATCTTCCGTGAAAATATTCACAAGTATGGTATTACTCCTTCTATCTTCCAACAACAAAATTTATAATTGAACTCTAAATTTCTTTATGTTTTTGTAAAATATAGAAATTAAGTGGAAGAGTTTTGTTTTCTCTGTAGAAATTAGAATTGAATTGTATTCTTTGGTAAAATTCAGTAGAGAAGTCGAAATTTTATTCACTTCGTTGAGAAAATTTTAAATTGAACTGGAACTTTTTATATTCCTTGAAAATATTCCAAAGTATGGTATTACTTTTTCTATCTTCCACTGAAAAATTTAGAATTAAAATGCAAAATTCTTTATGTCTTTGTGAAATAAAGAACTGAAGTGGAAGATTTTTATTTTCTCTGGATAAATTAGAATTGAATTGTGTTCTTTGGAAAAATTCATAAGAGAACTTTAACTTTTCTTCACTTCGTTGAGAAAATTTTAAATTGAACTAGAAGTTTTTATGTTCCGTGAAAATATTCACAAGTATGGAATTACTTTTTCTATCTTCCACTGAAAAATTTAGAATTGAACTTTAAATTTCTTTATGTCTTTGTGAAATAAAGAACTTAAGTGTAAGATTTTTATTTTCTCTGGATAAATTAGAATTGAATTGTGTTCTTTGGTAAAATTCAGTAGGGAACTTGAACTTTTCCTCACTTCGTTGAGAAAATTTAAAATTGAACTAGAACTTTTTATGTTCCGTGAAAATATTCACAAGTATGGTATTACTTTTTCTATCTTCCACCGAAAAATTTAGAATTGAACTCTAAATTTCTTTATGTCTTTGTGAAATAAATAACTGAAGTGGAAGATTTATGTTTTCTCTGGAGAAATTAGAATTGAATTGTGTTCTTTGGTAAAATTCCGAAGAGAACTTGAACTTTTTTATCTTCTGTGAAAAATTTGGAATAGTATTTTAAATTTTTCATCTCTTCGAGACCGATCTGAACTAAAGTGGAAAATTTTTATATTATTTGGAAAAGTAGAAATGATCAATGACTAATTTCTTTCTCATTGAGAAAATTCAGAAGAGAACTTGAACTTTCCTTGACTTCGTTGAGAAAATTTTAAATTGAACTTTAAAGTTTTTCATCTCTTTGAGAAAAGTCGGAACTGAATTTAAGAAAATTTAGAATTAAAGTGAAACTTTCTATCTTCATAGAAAATAATCACAATCATAGTATAACTTTTCCTATCTTCTGTGGAAAAATTAGAACTGAACTTTAAATTTTTTATGTCTTGGTGAACTTAAAACTGACGTGGAAGCTTCACCTACGTAATACTTAGAAACCTTAGATCAGAAAAGCCTGAAATATCCGACTACTCATCCCAAACTAGAAGTTTCAGATAACAAACACCTATGAGGGACTAAGAATCCTAGCTCTGAAAAGTCCAAAAAGCAAACTACACCTCCCAAATCATAATTTTCTGAAAGCACACACCTATGAAATGCTAAGAAATCTAGCTCGGAAAAGTCAAAAATAGCAAACCACTCATTCCCAAATCATAGGTTTCAGTCAACACACACCTACGAAAGGCTAAGAAATCCAGCTCAGAAAAGTCAAAAAATAGCAACCCACACATCCCAAATCATTGGTTTCAGACACCACATACCTACGAAAGACTAAGAAATCTGGTTATGAAAAATCGGAAATAGCAAATTGCATAGCTCAAATCATAAGTTTCAGACAACACACACCTATGAAATACTAAGAAACCTTAGCTCAGAAAAGCTTGAAATAGCAGACTATTCATCCCAAACTATAGGTTTCAGAGAACAAACACCAATGAGGGACTAAGAATCCAAACTCTGAAAAGTCTATAAAGCAAACTACAAATCCCAAATCATACTTTTCTGACAGCACGAACCTATGAAAGGCTAAGAAACTTAGCTCAGAAAAGTCAAAAATAGAAAATTAACCATCCCAAATCATAGGCTTCAGACAACACATACCTATGAAAGGCTAAGAAATCCAGCTCAGAAAAGTCAAAAATAGTAACCCACCCATCCCTAATCATTGGTTTCAGACAACACACATCAGCAAAAGACTAAGAAATCTAGCTTAGAAATGCCTGAAATAGTAATTTACATATCCCAAATCATAAGTTTCAGACAACATTCACCTACGAAATACTATGAAACTTTAGCTCAGAAAAGCCTAAAATAGAAAATTACACACCTCAAATCATAAGTTTCAGACAACACACACCTATGAAATACTAGGAAACCTTAGCTCAGAAAAGCCTGAAATAGCAAACTACTCATCCTAAACTATAGGTTTCAGACAACAAACATCTATGAGAGACTATGAATCCTAGCTCTGAAAAGTCCAAAAAGCAAACTAGAAATCCCAAATCATAGGTTTCAGACAACACACACCAACGAAAGACTAAGAACCTTATTTCCCAAATCGTAGGTTTAAGTCAACAAACGCCAGGATTCAGACAACACACATCACCGAAAGAATAAGAACCTTATATCCCAAATCATAGGTTTCAGTCAACACACACCAACAAAAGACTACGAAACCTAACTTAGAAAAGCCCGAAATAGTAATTTACATATCCCAAATCATAAGTTTCAGACAACATTCACCTACGAAATACTATGAAACCTTAGCTCAGAAAGGCCTGAAATAGCAAATTAGATACCTCAAGTCATAAGTTTCAGACAACACACACCTATGAAATACTAAGAAACCTTAGCTCAGAAAAGCCTGAAATAGCAAACTACTCATCCCGAACTATAGGTTTCAGACAACAAACACCTATGTGGGACTAAGAATCCTAGCTCTGAAAAGTCCAAAAAGCAAAACTACAAATCCCAAATCATAGGTTTCAGACAACACACACCAACGAGAGACTAAGAAATCTAGCATAGAAAAGCCCGAAATAGTAATTTACATATCCCAAATCATAAGTTTCAGTCAACACACTCCCACGAAAGTCTAAGAAATTCAGGTCTGAAATCCAAAAGCAAACTACTCACCCCAAACTATAGGTTTGAGACAACAAACACCCATGAAAGGCTAAGAAATCTAGCTCAGAAAAGTCAAAAATAGTAATTTACATATCCCAAATCATAAGTTTCTGACAACACACACCTATGAAAGGCTAAGAAGCCTAGCTCTGGAAATTCAAAAATAGCAAACTACTCATCCCAAACTATAGGTTGGAGACAACAAACACCTATGAGGGACTAAGAAATCTAGCTCAGAAAAGCCCGAAATAGTAATTTACATATCCCAAATCATAATTTTCTGACAACATTCACTTACGATATATTAGGAAAGCCTAGCTCATAAAAGTCTGAAATAGCAAACTACTCATCTCAAACTAGAAGTTTCAGACAACAAACACCAATGAGAGACTAAGAATTCTAGCTCTGAAAAGTCCAAATAGCAAACTACACATCCCAAATCATAATTTTCTGACAATACACACCTATGAAAGGCTAAGAAATCCAGCTCAGAATGGTCAAAATAGCAAACCACCCATCCCAAATCATTGGTTTCAGACAACACATACCTATGAAAGACTAAGAAATCCAACTCAGAAAAGTCAAAAATAGCAACCCATACCCCCCAAATCATCGGTTTCAGTCAACATACATCAACGAAAGACGAGGCCCGGGGAGGGCCTTGGAGGGTCTGGGGGGCCGGGGGGTAGCCGTGGTAACCTTGGGGGGCGGGGGGGGTTCCTTCTGGTTTGGGGTAGGGGTTTTGGAACCCTTGGTATGGAGGTTGGGGGTTTGGGACCGTTGGGGGTTGGGGTAGGGGACCTCACAACACTGTTCAAATGGACCTTGTGTATTATAACGACCACACTCAAAACCTCTTCTAAAATCATCTTTTAAATCATCTTTTAAAATGTCTCTAACTGTTTCGCCGAAATAATTCCATAAGCTGTCTAAAAGCATTTCGCCCAAATAATCCCCTAAAAGTAATTTCAGCGTGTTCCTTTTGTTTGGCATCTCTGTGCTTTCACATTTCAAATTTCTAGGAAACCCTTTCCTACGTTAATCTCTTCATCTCATAAATTTTCCTAGGTAAACTATTAAGGTTTCGTTAGAATATCAATTTATCTCTCCGACTTAAAGCTCAGTGAAGCCGTATTTAAAAATAGAATTTCTATCTCTTTAGACTCCCGCATAATTCCGAGATAACAAGTGATGTCATTTATAATTCCTGACACTAAAGATCAATGAAGCCCTATTTAAAAATAGAATATTAGTTTTTCTCTCTGACCTAAAGAACGTTTATCCCTCAGACCTAAGATTAAAGAAGCCTTAGTGTTTCTTAATTTCCCCTTCGTGAATCAATAATTTTCCCGCCGATTATGTAAATCACCCCTCATGTCATTACACGTGGCCAAACGACAACAGATCGATTGACCTTGACCCCCATTAGACTCGATCGATAATCCTTGAATAAATTATGTCCTGTCAGTATTCTATGCCCATATATGGTGTGGGGTTCGGAGTAGAACCCCCCTTTCTACTGGCAAGCATGGACGACAGAAAATCCAAAGACACAGAAGACTTTATATCCATCAAGTTTATATTAAAATCTCCCATAATAATTAATTCAGTCGACTGTTTTAGGATCCAGCAGATGATTAAGGATGCGTAGAAAGAGAAGAATAGAGCCACGAGGAGATCGATAAATAATACCAACAATTAAATCCTTACCTCTACATTTAATATCGAAGAACAGTGACTCAAAGACACCTTCGATATTTCTGGATAAATCCATTCTAAGAGAATATAGGAGACTATTAGAAATATACAAAGCAAGACCACCCTTGGCCATCTTTTGTCGATTCAGTCGTTCTATTTTATAACCTTGCAAATCCAAAAGTATATCATTTTTAGAATCTAAAAAAGTCTCGCATAAACCAACAACGTCAGCTGGCCCATCAGAAACAATCTGTTTTAGATGGTCTATTGAAGAACAAAGACCCTGAATATTCAACTGGAGCACTGAAAAATATCCATCCCGCTTGACACCCTCCCTCAGACTAGATACATATTTACTTATTACTGCGTGGTTCACTGTGGTCAAATCACTGTTGACATGTCCGATAGAATTATTGATAATGCTTAAAACATCTAATGGGTTATTTTCAAGCTCAAAAAGTCGTCCTACAACTGGGGGCGTTTCTAATTTTCCAGTAAAAAAAGACAATAGATTTTAGATCTGGAATTAAATCATAAAATATACATGCACACACACACATACACACACACACAAAAAAAATATGTATATATATATATATATATATATATATATATATATATATATATATATATATATATATATATATATATATATATATATATAAAAATATATATATATATATATATATATATATATATATATATATATATATATATATATATATATATATATATATATATATATATATATATATATATATATATATATATATATATATATATATATATATATATAAGCACAATCCGCGAATGATCGAATCTTTCGTATCATTGATTGACCAGGTGGTTTGGCCAAAATTTGCCCGCGGTAAGTCCATACATTAAATTTACCGAAGCAATCTCTTGCCGCATTTAAAATTTCACGACGCTTTTTTGTTAGCGATTCTGATAAAAAATATTCCACTCTTTGCTAGTTTAGTCTTTGCTTTGAAAACAGCTCGAGCTAATTCCACATTTTTGATGCGTATTAGCACTGGCGACACTTTAGATTTATCGTTAGAGTCATTCAAACTAAATCGATAAACATTTACAATATTATTGACTTCAAAACCAGGGACCAGCATGTTGTCTTTAATGATAACCGATACTTCTTTCTTTAGATCATTTCCAGGCCTCTGATATACTCCATTCATCACTATGCAATCCAACATCTTTTCTTGTTCAAAATCATCCACTTTCGATTCCAATGACAAAATCCTACTTTCCAAGCTTTTAACCATTGCAAATAGTCCTTTCAGTGATTTTTCTATTTCTTGGAATTTTGGGTTGTAATCAACGGAAATATCATCATGAATTTTTTTTTTACTATAATATCAATTGCTTGATCAGCTGTAAGATTCACTTGTGTCCGATTTAATTGGCTAGGTGCCAGTGAGTCTTCTGCAATAACAATCGCTGGGTTTAATGCTAGATAAGTAGGTGATGACGATTTATAAATGTCTGGAAACGAATCTAATTCGGTAAATGCTTTACCAACATCTTTTTCCGTTCTTTTGCGAGCACTAGTTATCCGAAAGTAATTTCAAAATAAATGAAAATAAATAATTGCTTATCTTTGAGTTGGCCAATTAATTCAGTAATTTGCAAATAATTTCAAGTAACTGCAAGAAGTCCAAGTATTTCAATGCACGATTCAGATGATAATAGTGCTGAATACTAATCCAAAGCCACAATCCTTAAGCCGTAATCACATACAAGTAACTTGTGTAATCAGATCTTATCTTAATAGATTTCTTTTTACTCAAAATCTAGTGGCTCCGTGCCTAGGTTTATCCACAAGTAAAAATGTAATCCATGAAATGTACTTCTTTGTTTTAAGATGTGAACTGGTCAGAGACTGAAGGAGTAAAGCAGGGTTGCCACCCTGACCTGAAAGAATTTACTAAATTGGAGAGGAAAAATTTACTAGATTGCATCTGTTTTTACTAAATGCTCAAAAAAATTTTTCCACGTACGGCTACGCCGCACGCGCACCATCAAGCATCAATTTTTACTATAGGAGGGTAATAAATACGATTTTCACAATCTTTTTTCTTTTTCTCTTCTTTTTTTCTCTTTTCCTTTTCTTCTTTTTTCTCTTTTCCTTTTCTTTTTTTTCGCTTTTCGAATCTCCAGCAATTTTATTGGGGGGGGGGGGGGGCAATAGGGGTCCATATCTGGATAGTCAAAGCGCATGGGATGTATAATTTTTTCTCCACATTATTGGCAGGGGGGCAACCGCCCCCCCTTGCCACCCCCAAACGACGCCCCTGTATATATATACATATATATATATATATATATATATATATATATATATATATATATATATATATATATATATATATATATATATATATATATATATATATAATATATATATATATATATATATATATATATATATATATATATATATATATATATATATATATATATATATATATATATATGTGTGTATATATATATATATATATATATATATATATATATATATATATATATATATATATATATATATATATATATATATATATATATATAATGTTACATTTCTAATTACTTTTAATTTCTCTCAGCAGGCTCCTTTTTCCACAATAAAAATTTTCAAACTGAGGAGAATTCACCTAATCACCTTGGGTGGTTGGATTTTGTTTTGATTCCATTAGATTCCCAATCATCACAAATCCAAGTTGCATTATAGCTTCATTTTTTGTTGGTAAGATTTGATACAAAGAAAGCTGATTTTGTCGACCTTTAGACGCTGGAAGTGAAGTGTCTGTTTATGAAAATAGGCGACTGCTTGTCTGTCTCTGAGACAGACAAGCAAAATTGTAAATTTTAAAACAGACAAGCAAAAATTGTAAATTGTCATGTTTACAATAGTTTTTTCCCCTGAATTCGTGGAAAATAAAAAAAGTTTTGTCTACAATAAATCATGTCTTTTTACTAGATCCTCTAAATTTACTAGCTTTTTTTTTTTATTTACTAGATCTAGTAAAATCCTACTAACGGTGGCAACCCTAACCCCCACCCCCAAGTGTAAGTGTAGTATAAATTAGTAAAACTATAATAGTTCCAACATAAATGATATTCCCAACCACTCGGTTTACACCTGCCTCATCCCAGGCGTAATAATAACAGTCAATATCGATCCTCAATGACCAAATTCCAGCATAAACCAGATCCGGTCTGTTCCACGCTCAGAGGTAGACGTTTCCACTCATCATCGTGGTTTGAAGAATTGATCATTTTCATTACAGAAATGATCTTGATTGCTCCTTAGTAAAAATAGTCTTGATTGCTGGATGTAACTATTAATTTCGAACGCATAGTGGGGATGACACTAAATTAAAGAAAAAAGAATAAGAAAAAATCCGCCACATTTCAATTGATCTTATATGGCTATGAAGGCGCAATTCTGAAGGCAATCCAATTCTTTAAAAATGACCGCTTAATCACAAAGGCCGTTAATTAGAATAAATAGCTCTTATGAAAGTACTAAAAAATCTTTAGATTAAAGAGCGAGGTATTGACTAGGGGGTGAACCCAATCATATATGTAATATTTTCTGTTCGTTTAAATTATGATTTTGCCTGTTCGTTTAAATGATTTTTTACCTAAAAATTGATCCCTTTGCGAGGGACTAGAGACTTACTAGAATAGAACTGCAAACTAAATAATCAATTATTCTACTTACTGTTACTGACACATACATATTGTTAATGAATGCAATATGAATAGTGCTAGTATCAGGAAACCTTAGTAAAAATAGTCTTAATTGCTGGATGTATCTATTAATTTCGAACGCAAAGTGAGGATGACACTAAATAAAAGAAAAAAGAATAAGAAAAAATCCGCAACATTTCAATTGATCATATATGGCTATGAAGGCGCAACAAAGATTTTCGTTTGGGAGGGGGGGGGGTTACAAAATAAACAAAACAATGTTTTTTTGGATGGAATTTTTTAGCATACGAAAAATTTTTTAAATGGGGGTGCAGCACGGGTACCCCCCCCCCTGCGGAGAAGGACTTGATTGCGACAAGTATAAAGGAAAGTCATATCCTACATGTCTTTTAGGGTAGTGCTAAAAAAAGATAATTGTTATATTTTTCTAAAACCTGCAGGCAACATCAACCAACAACAAAATGACGAAATTGTAAAATCTGATCAAGAATCGAACACAGTTAGGTCTTTCAGTAGGGGCGCCTATTCACGAAAACGTAAGGGGGACAGGGACGTTTCTTTCAGTTTTAAATAAAGATACAAAATATGTGTTTTTCGAATTCTATTATTTTTTAAAAATTACTTTTCCAAAAGTCAGCTGTTTTTATACATCTTAATTTCTAGTTAGAGCTAGTAATTGAAACTAGCGGTAGACAACGATTATTTTTGGACGTTCGGCTAGCGACCTTTTACTTAGCAGGCACCAAAAGGATTATAAAGATAAAACGGTACTTTCGCATTATCAGTGCTCCTCTAAAGAAGTCCAACAAGAGAAGCTACAGTCAAACGTTAAAGACAAAATTAAAAACCCTTCTTTAACTAAAAAAAAAAAGTTATTTTTAAATGAAAGTAAGGAGCGACATCAAAACTTAAAACGAAAAGAAAGAATTTCACATATGAAAGGGGCTGTACCCTCCTCAATGCCTCGCTCTTTACGCTAAAGTTTTTCATTGTTTAAAAAAATAAAGTTGTGAGAGAGTCAAACTTTAGCATAAAGAGCGGAACTCTGAGGAGGGGGCCGTCTCTGTCATATGTGGAGTAAGATATCGTCGTTTCAATTTTGACTGTTACTCCTTACTTTTAGTTAAAAAAACTTTTTTTTTTATTTAATTTTTGAACATATTTAGAATAATAATGCTTTTGATTGTTGCTCACCATACGGGAAAGATTTAAACACAATTTTAAGAATAGTTTACTTTTATTTGGTTAAATGTCTTTATCGAAACTTGTTTAATTTTATTTACGAACGTTTTTATTAGTAATAAATATATGTAACTTAAGAATTAACTTACGAAACGAACTTCTATATTCATATATTTTTAATACGTATAATAGGGCGTTCGCCCCCTAGTCAATACCTTGCTCTTTAAGCGAAAGTTCGAATTTTGTTCCAATTCTTCAAAAATGACCGCTTAATCACAAAGGCCGTTAATTAGAATAAATAGCTCTTATGAAAGTACTAAAAAATCTTTAGATTAAAGAGCGAGGTATTGACTAGGGGGTGAACCCAATCATATGTGTAATATTTTCTGTTCGTTTAAAGTTTTTATGTTGCTGCTGTTGTAGCTGAAAAACTTGTTTTTTTATATTTAATTTCTGATCTTTTTTTTTAAATAGTGCTGGGAAGTCCGGCCTCCCCTTCATAGCAATGTCCCTTCCCCCATGACAACTTCCTTCATGGAAAGATCCTCCCCCATAACCCCCCCCCCACCCTCACCCCCACTACCAGGAAAAATCTTCCCTGAAAACGTCTGTATACTTCCCAATCACCAATACTATATACTAACGGTAAAGTTCCTAACTTTCAGCCCTCCCCCCGGGAACTTCCGGGGATTAAGCCATCCTAAAAACATACTTATAATATTTTCGAACACGCTGAACAAAATGGCTATCTAAAAATTTTGATCGGGTGACTTTGGGAAAAATGAGCGTGGGAGGGGGCCTATTTGCCCTCCATTTTTTTGGTCACTTAAACTTTTAATTTCCATTTCAATGAGCCCTCCCACGATATTCTAGGACAACTGGGTCGATACGATCACCCCTGGGAAAAAAAAAACAACAAATAAACTCGCACCCGTGATCTTTCTTCTGGCAAAAAATGCAAAATTCCACATTTTTGTCGATATGAATTTGAAACCTCTGCAGTAGGGTTCTCTGATACGCAGAATATGATGGTGTGCTTTTCATTAAAGTTCTATAGCTTTTAGGGGTTTTCCCCCTTTTTTTGAAAATCAGCCAAATTTTCTCAGGCGCGTAACTTTTGATGGGTAGGACTAAACTTGATGAAAATTATATATTTGAAATCAGCATTAAAATCTAATTCTTTTGATGTATCAATTGGTATCAAAAAGTAGTAATCAACCTTATACTTTGCCAAGGCCCCTGTACCAGACAGGTTTCTGGTGGGTATAGTCTGGTTTGATGGGTACAATCTGGTTTGGTGGGTATAATCTGGTTTGGTGGGTACAATCTGGTTTGGTGGGTACAGTCTAGTTTGGTGGGTATAGTCTGGTTTGATGGGTATAGTCTGGTTTGATGGGTATAGTCTGGTTTGGTTTTTCAAAGAGAGTGACTATCCCCATGCATATAGGTAATACTTCTACAGGGCATTACACCTTTTCAAAGAGAGTGAGTATAACTTGATTGGTGATTGGGATTTGAATAAAAGGAATAGTTTTCTTTACAATTCATATTAGTAAGAGAATTGAATTCAAAGAGAATAGTTTATTTGCGAGGATATTAGTGGAAGAAAAAATGAGTGGTGCATTTACACTATTGGAGAATAATGTTGGAACTGACCGCAGCAACAGCAATAATAAACGATTACCCGATCTTGCTGTGAAAATAGCCGCCTGATGTACACTATGTCTTGAATGGGAAACAATGTATGCCAGACAAATGATATCATTAAGCAAGTTTAAGCAGGAGGAGCATCTATGTTTCGCTGGAAAGGTGAATATTCTCCATATGAATTTACTTCAGTCAGTATTAGATGTCATATCGAAATATATTGATGAGAACAAAATGCATCTGTGAATATTGTTATTGTAATTATGCTCAATAGAATTGTTTCTAAATCAATTGTATTTTTTTCTTTCTATATTGGACTAGCTGTATATTTTTTAGAGTAGAAAAAAATTCTGGTTAGTCTGAAGTTGGTTGTGAGAGAGTTAGGACTCTAAAAAAATGGAAAGATTCGAGAAAGAGCGAATCATGATGAATCTAATTCTTATGGTAGAACATTTAGTTCTATATGACGGTCATCTAGACCTAAATATTCAAAAGAATATATTTTCTCGGGAATTACTGGTCAATGTAATGAAAACTGATTTCTCGTTATTTGAATATTGCCTGAAAGTTCTTGATTGTAATCCAAATTAATTTACGAAATTTTTTTAAACACTGATCAAGAAATAAAAAAACTTATTTGTGTATATGATTTTAAACATTATCTTATATATTTAGGACTTTTTTTTTCATGAGAAAGATGTTATTTAGGGATGATTTGCACCTCTCTCTCTCTCTCTATCTCAGAAAATTTTTGATAGTGCTAGCTCAGTTTCATTCTGGCAGTGAGAGTGTAAACACATGACAAAATGTTCTATACATGTCCACTATGTATGTACACACTAGGCAGTTGGTCATCATGTGAGAATTGCACAATGATTCACGAGTATGATGAAAAGTGTAGATTATACAACCCGTGTAAATTGCATAGAGGATATGCTGTACAAATTAAAGATTGTAATTCCTGTCTTGAAGAGGCGTGTGACTCTCATCCTAGAGGATACCTAAGCTCCAATTGTCATTATGATAAATGTAAGCAGTGGGAAAGTACATATCCCGGTATGATTGGAAAGAATCCTATCCCTGATTTTAGTTTATTGCTACGAGATTGGTATCGTCGTGGTTTTAGATTGTTCTGGGATGAGGAACCAGGTCAATGATTCAACTGTTGGAACAACAAGAGAATATGGTTTCTACGTCATCGTTGTGAAGACAATGGGTGTTTTGATTATAAGTCCACTGATTTTTATTTGGCTGTGACGGAATGTGATTCGACACTTGAGGACACTGTTTGTGAAATTGCTTAAAATAAGCAAATTGAAACATGTGAATTCTATAGAATGAATAAGAATAGTGTCATTGACTATACAATGAGATATGACAAGAGTGAAGTTACGCTCTACTGTAGAAAATTTGGCCCTGACATTGCAGTACATCAGGATCAGTGCACTGTGAATTCAGATAATCTACCTGCACTAGTTGTTGTTGACAAATACCTAGTAGTGGATGAAATCTAAAGAGTTGAAAAGTTGTTTTATCATTTATGTAATTTGTTTAAGCTGTAACCGGTTTGTCGTATAGTTTTGTTACGTTTTATTCTCAGGACACCAAAATCATTATTAAACGTGCATTGTGGACTATTCGACCAAAGAAAGTCGTGAAATTGTAACAATTCTCCTCAGTCAGTAAAATACTAATGTTCAGTACAGCCCAAGCGTATGAATATGAAAAAGAGTTGTGCATGAAAGCCACATGTCTTAGTCGTTAAATCCTGTACTCTTCGTTGATTTTGAATAATGGTTTTCCCACTGCTTTCAATAAACTTGCTAATGTATGGCGTGTAGAATTTATACAATAGGCTAAGAGGATCAAAAAATTCAATATTCTTCACTGTTTGAAAGATGCATAGCCAATGACCGGTCTTCAAAGTCGATGGACTGTTATTAACAATGATGAGGGTATTGTTAACACTTGGAATTTTTTCAATGAAGTCCGAGGGTAGGCAGTAAGACTTGAAACGGAACATGTATGGATCCATACTAAATACATTGATTATTTGGTTTGTGTTCATGGTGCAAGGTCTAGTAGAACACTGCCGTCGGGTGTGATTTCCCAATAGGTTTCAAATTGACTCAGTGATATTAGCGTTATACTCTCAGTCAGAGCATTGGCAAATGTACACTCTAAACGTACATTCCCAGTTCGTACTATACTCATATCCTGTGTGTCTGACAAGTCCAAAACAATAACCCCATGATTTTTTGAAAACGTTGAATCGGTTATTCCATTTTCAAATAGTTGAGAGTCATGATCTAGGGATTGCATGGTCAACTCGTACAGAGTTCTATAGGATTTTTTGTCAAATGATAGAGTGTACAGTGGAATACCATTCACTTTGCACACAAGGCTAGATAGACCGAAAAAATTAAAATCATGGGGGGATTCAGTCTAGGATCCAACGGCACTGCCACTCTTCACAAAGGCCAAAACCAATTTTAATGGGATTTCTCCATAGATAAATGAAGAATCGGTATAGCTACGGGAACCGGCGGCAATGTGACGTTGATTGGTGACCGTATGAGGGACAAGAAGTTTAATGTTGTTACCATTGGCTCTTAGCTTTTCCACTGCCAATGCAACAGAGCTCATAACCTTTTGTTTTCGGACGTGGAGAATTGCCGATGTGATAATGACATTTGCATCGGGTGCTGCAGGAAGTATTTTTCTCAAAATGAAATTCGACGGTGCCATCTGTAACTTTATGTCAATCTTGACATTCGGGGGTAGCCATTGGGATATATTGAATATCTCATGATTTAATTTTCCAACCAGATGATACTCCTGGGTCACTGCAGTAGTCAACTCACCGTCAGTATCAACACCTGATCGATATTCATAGCCCAATGATTGTCCTCTCAACTCCTTGTACTCCTTTGGCGTCATCATCATAAATTGTATGTAGCTAGCATAGTTCGATAAATTATTGCTAGTGCTCACCAAGGTTCCATTAATAAATACATTAATTTGTTTTAATAGGTTGTGTAGAATACAGTTTTCATAGGAGAGACCATCGCTTGCTTTAGGAGTTGTATTACCTCACTTTTTCTTCACCACGACATTTAAGTCAATAAATGTTGACGGCAAATCAATGAAATAGTCTTCATTGGACAATATTTGAAAGTATATATTCTCCGAGAGGGGTTGTTGGGGGATAACTTGTTCGTAGTAGCCATACTTGACACTGACATCAACATTTTCAGCATTGAATAGATTCAATGAGGAACTGATTGATGGATATGATTCCTTGTGGGGCAGATAAGTCATCTTAAGAGAAGAAATCCTTCTTCGATCTAACAATCTTTTTCTTTTTCTTCTTATTGGCCTTCGTTGTTTTATTCCTCAAAGTCCTTGTTGATGTCCTTTGCTTCCTGCCTGGGTGGAGACTGATGAGTAAATGACGCGAACGCATCCTTTTCAATCCCTCCCCATTTTGTCGAGATTTTAATTGTTCACCAACGGCTCTTGCTGAAGATCTAATATTGTCCTTAACACTCTCCTTGAAATTCTTGCCCGACCCCCAGTCCTGTAGTGTGGAGGCAGCAAAATTTGATGCAGAAGGTACAAGATATTTTCTGGCAAGGGGTAATGCAGAACCAAATAACCTTGCAAACTAGCTACCAAGACCATAGCCAGACATTGTAGTACGACCTTTATAGTAGTCAAATCCATTGCTTATTTAACGTGGACTCAAAGCTCCAATATAACAATCAATATCGGGACAGACAAATGAAATTCTTCTATTGTTCATTTTAGGTGATTGTGCCGTCGCTGTCAATGGGTTAGAAACGACTTTTAATCACTGCTAACCCTTGTTTAGTGCTAGAAAATTGCCTGATTCACTTATAAATGTTAACTGAAAGAGTTCCAAGTCTAAACTGTTTTCAGGACCATATTAAAGACTCTGTATATTAAAGGGATGACCAAGCTCAGCAGATGTTCTTCGTTCAAGAGCTCGTAGGAGAAGTATATTTTAATTACCGACTCTCGATGTTTCCAAAAAGGATATATAGAAAAATATGCAAGAGTCCCAGGCGAAACAAGGTGGATAATCAGCAAAAAAACTTGATACATCCCGTAAACGGTGCCAGCATTTTTCCCATGAATCATATTCTGTTTAAAGCCAAGAACATCTCTCAGATTATCATTGAGAATAATTGTTTCAGTTTCAACTGGTGAGCTAATGTAAATCCTATCAAGTTCCAATGAATAATTAAAACGAAATATACCAATCCTGCGATATGAAATTTTTCTATCGCTTGAACGACACAAATCCCCTATTTTAACATATTCAATATATTTCAATTTGACATGTGGATAGTCACTAGCTTTAAGTGCTTCAACCCGCTCAGAGTTGACATAGCCCAACCCATTCATAGTCCAATCGAATGGTATAACTTTTATACCATACACACGATCCTTTCTCAGGATGTCATAGGTATTTTTGAGAATACAGTCGACAAGAGCCACTTCATACGCAACGTAAAATTTGATGGCAGGGGAGAGTTTTGTCCAAAAATCACTTGTCATATTCAAGTCATTGTAGAGAGGATCGGAAACGTTGGACATGAAAGTTACATAGAAATCATTGGGCATTGTCAATATCATCAACGCCGATCCAAGAATCAAAGTCAGAGTTGTATCCTACCCATCGAACAAGTAAATGTTTCTTACCCCTGCGAGTACGTGTCTTTAATATCTTTTCAATTTGGTAGATTTCACTAGCATTTTTAACTTTTTGCAGTTCATAGTCATAAAAGCCGCCGAGAATCTCTTCATCTTTGGTATCAAGCAAGCGATAAGTTATGCGTTTAGTGTCTAGGATTTTTGCCACTTTAAAAAGTTCAGTGGACCACAAGTAATTCCCCTTTTCAAAAACATTAGTTGTTCTATTAATTCGAACAGTATCACCAACATTGAATTTATTTTTCTTCTTGACATTTGATTCACTGGAATATTGTTTAAGAAAGGTGTCAATTGTATCATGATCAGAATGATGAACTTCTTTTGTGTAGAGTTGGACAATGATCGATGACGTCGTTGGTTATAAATCAACATGATTTTATCTAGATCATGAATAAAAGTCGATGTATTTTTCAATGTACAATATCTTGAAATTGAAAGTCGAATAATTCTTATCAATCGTTCGGCCAATGCAGCCTTTATAGGATGTGACTATGATAGAGCAGTGTACTATATTTCTCTAGTACTTTTGCAACATGGGGGTAAACAAAGTCACTACCACGATCCGTTTGAATTTTTTATATGAATCTTTTTCGAGAACACTTTCTAAGGACTGGGAAACTTCAA
This sequence comes from Artemia sp. Qi Xiang Cuo, assembly GCF_049724085.1. NCBI lineage: Eukaryota > Metazoa > Arthropoda > Branchiopoda > Anostraca > Artemiidae > Artemia > Artemia sp. Qi Xiang Cuo. Next base: position 19,997,360 of record NC_142805.1, read on the forward strand.
CACCTATCTTTGAGCACAAAGGACTTGCATATGTATAGCGACTAAAAACACTGATTGCAAGTAGAGTGTACTTGTACGGTGGATTGTGAAGTATTTGAAGATCATCTAGAGTCAGGAGATCTGCTTGCATTATATGCAATGGGTAAAAGGATTTAGTTTTTCGATATTGATTGGCGCGAAGTCTATGATTTCTATGCAGAGTGTAACTTGATTCATTTTGTAGATATTCTCGTACACTTTTAGTGCGAACACCAGTGACTTTGGAAAGAGTGGCGGGGGAACTTAAACTCCCCGCCTCACCAATATTTTCATAAACCCCTTTCAGAACTTCAACCATTTTGAATGTAAACACGTTGTGTAATGTCCGCTACCCTTTTTTATACTGGCTGTTGGTGACGTTGACTTGATACGTCTTCGCTTTTGTCTAGCTATCAGGGGTGTGCTAGTATTTTCCAAAATTGATTTAAAATCTTCTTCTTCTTCATATTTTAATGCTGTCAATGTTGATGATGCATGTTCATTTAATTTTTTTTAGAATTTGTCTATTGCCAATAAGACTTTTGGGGAAGTTTAACGTATTTAGAAAGTTATATATATGAGTGTCAAATGTCAACAGTCATTTAAGATTTGTAACCATGTCTTACAGTAAATCAAGTTGATTATAGCTCTTGCCCTGAATTATAATCCTTTCCCCATTGCTCTCAACTTGAATTTGACCACTTTCCAAGAGATAGGTTAGGAGTCGTTTTATTTTTTAAACAAATTATATGGGCAATATATTTACAAAATTAAGTACAATTGAATCCAATTCCTCCTTCTTTAATTGTGTTCCAGCAGCAGCAGCAGCAGACTCTTGAGAAGATGATTCTTTTTTGTGACCAGCAGCTGTAGTGGGTTTCGATAGATAGGACTGGTGTTTGTCCACTCGGCGAAGTGAATCTTGAAGTAAAAGCAGTTTTTTATCATCCTCAATATTTTCATTGTCAAGGAATTTACTCAGATTGTTCTTAAAGTGTTCCACAGGTGAGAGAGCGAGTTCTATTGGAGTCAATTTATAGATTTTTGCCATCTAGAGAAAACTGTTTACAAGTCTTGCAATTATCGGTAGTAAAAGTGTGAAAAAGCTACCGCCCGCCTGAAGAAGTTGTTTCTTTTTAAAATTCTTTCCTCTCTTTTTAGAGGCCGATATACATACAATGGACCGATGTTGCTTTGCCTGTTGCTTAATTACTTCTGGCAGTTAAACATTGCCCCCGGTCAAATTTAAACAAAGTTCGGATATTAGATTAGTGAAATCATTGTCAATACCATGTTTGAGTATTGCTTTCCTAAGCTGAGGTTTTGAAGTGCTTGGAACTGAAAACAAATATCTATTTTCAAGTAGTTTCTTCAGTGTCATGATAGCGAATAATAGGTCTTTTTAGTGTTCACGGGGAGATATACTGTAATTTCATTGTCAAAAATATCTGTGACTACACGCAGATCCTTGGGTGTATTCTGATTAAGATCCAATAAGATATAACCGTGGGGTTTATTAGTTGCCTGATTGTATGCTGAGAGCAGAAATTTAGGGACACCTGGATAGATGTGTTTATTGAGGGTTATTAGCAAACTAAAATCACGAACAACTCTGTAGATGATATAGTAGGTGCAATTCAAAGTAAGTGTTCGCATACATTTGCTCTGATGAAAGAGATTGTGTTGAACCAGAGTAACGGAATTCTGTTCATGATGAGAGCGAACAGTGAACAATTGCAGCATTTCCCGAGACCATTGTTCAATAGATTCAGCCAGATCGTCGATGATAAGTCAAGAGTTTGGTTCAATTATTCTGAAAACATCAAGTCCCTGTATAAACTGTATCTTCATCGATCCCGTGGCAGCAATTGGTTTTATTATATTGTGCGACTCCTGGCAAATAGTGTAGAAATAGAAGATTTTTTTCGGCTTTCCCAGAAGCATCTTATCGAAATTTTGGATTATTTTAGTTAAGAGTATCGTTTTGCCCAACAATGAGGACCCAAACAGAAATGATCTGAATTGCGTTTTAAATTGATACATCTTCCCTTCAGCAATTCACCTGGACAACTAACTGTAGACCCTAATTGTCTAATGACTAAATAATTTCCCTACTACTACTACTCTGTTCTTCAAGAACAAGAAGACGAATAAAGAATCATATTTTTCTTTTATTATATACATAAAAAAGTAACAATACATTGAAAAAAAGCACATTAAACATGAAAAAATAAATTTTTTTTTAAATTTATTTATAAGAAAAAAATACAAAATGTACATAGGCACACAGACATAAAAAACGCTTGAATACTTTTTGTTTATTTATAGAGAAAAAAATTACAACATTAAATTAGAGAGCACTTGAAAAAAAAAATATCACTTTTTTTTAATGAAACACTTACAAAAAAAAATCTGCTCTAAGTCAAAAAGATAAATTTGATAGTGGCGGTGCGCCCCCCGCAAGCGGCCGCCCCCCCCCCCCCCCTACCGGGCCGCGAGGCCCCCCCCGGCCGCGAGGCCCCCCCCCCCCCAAAGGTTTTAGGAAATAATTTACAGGACTTTATTTAAACCGAGACTTTCCCTATGGGTAACACATTCGGCCTGGTCTGAAGTTAAACAGTGTCCAAGGGGGAGGGTAGTCACACCATCTTGACAAACATAGACCTTGTCGGCAATGGTACGCATGGCAATTTTTTCTATATTTACAGTAAAGTTCCTGTATTTGAGAGAACGAATTGCCAGCAATTTGGCTCGTGGAATTGTATTTTGAACAATACAATTCCTATAAATGTCCATGTTGAAATTCTTATCCACATAGCGCGTGGGTACTCCTTTGCAACGTTTCTTGATTTCCTCGTCGTGTGTCTGTATAAAGTACACCTTCGGACTTACAAACATACCACGGGAAATCAAGTCGCTTCCCGTTTCTGATTTAAAAAATAAAAGCTGATAATTTCACCGTGCGCCAAATCATCAATTAGATTTCGGGTTTTTACTTTTAACAATAGAGAATCCGTGTCACCGTAGCAGACCTTTACTTGCCCTTTTTCAGGCCGCTATACCCTAGCCACATTGTAGGAGAAGTCCAATTTGAGCTTTTCATAGATCTCAAAGATATCACCGCCTGCAGCTATATTTTCATTCAGGACAATATTTCTTTTTTTCCTACTGCTAAGTACCCTGTCTATGCAAATGATTATAGAGGAAGTGTAATTTTGATCGGCAATGATTCTAGCACATCGTTTGGGATCGGTCACAGAATGACAACGATTCCTATTGCGAACACTCTCACACATTTTCCTGAAAGCCAAATTCAAAATGAGTTTATACATTTCTTTTTCAGCCTTCGTCTGTGCTTCAGAACGTTTGTTGACAAAAGTGTCAACAAACATTTTCAAATAGGGTTTTTGACGAAACTGGAGTTCTAGGTGAACCTTTGTTACTTTTAAACCATTTTTTAGCATAAATTTTAACTATAAATTTTTTACAGATATTTTTTTTTTCTGCAGAAGGTCAGCAATAAGCGTTTTTTTTGAAGATGTCCAATAAAAGCCACTTATCTTAACTAGAAACCTGATTTGGGGTCTAAAAGAGTTATTAGTAACAATTATATTGATGCACGGGAAGAAAAAATCCTTTATTGAACCGTTAAGGTCTTCTGATATCTCTCCATCAATTTCAAAAAATCATTCAATCGGGTCATTCTCCTCAACACTGTTAATGTTGGGGAAATGGGGAGCTTGACGGTCATTTAGCCATTTATATTCACCGCAAGGTCGTGCATAATGGGACATGGCCGAGGGGTAGTGAGAATTCATATCAAGCAAAACTGCATCCGATTTTGTCCCCGTCTTCTCTCCTGTTGGATCAGTTTCCAAGATACGATCCCCGTGAAAAACAAAACCCCCCCTCATTGATCTTTCGATGAACAGGTGCTGATCAATGTCTGTGATTAGCCCAATTTTTTCCCCACTAATTTTTAGGATAAGATCCATCACCAGATGAGGAGATGAAAAATATTAACCCAAATCAAGATTAAATTCTTCATAGATTTTATCCGTATTTTTACACATAATGTCTAACAGAGTTAACACGTCACTCGACAAATACAGCTTGCAATAGTCAAACCTATTTTACACCCTCCCTCTGCCCAAACGTTTGTAGAAAAACTGTATTCATCGAGGGTGTAACTACAATCGTGAAAAATATCATAAAACAATTCAATTGGAGGAATAGTTTCCTCGACAAATCTCGACATGGAAAAATAAAAATCATAAGGATGTATGCCCTTCACCGTTAACAAATCATATAAATCATTTGGAAATTGTTGCTTGAGAAGGGGGAAAGCATTTCAACCGTCATCGTTTTTCTGCACTTGAATTAATTCGCTCAATGATTTAGGGAAAAAACTGTAAAAAATCCAAAAAGCGAATTTTATTCGTGTACTCAACGTCGGCTTCAAAAAATTTCCACATAAATTCCAAAACAAGCAACTTTTCCGATGATTTAGGTATGATTTTGTAGGTAAAGCTGTCTATCACCGATGCATCATCTATTTTTTCATTTTTTTGAAGATGTACAAATACTGGTAGCACATACTTTAGATCGTAGTTTGCATTATGTATAAAAAAGGGTAGAAAAAGTTGCTGTTTAATTTTTAAATTACATGGATTTTGAGCCCACCCCCAATAGTTACTTTTTCGTGTTGAATTGGGGTCAATAAGGTAGTCGTGGTGGTGGACTGCGTCTGTATGGGCAAGAGCGCCCCTATATACCCAGCAAATCGTCCCCTTTTCCAACGCCAGCTGCTCTTTATCTGAAAATGTCATTGTGTAGTTAATATGACACAATATTTAAACAGCCCTGCTCGCTGTTTTTATTAAAGATATCATTAGCATATCCATGCTGCCCTCCTCGTCCATATTAAAAAAAAAACTCTTCTAATTTCAGTTTATTGTTGGAATAGTAACAGGCATGTGCGTAGCAACACTCAACTAGTTTCTGTTCCTTGACTATATTCGGCCTTGATGGGTCTGATACCTCAACCAGCCTTGTTTCACAATCGTAAGATATTTTATCAACTTGTAGCAGGGAATTGCAGAAATTTTTAAATTGTAAAACATCTTTGCCTTCTATCGGCATGTCTAGTCTTTGATTCCGATGAATTTTACAATGGTTCATGTAATCCGAGAATTTTCTATCTGATGTGAAGGGGGAAAGGCACATGGGATAAAAAAGATTTTCCCCTTTCTTAAAACCTTGAGATAGGAGTTAATTTATTGCTGTAACGGGGAAAAAATGTCCATAGGAATATAAATATAATGGAGGTTCGTAAATAACTCATACTCAAATTTTAATATTATCTACTGACGGTGTCCTCACTGAATACAAAATCCCTTTTTTATTTGTTTTTTTTACCCCATATACAAATTCAGTGTCATACTGGAGAACAACCCCCCCCACCCCAATATTTTCATTTGCTTTTTCAAATATTCTTATTTATTTAAATGACACCCGATACTTACCCTCTAAAAAGTAAAAAATTAATTTAGGGAAATTTTTTCCACTGTTGCGAGCAAGTCCATCGAGATTTTTCATTGTTGACTCATTATAAAATGTTTTTTGGGCTCCTGCTAAAAATGCGTATTTAAAACATTGTAGTCCTGTTTCAAGTCTAAAACCCTAAACTCCTCCTGTAATCGAAAACTCTGAATAGCAGTAGATTCTTTTACCTCGCCCTCCTCTTGGAATTAAGTTTTTTTAAATCTACTGAGATTCAGATCCATGCATTCAATTTATAAAATGGTGGACCCACTCCCCCTCTCATGAAACGTCTCCAAAGTCGATATTAGTTTATTCACCCAGTTGAAAAAGTTGTCTTCAAATTCGTTTAGACCTGGGTAAAAAGTCTGGTTGCCAGTTGAAAAATGAAAATAAAAAATATCCCCGGATGTTCCCTTTTGTAAATAAACTTTTTGATTCACCGATGCTTTAACCCCTCCTTGACCCCCCATTTCTGAATCTGAATTTCAATTTTTGCTCGAATTCTGTCGATATAGTTATGGAGAACTTTCACGGGGTCAGTTAAAATAATGCCCGCGTTTTCCTCGGGAGGGTTAAAATCTACCCTATATGTTTGCAAATGATTTAGAGCAGACTCTAACAAATAAATTTCACGCAATTCCGGGGACATAGCACTATTTTCATGTCCTGTACCTATTTGTACAGGATCTAATTCACTATTAGTAAAGTTCTCATTAAAAATGTCCCCGGAAAAATTAGGCCCAACAATTTGCATAAGACTGTCCATTTCTTCAGCTGTAAATTGAAAATCCAGGGGGATATCAAATAACGTACCTTCACTAACATCTGGCGAGAGGGGACAATTACCCATGATACTTTGAAGTCCTGGACCAGGGAAGGCAGAAGTTTTCACAGCTTCCCCCTGAAACTAGAAAATGAATGGATTAAGTTTTTTTTTTGACGAAATGCATAATAAATTAGAAATTTTTGCTTATAGCATTATTTACAAAACAATGTATAATAAATTACAAATTTTGTTAATAACTCACTCACACAAACACACGCCCACAAAAAAACACACACAAAAACACACACACACACACACACACACTAGACACACACACACGCACACACACGCACACACACACACACACAAACACACACGCACACACACACACACACAGACACACACACACACAAACACACGCTCACACACAAACACACACACACACAAAAACACACACACACACACACACACACCGAAATATTCTTACAGGTTGAAATTTGTTTCTAACTCCTTAGCCTATATTCAATTAGTCTATAACGTGCTGCGGAAACAGCGTCAGATAGAAATGCGCTGAAGTCAGATAGAAACGTGCTGCGGAAACAAATTATGTAATGTCTTAATTTCTACTCAAAAAATTCTTAATTTTCCCATAACTTTTGACGGTTTAAAATAAAATTTGGTTGATATGTAGTAAAGCATTTGAATTATCGGATATACGGAAAAAAAAGTGGCACATTTACCGCTCACACAGGGGGGGGGACCTTTGGGGGCTGGGAGCTTCCTTTGGAGTAGAAGGATTGGAGCTCTTTCGAGTTAGGGTAGAGGACTTCACAATACCGTTCAAATAGAACTTGTGTATTATAACGACCCTAGAGTTTCAGCCTCAAATTCTTTTCGAAAACAACTTTTAAAATCATCTTTTAAGAATCCCTTTTTCTCATGTTAATATCTTGTCGAAGATAAACATCCAGTCGTTTGAAATGCTCTTTTGTAACGATTGATTAGCATTCGAATTTATAGCTGTAGGATTAAAAATTCACCCTTCTCGATGGGACATTTGATAAGGACCGAAAACACACAAAAGATAACCTGGTTTAAGAGCGCTTGTTCAACTGTCAACAATGAAATAGTAATTTTGTTTATATAGTTAGTTTGTTTAAAGAAATAATCGGATTTTTGCATTAGAAAACATCTTGATTAAAAGAGAAATTACAGGTAAAGTTTCATAAATCTATGATAAGTTATTTGCTACTTGAAAAAATACGGAAAAAAATATATACATTTACAAATTCTGGCTGCACTTGTACATCAGAAGTTCCTGGCAAGGCATGAAGAGGAGTGTTCCCTCCATCTTGATCAGATGAGGCTGACTCGAATTTCTTGTCAGGTTGCATAGTAACTCCTGGCTGGTCCAATGAACGTGTATTGGAATTAGCAAATCTAATGACTGATGGTCTTGCAGCTTGCATTGATGTGATATCATCCCATCTTGGTCTCTTTTCGGAGGGAGGGTGATTGCAAGAATCCACCTCAACATCCTTAAAAAAGAAGAAAAATTTAGTAATGAAATAATAAGCCCTCTTTTACAGATAAATTGCCCTCTAAAGTTTATTCTGGTGTTTGTAGCACTTTAGAAATATTTAAAAAGCTTCTTAAGTAGAATATGGAAAATTTTGAGTTTGGAGGGAAGGGAAGGAGGGAAGGGGGATTTCAAAAACATCTTCCCATAATATAATTTGACCTATAGAGTCAATTCTGATGTTTGTAGTGCTCTATGTCTTAAAGCTTTACAGATATTTAAAAAAGCTTCTGAAGTAGAATTTTGGAAAATTTTGAGTTTGGAGGGAGGGGGATTTCAAAAACATCTCCCCATAATATAATTTGACCCATAAAGTCAATTCTGATGTTTGTAGTGCTATAACTATTAGCACTTTAGAAATATTTAAAAAGCTTTTAAAATAAATTTTTGGAAAATTTTGAGTTTGGAGGGAAGGGGGGATTTTAAAACCCCCTTCCCGTGATATAATTTGATCTATAAAGTCGATTCTGAAACTTGTAGCGCTCAATCTATTAGTGCTTTAGAATGCCTGCTATTTTTTACAAATCAATATTTTTCTGCTCAAATGTTCCTTCGCGTACATATGAATATCATGGTACTAAACCCTCAAAATTTGAAAAAAATGACAAAATTAAATTAGCTAGCTCAATTCTTACTTATTCAAAATATTAACAGAGGGCATTGGACCTTCAATTCCATAGTATCGAAACACAAAAAAAAAGTTGACAATTATATGCAAAGCTTTTAAAAGTTATATACCTAAATTACGAAATACTTAAAATCACAGAAAAAAAGGAAGAAAAAGATTCCTAGACATGGCCTAAACTAAAAAATTATTAAGTATATAAGGAATTCGCCCTCTAGCTTATATCTCACCCTATACGCTTGTTTTTTTTAGCATTTTCAAAAGATATATCTTAACCAACCTTTGTGATTCGAACGAAATTCGAACTTTAGTGTAAAGAGCAAGATATTGAGGAGGGAGGCGACCTTTCATATCTGCCGAAACTAATATGCAAATTCTATTTTAATTTTTCATATACAATGAGCCAAAATCAAAGTGAACATGCCTTTTTTTTTAAATATTTACTAAAATTGAAATACATGGACCGTTTAATATTTAAAAGAAGGAAGCTTTTTAAAAGAGGTAACAACATGGTGAAAAAAAAGTGCAAGGAAGGAAATTCTTCCTTAACTTAATGACGAGACAATTTCTTTTTATTATAATAATTATAAAACTTTACTTACCAGAAGCTGCTTAGAATATTTCATATCAATGTAAATGATTGCAAAAATATTGATACTGATAGATTGAATGAACTATTCAAACTGTAGAAAATCCTAATCTGAAAGCTGAATATATACAAAAATAATTGATATATATTAACAGCTAAACAAGACACGCTGGTTTTCTAACACGGGTTTACCCTAAAAAGACATGTATACCGTGAATTAGAAATCTGGTCCATGTATATTGTGTCAGAAAAACTTGTCCTTCATAACATGTTATGTAACAAGTACAAGACGGAACATAGTATAACGCAATGTGAGGGAGCTCTGAATCTTTTTGAAATGGTGTAAAGCCCTGTAGAAGTATTACCTATATGCATGGGGATAGTCACTCTCTTTGAAAAACCAAACCAGACTATGCCCATCAAACCAGATTATACCCACCAAACCAGATTGTACCCACCAAACCAGACTATACCCACCAGAAACCTGTCTGGTACAGGGGCCTTGGCAAAGTATAAGGTTGATTACTACTTCAAAATACCATTTTCTAGAGTTTCGGTTACCATTGAGCCGGGTCGCTCCTTACTTACAGTTCGTTACCACGAACTGTTTGATGACACGCCAGTATCTTCATCACAACTCTAAGCTATTTCAGTGCCACCAAATGAAGCAGACATTAGATTGCTGGCAGATGAATTGGCACAATTGTCAGGGTACTTCATTTATGGTTGCGTGGATTCTATCAATGAGTAACACATTTATAGCGTTATTGAAGGAGTCTTGATTTTTTTCAAGTTCAGTGATCGAAACAAAATTATTCCATTTGGACGTATGTATTACGTACACTTCATCCTAAGTGGTACCAACCTGTGCATGCTTATAGAGTCCACAGCACTGTCACTGTCCAACCTTCTTGTCTTGGGTCTGCACTCCCTAGGGCTCTCCCTAACAACACAGAAACGTTTCAGTCTTGTGTTTATAACACATGCCGTCTTTGGACAATTTTAATGCATTGATATGTTTCATTGTTCTTATTTCAGAAAATAATGGATTTTTCAGTCCTGATTTCTCGTATATATTTATGTCCTGATTTCTGATTTATGATTTCTCAGTAGTATAATTTAGGAAGTCCTGATTTCTCAGTAGTATAATTTAGGAAGGATTCTTAAGAAATTCGTTTGGGTGGGGGGGCCCCTCCAATACCCCCCCCCCCTGTATCCGGGCTTGTTATCATAATAATTGTTCCTTCTCGTTCTCTGATTATGAATATATATTTTTTCCCCTTTTTAAAAAGATTGAATTTTTGTTTACATGTGACGTCACTTATCCTCATTTATCCTGCATGTGCCGAGGTTAGCAAGTGTAACTTGTCCGACAACTAATCCAGGCCGTTTCAAGTAGCAATCCTCCGTCATTCACGTCTCGTGAAACGTTGTTCAGGCTTGTCAGTTGATTAGTGTTGGGATTTGGTCAACCACATTTGCTATATTTTATTATATTTTATAGCATTTGCTACATACTATATTGTTAGAAAATTGTTTAGTACATTATTACAGAGCTCTTACAGAGTTGTTTATTTTGTTTGATTTTGACTTTTTAGTTTTTATTGCTGACGGTCGCTTTTTATTTGCCATTTATTTTCCATCAAATGTTTGACTAAAAACTTTTAAAACTTTGATTTAAACTTTTTGCTAATTTAATTGTTGGGGCAATTATACAGGCATTTTTATTTACATATTGTTAAATTTCAGAAAGAATTAAACCATTACATTTCATCTGTGGTTTTAGCATTTACCATCCAAGGACATTAGGGAAGAGTGTCATAAAATGGTGCTAGAAAAACAGAAAAACAATGGTTTCCATCAAAATTTGTTGCCTATCTTCTTAGACAACGTTGGCTAGTCTAGGGCTAGTCGTGGGCAGCGTGGGCTCAAAATTATAATAAGTATTCCCAGAAGGTTTTTTACGTAATGAAGGTTCTTACACGCACGGACTGGGCGTTTAAACAAACGAAGATGTGACTCACCTCCCTTCTGCTCTCAATGAATTAAAAGAGTTCAGATTCAAACTTTTAAAAAGATATACAGATAGGATATAAGCAAAAAATCATAAAAATAAACACGACCACTAAAAAACTGGCGAACAATGCCAAAATAACACTATCAGAATGACAAATCATTCCAGTCAAAATTATTAAACTGCAAATTGTTTCCATGCGAGGGTTTACTAGTTCTTTTTTTTGCAATACGGAGGTCCATTGTAATTCCCCTGTGCTCAAATGTTTCCAACCTGGCTTTTTTTAGAAGGAGAGGGTATAGACCCGTAGGTTCCTTTAAAATTATTCGCAATGCACTTTTTTTAATTAATTCAATTTTTTCTGATTCTTCACGGGAGATGCCAGGATGCCAAACTGGACAAGAATATTCAAGATGTTGGCGGAAAAAGGGAGCATAAATCCCTAAGAATAGGAAGGGGGCACTAAATATATTTCTGTACTCAAGGAGGGAAATCGATGCATTAACTCAATGGATAATGTCTTTAACGTGGATATTCTACTTTAAATTAAAATTGGTTGCTTATTAAATTTCTGTAGCAGGTTTCAACAAGCGGTCATCCAAAAATTTCCACCTCTCAGGAAATTCCTTAGCGAGGCTATTAATTATAACTGAAAGAATCAGATATAGGAAAGTACCTTGGGTACTCCATTGTGGACAGGGAGGGGACTGGAATAATGATTCTCATATTTGACTACCTATGATCTACTTGAAAAGACGGAGGCAACCGATTTCACCACAAAAGAATCAATATTGAATTCAGTGACAAGTCTCTCAACAAATATATTGTGGTTAACAAGATCAAACCCTTTTTGAATGTTAGGTTAATTAAAATTAGATTTCGCCAGCAGCAAATAGTTCAAAAAGCAAATAGCCTTTTTGAGAATTTTCCCAATCAAGTTAATAAGAAAAGCAAAGTAATGGGAGATAGAAGTGGATTTTAGGTTCCCGAATTATCTCAGGTCAGTAAGAGGTAGAATTTTTTTATTTTAGCCAATCTGTAAAGCATCCTTCATATCATTTCGAGAATAAGTTAGTTACGCACTATACCAAACACAGTCGAGAAGTTTGCTGAATGTAAGATCTAAGCAAACCGGTTTCCTAGCCACAAAGACGAATGACGGGTGACAGACTGCATTCGACTTGTATAATTTGGACTATATATTTGCATATTATTGGAGGGGATGGAGGAAGGTTAAGTTACTTTACTTCCACCCTACCCACAAATCTTAGAATATATAGCCCAAATTATGTTATAATATAAACAAAAGTATTATATTTTCATCATATTTTGGTACATTTCATTATGAATAAGGTAATATCACTTCTTGAGTACGTTTGGTATAATACATAAGTACCCGAGAGGTACTTAAGTGTTATAGCGACCACACTTTGTTCTTGATTTGTAATGAAACCGGTTTCCTGTCTCAACACTCCGAAAAAAAATCAGCTTAGCCTGGGTGAGAGAAACTTTGCTGGTATATTTTAATTGAATTTTTGATATATAGAGGTGGTTAGGTTCAGTATTTAATATAATGCATTCTGAGCGGCCTGATAATTCTCTGTTGTATTTTCCATAATTTTGTTGCCAAAGTATTGGATTTTCATCATATTTTGGTATATTTTATTATGATTAACCTTATTGCACCTCTTTGGTGTGGTCGCTATAACACGTAAGTACCAAACATTCTAAAATAGTTACTTATACAATTCCTAATTGCGGATTACAAACTGACAAATATATAGCCCATACCATGTATACACATTTTAATTCCAATAGTGCGACCAGCGTTGTCACTCTGACCATTTGGTTTTTACTAGTTTTTGGCGAAAAAATTTACTAGATTGGCTACTTTTGTCATCGAAATGAAAACAAAACTAAAAATTAGCTAGTGTGTATTTTTTTTTTGCTTGTGCAACATCTTAATATGATTTTTTTTGGCCATTCGGCGTATTTGCCTTCAAATATGTAAGAAATGTGTTCCTAGTTATTCATTAGGTCCAAAGAGTTTCTTCCAGACTCCTAATTATCGACAGGCTCGGCCTTACACCATAGTTTAACCAACTTTTCTTAAATTTTTTAGTTTCAGTATACACTTACAACTAACCTACACAAAAATTTCAGTCACAAAAAAAAAACAAACACACGACCACGAAAAATGAAATTCAAAATAAAAAACAATAATAATAAAGCCCGATTCGACAGACCAAATTCGACTTTTTCTAAGCTTAACCGTCGGTCCTGCACCCTCTTCTGTTTCCCAGGTACCGGGTTCGTTCGCGTTCATCTTCCATTTTCTGCATCTATCAATCAGAGCGGGCGGAATCTCCCACTCCAAAACACATCTTGTGTCTCTGAGGCAGAGTTGATTGGAGTGCATGAAAGCTCCAACTGTGTTGATATTTAATTGGTTTTGCCCAGTCGCCTTGATAATACTTAAACTGGAAAACTGCCGCTCTGCACCAGCTGGAGCATTGGATAAAGCAGAAAAGGTCAACGTAAACTTGGGGAACACTCTGAACATGGCTTTCCCGCTACCATCTTTTAGTTTGGGAAGCCTCTTCCAGAATGTCGGAGGACACTCCAAATCTGATTCTGATACTATTTCTGAAATAAATTCACTTTGAATTTGAATTTCTACGTACTTACTATTAAGGTCCTCCAGCATCTTCACCCTTTCCCTTTCGTTTCTGCACTCTGTAACAGCAACATGTTGAAACATCTGTAGAAGAGGGAAAAGTGACATAGTTTCGTTGCTCATAGCTTTCAGTGGATCCAGAAGTTCTAAAGATGTAAGAACAGGGTCATCCAGTCTTATCCTAGTACGAATCTGCTTAGGAAGTTCAATAAGATAAGCAAGGCAGGCTTTTCAAATAGCTTGCACCCAGTGACGTCGATCTTCCACTGACAGGCTTGCAAGGTGCAACTCAGTATTCATCCCAAGTCTAACATTTTCAAGCTTCAAAAAGTTTTCAGGACTGCTCACGTTCAAGGAAGTAAAGTTACCTTTGAGCTTCTCAGGACGAAGGAAACACAGCAGAGTAGACGAGTAAAGCTCATGGGTACGTCTCAAAAAGCAATAAATCCTTGTTCCGCATGACTGGAACTCAATGTTTAACTTGTTGATCTTTGCCAGTATATACGAAAGGAAGTACAAATAGGCCTTATTCACGCCTATATCCATCGCACTTAGCAGCTTTTTGTCTATATCCCTTGTAAAGCTGTCCGACAATGTTAGGGACAACTCTATCATATAGAAATGCAAGGCTAATCGGTTCAAGTAATCTGTTAATTCTGGCTTCAAGTGACAACCAGCGCGTATTGCTAATCTGCAGAAGTCTGTGGTTGGCAATTTCACAAAACTCCTGGAAAACCTTCAGTTCCAACTGTGTCTTAGGGCTTGCGCTTATGAAGTTGATGAGTTCCTTCACAAAAATTTCGACTTCAGCAGGTAAGTGCTTCGCTGCAGAAAAAGCACACAATGCAGCAGTATGGCAAGTGCAACCAAGGACAAACAGCTGTGGATTTTCACGCAGCAGCTGGGCTGTGAAGCCGTTTTTGCGCCTTATATTACCAACGCATTATCAAGACCAAGCCCAATCATATTTTCTAATGGAACATCAACTTTCTTAAAGTACTTTCTCAGATCCTTTTGCCCACTTGCAGTTGCGTCGTCCACCTTTAGTAGTGCCAGGAATTCTTCCCTCACGGTATTCTCACTGTCTACATACTTCACAATAACAACTAGGGACTTTTATCTGTTCTGTCTGTGCTTTCATTGGTGATTATTGGAAAAAGGTTCTTTTGAAGAACAGATTCTAAAGTATTCTTGCCATGAAATCCTATAACATTTTAATAATGCCGGACAATTTATTTTGCTTCATTTCAGTATGTTTGTCTGTTGCTGAATCCCTAAAAGACTTTCAAAACTGGAACAAAGTATCAATTTTTGTCAAAGGATATTTTCAGCTGCAACCAATGCTGCAAGGTGTAATTTAGCAGCTGATACCATCCTATCGCTGTTCTCTTTTTCTTGCCTTTGCTCGTTTCCAACTGCTCCCTCAACTGTCAGTTGTTCCAATGCTGCTTTTACGTTCTTCTTATGAAGCTAACTAGTTACGTGATTCTTCATGGCAGTCAAACTTCCCATCAGTTTTCGCTGACAATATCTGCAATAGGCCTTTTTGCTTCCGTCTGGCGATTGAATAAGGAAAGGTTTCAGCACTGAATCAGTCAACCACTCTGGTCAAAACTTCTGTGCATAGTGCATCTTCTTAGACTTGTGACCAACAGACTTCACACGAGTCTCTGAGTCCTCCGCCAGATCGATTGTGGCAGATGTAGATGCAATTTCATCGGATTCCTGCAAAACACTGCTTTCCGAAATTGCTATTGATTCTTGAACACAGTCCAGCTCAGTTTGATAATGGTGCTGATTAGCAAGATTAGCTATCCCTATAGTGTAGGGTGCCTGATAGAACCAGAATAGACATTAAAAAATGAGTTGTTCATATCCTGTATCTACTGGGCAGCATTTCTGTAACTTTACAGTACATGTTACTGAATAACATAGATTGAGGAATGATTTGTTTTTGGTTAATTTCAAATATAGGATGATAATGATATATTTGGGAAATAATTAAACCATTTGACTCAGAGTTTAAGGCTGTATCCAAATATAGCAATCATTTCCAGTGTAAACTCATCCTCTAGATTCTATAAATCAAGCTTTTAAGGGGCACAAAGGGATTCTAGGGTGGGCTGCAGGGTTATAAGTGTGGTGGTCTAGACCCTGAGCTCCAAGTAAGCCAAAAACTAAACTGAAAATAGGGGTTTCTATCTGAGAATCTGGAAACTCCAGGCCTTTTAAAATTTCTGGAATTAATTTCCACCGGAAAAGATTGCTATATTTGGACAGAGGAATGAATTTGGTAAAATTCTACTTTAGCTACTTTTGGCTGTCTTTGAAAGGGGTTGGGTTAGGAAAATGAAACTTTCAGGATTGGGTCTACAGGCTTAAGTATGTCTGGGAATGTATTTTGAAGTGTTTACCTCCACTCCTTCTCTCTCTAGAGGGTCCTGAAATTTGCCCACATGGCACGTGTATACCCATTGAAATTTTGACCAAAAAAACATTTTACCTTAATTTTCAGTTATCAGTTTCTTTTTCTCTGGCTTTAGCTCTGAAAATGCAATTTAAGTTATTTGAGTAGAATTTTAAGCCATATCAATGTTTTATTTTCAAAATTTAGGAAATGTATTTCGTTTCAGAGTTCAGTGAGGTAACATCAAAATTGAATTGGATATTATTCCTGTCTGGATTTATTTTGGTGAGGTCATAATTTATTCCAAATTAGTTGATGACCTGAGTTAAGAGGATTAACTTTAAGAGGATTATAAAATGGAATATACTGTGTTTTTAGTTTGACCTATATTTCGATATTTATTAACTCAGTATTTTTTCCTGAATTAATATTGAGACTTTTTAATTTTGTGGTGAGTGCGATAGCCATGAAAAGCTGCGACGAAATGCCTGAACTTGTATATTCTCCGGTTCTGAATTTTATTCAAAGCAATTTTCTAAGCGGAATTGAGGAGGATATTATCAAAAGACATGGTATGGAGTTTTTCGACGTGAATATAGTCAAAGAAGCTAAAAGTTTAGTGTGGCAAAAAGTGCACCTGAATCGGATTGCCGAGTACATAAGGGGCACAATGCACTTTCTAATCATTTTAGTGACATTATTTATCTGTTAAGATCTCTTGACAGTAGTGAAACTTTTGCACCTACGTTTGTGATAAAGCGACCTACAGAGGTTCCATGTCTCCCTGCGAATGCTTATACTTCTTTACTCTCTAAGTTTAATGAGCTACAACAAGTGGTTGTTGATATGTCAGGGAAACTTGACAATTATCAGTTGAATTTTCCTCAACTTCCGAAACCTACCTCAGCAATTGACACTCATACGACAGTTATTGTTTCTAAAGTGCCTTCAGATCTGTCTGATCCGATTAAACGCAAATCTGTTCTCGATCAAATAGCTGTGAAACCTGTTAAAGACAGATGGTATGTCAATATTGATAAATCTGCAACTGAAGATTTTTGTACATCCGTTCAGAACTTTATTACTGGAGCAACAGTTAAAGTACGATCCAAGCACTTTTTTGGGATTCTCACAGGTTTCCCAGTTGATGTTGACCTTCCAGTTATTAAGAGACTGCAAGGTATAATATGTGCAAATCGACTGGGCCAGACGATGTCAGTCAAGCTGGAATTTGAAGACTCCTTCACTCAGTCTGCTTATTTCAAAGAAGGAATTAAAGTGGGATATGAATTTTTTCGAATTCACGTATTTAAAAAAATACCTAAATGCTGCTTCAAATGCCGATCATACGATCACTTTCAAAGTGCTTGCACCAGAAATGTCAAGAAATGTGCCAGATGTGCTGGGCCACATATTTCTACTAAGGATAGTCCTTGTAGTGCTGCTCCCAAGTGTGCTAACTGTGGTAAAAATCATACTTCTTATAGCTTGTCCTGCCCTATATCTAAGGAACTAATGTCGCGCTCCCACTTTTTGCAATGACTTTGGAGTTTTCAATAATATCGTTTAATATTAATGGTAGAAAGGATAAGGATTTCGTTATTGATGAGTTCGACTATGATTTTGATTTGGTTTGTTTACAGGAGCATCTTCTTACAGACTCTAGCATTAACGTTTTGCGTCGTAGCCTTCATCATGATGTGTTTTTTACTACTGCCAGAGCCACAAGAGGCCGGCCATCCGGCGGACTAGCTTGTGTTTTTAAGCACAATCCTAATTTGGTTTCGCCGGTGATTTTTTACTCGGATGAGTTTTTTTGGCTGTTCGCATGGGCACTATAGTTTTCCTTAATTCTTATCTGTCTTATGATGACCGTTCCTCTAGATCGATGGCTAGATTTGCTAAAGCCTATAACACGTTGAAGTTTCTAGTGGAAAAAATTCTTTCTATTCCTCTAGATTATATGATCATTGGTGACCTCAATACGGATATAAATAACTCATCAGTGAGATGTGATTTGTTGTTGGATTGCCTTCCATCTTATCATATTATACCCAATACTCATCCGTATTCTTATATTCACCATTCAGGCAGTAAGAACAATATTGATCACATTATTTGCTCACCTAGTATTATTACATCAATAGTGTTTCTACATGCTGAAGAACAAAACTTAGACCATCTCCCTATTTCACTTACTCTTACGCTGAATTTAAACCCTGCTAGTTTCTGCAAAGTACCCCAGTCTTCAAAAGGGTTTGAAAAAAGTAATTGGAAGAAAGCTGATGTTCCTTTTTATGCGTTTACACTAACAAGGCTGCAGTCTGCTCTACGAGTTCCCTATCATCTGCTTTAGAGCTCTATACACGGGAATTGCAAAAAGGACCTGGATTGCTAGTATAATCAAATAATTAAATGTTTAAAAGATGCCGAGGCAGTTGTATTGCCGCTGCAACGTGTTAGACGTGGTACGCAAAAACCTATTTGGTCTTTAGATCCTAATTTAAAAACTTTGAAAAATAAAGCTAAGTTTTGGTTAAAAGTTTGGAATGAATGTGATAGACCGCCCTGTGGTATTGTTTCTGACCTTAGGCGTAAGACCCGCAGGGACTATAAAAAATATCTTAAGTCTATGCGTTATCGTGGTATGGATTTTCCAGTGTCAAAGAGAGAATGGCGAAAAGTTATTAATTCTGAGTCGATTAGAATTTATTTACCAAATAGTGATTGTCTTCCTGCATCTGCTTGGCATGAACATTACTCGTCTATTTTTTCTAATGTTAATTACCGTGTGCATTCTTTGTATTCTCATTCTCTTTCTGCTATTTTTAGTACCCCTCTATCTCAGCATCTCTGTGTTCCTATTTCTCTTTCATCCGTAATTGAAGCAATTAAGAAACTTAAATCAGATAATGTTGATAATGATGGTATATCTAGATTTCACCTTTTATTAGATTGCTCCCCCCTTATTAACCATATACACCTACTTCTCCAGATGCAGTGCTTCCACTTTGTCGGATTTTTCCGACATTGTCGGATTTTCGGCACTCTTGTCGGACAAAAAAAACACCGTGTCGGACTTCGGAATTTTGTCAGATTTTCAGTAAAAAACGGATATTTTTCAGATTTGTGTATTTTTCTAGACTACTGGAGTCTCCAACTCCAATAAAAAAGGATTTTCAAACTAGTAAAATTAGAAGGCCAATTCTGTTAGGGATTTTCAGAAAGTCATTAGTGTTAGCGGCGACAGTTTGACAAGGCACAATTTTTGAAAATTTACACATGCTGTGCTTCAATCTGCTCTGATATTTCAGTTAATTTCAAGATCTGAGGAAAGTTAAGGTGAGAATTTTTTCCAATGCCAGCATAAGATTAGAAAGTCTATTGCCAACATAGTAGCCAACATGAGAGCTACGCCAACATGGTTTAGTGACACCGTGTGCTTCACAGGTTCAGAATGTTTTAAAATCTCAAAATAGCCTGCTCAAAAGAAAAATTCAAGTTGGGTCTGGGTCTATGTATGTAGATTGGTAAAGACTGGTAATTCTGGCAATCTTCTTGAAGTCAAGTTTAATTTTAACAGAGAAATTACCCACAATTTTTCCAGAACTGATCTGCAAAGCACACTTGAACCATCATAGCTATCCTGAGCAGCACTATGGCCACTCAGGACAGAATAAATGGATTCTGCATCAAGCAGGATAGCCTACATGTAGCCTACATGTACCCTGCATGGGCTGTATTTTTCTGGAACTGGGGTATGGAAGGAGAAAAAAAAAGAGTTTCTCTGAGCAGTAGGCTCTAGCTAACCGGTCAGGAACTCTACTATTTTGCGATCATCACCCAACCTAGGAAACTTCCTCTAATGAGAAAATCTGTCTCTTGTCAGTAATGCCCAAAGTGAAATTATTCCCAAGCACAGCTAACTTCCACTTAGGAGAAAAATTGGTAGATCTCCTCCTGAGTGGAATTTAGCTCTCTCGGGACTGTATCTTGTTTTGGGCATTCACTAAGTAGTAGCATATCCACTTATCAGGCAAAGTTGGCTCTATTGTGCAATAGTCTCAAAAGAGTAGAGTTCCTGGCTGACTATAACTAGGGTATCCTACAAGGAAGGTTTAAAAGGTCAAGAGGGCTTCAATTTCCTTTAAAGCTACTCTCACTATCGTACAGTAGATTTACGCTGGCTTTTTCAGGTTGGTGGAGCCTATGTCATAGATTAGTTTTGTTCTAATATATCAAAAAGCGTCATAGGCTATTTAATTAACATTCGTTTTTCTTTTCTTTTTTTTTACTATTGAGATTAAGAAAGCTACAATTATTCAGTCAAACTGTATTGAAAACAGCAAACTTATCATCTACAAGATAAATTCAATATCATCTACACAATTATTTAATGTGCTTCACAGGTTCATCTTTTGCTAATATCTCTGTTAATAGAATATTCTGATTTAAGAGGACCAGCTTTCAACAGTGAAGAGACAGTGAATTTCTTACTTTTTGAAGTTAAGCATACTTTATAGATCCTGTGCTGTAATACACTTATTACGTTTTACTTATCGAGTCTGCTTGCAGGAAGTACCATCATGTCGGACAGCTCGTCATCTTCTGAAACTGACATTGAATATCTTAGTGGGGAAGAAAGGCGGAAAAGAAAAGGAGAAGAAAAAATCCTTCCCAAGAAAGAAGGCTAAGAAGAAAAAAGCCAAATTCAGACACAGCTGGCTGAACATCCCTGAATTTAAAGGGTGGCTTGTAAAGAACAAGTCTTCTGATGAAAAGGCTTTCTGTTTGCACTGCAGTCAGTCCTTGTGTTGTGGTAAATCCGAACTCCGAAAATATGCAAAGAGTGCAAAGCACAGTGAAAGTGTAAGGAAATTAGAGGCTCCAAGAAAGCTCACTACAAGGATTGATCATGTCCTTACCACAGACAAAAACGAAGAAGAAAGCCTAAAGGCCAAGTTGGCTGCTTTCGTTGTCGAAAATAATCTGCCTTTATCATTTGTAGAAACTCTTGTACCTTTTCTGAAAAGTTTGCCACACAAGGCTGTTGTTGAAAAAATTAGGCTGGGCAAGCAAAATGTGACAAATGTGATCAGACAGGCATTAGGACCGCACTACAATGAAGTAATGTGTGACCAGTTGAGATTGAAACCTTTTTCTATCAGTATTGATGAAACAACTGATGTGGCAGTAAAAAAACAACTTGCAATTGCAGTTTTGTTCTGCAATAAGGATTTCGAAGTAGAAGTCGAATTTCTAGATATGGTTGAGTGTTCCGACGGGAAGGCGAAAACTATTTTCAATCTGCTATGCAAAGTTTTTGAAGATAAAAAGATACCTACGGAGAACTGGGTTGGGCTCTGTGCAGACACTTGCAATACTATGTTTGGGTGTGAGAACTCTGTTGTCAGCAGAATCAAAGAAAAATTCCCATCTGTGATGTTGTGTCAAGTGCAGCAGCCATTCCATTCATTTGGTGGCTTCTTATGCTTGCAAACAATTGCCAAAGCAACTGGAAGATCTACATCGGACTGTATACAATCACTTCAACATGAGTGCCAAAAGGCGCTCTGAGTTTGAACTACATCAGCTATTTACTGACACCCCAGTCCTGAATGTGCTTGCCCCAGGTCAGACACGTTGGCTATCACTTCGGATGTGCGTTCAGCGACTATTGCAGAATTGGGATGCACTTTGTAGCTACTTTTAGTTAGTTGTAGCTGAAGATCCCACTCACGCAAACGTCTGGGCATGGCAAGCCCTAAAGAATCCACTGTTTCGGATTCAGCTTGAGTTCCAGCTCTATGTACTGGAGTTGTTTACAGATTTCAATCTTCTTTTTCAAAGTGAAAAACCTTTGTTCTACAAAAAAAAATTAGAGGTAGAGATAGTCTTGAGAAAACTGGCCATGAAGTTCATGAATACCTGCTACGTCAGATCAACCTCGCCTTTGAATGTTGACCGTGGCAACGGAATTGAATACCTTGCAGTGGAAAATGTGTACTTGGGAGTTGCAGCTCACGAGTCTCTTCAGACCTTGCAATCAGACCCGAGTAAAAAAGCAGATGAACGTGAAGTGAAAGTCATCTATGAATGTGCTCAGAAGTTGTATGTAGAGGCGGTGAAGCAAATCAAGCAGCGATTTTCATTTGAAGATGAACTGTTTACATTTTGCGAAATACTTGACCCTGTGAAAGCTTTATATATCAGTGCTGTCACTTTTCTCCAAAAGAGCCTTCAGCGGTGTAAGGCACCAACGTGGGTTGCACCAAAAATTATAGAAGAATGGCGGAGTCTACTGATCTTTGATCTTCCAGATGTGACAGACGTCTGCGATTTCTGGCTCCATGTGGCTTCTTTGAAAACTCCAAATGGTACGCAGAGATTCCCCAACATAGTTGGGGTTGTGCAGTATCTTTTGACCTTGCCGTTTTCGACCGCAGTTGTGGGGCGGTTCTTTTCTACGTTGAAAGACGTCAAAACAGATCATAGGAATTCACTGAAAAGTGTGACCCTTACCTTTATCATGCAGGCCAAGTCTGGCATGAAAGGAAAGAAACATGTGTCCTGAGACTTAGAGATCTATGCTCCCCTCTTAAAACGACTCAAGTGTGTTAGAGCAAACGCAACGGCAGACGAGTGCGTTCAGTCGAGTGGAACTGCAGCTTTAGTTTAAGTTAGGTGCAGATGAACGACGTAAGAGGGTAATGAGCATAAGTGAATGTTTAAGCTGCAAGTTTCTCTCCTAAAAGAAAACAGAAATCGAAAACCCTGTTTTGCATTACTTTTCCACTGTTTTGGATGTCTCGTACACGGCGAAAATCGCCGGGCTGATCTTGACAGCAGAAAACACATACATTTTCTTATGCTTCTGCAATCAGGCTTACATTGCTCGTTTGGGCATAGTCCAATGGACTTGTGCAATCTACAAGGCAGCAGCAACAGCGTTTTTTTTGTTCTTCTTTTGAATATGCAAAACTATGGCCAAAGACTGCCATACTTGTTTACATTAATAGTCTGATTTGTTATACCAGTTTTCCAATAAATGAATACTCATGAGTAGCTAAGCATTTTTGAAATCGTCACCGCGTTCGTCACCTTCGTAGAGAGCTTGTACTGGACTGGACCATTAGGCCCATAAGGTATAACACTGTCTAAAACGTGGTCAATATCGCCACACAGCAGCCCAAGAAGAAGTAGAAGTTGCTCTTGGCCATTTGATCTGATGGAAAAATAGGCAAAGCAGAAAGTAAAATAGTTTGGAATACAAAATAAACAGGTTTTTTTTACGCCCAGAAGAAGAATTTTGGTTCACAATTTCGGTTTTTCGTCGAAATTCCAAATTCGGTGCAAATTCATTTTCTTCTTGTAGCGGTTGACGGCGTTTTGAAGACATAGTGTCTTGGTTAATGGTCCACGACGTCTGAACCGCAAATAGACGCGTCGTCAGCGCAAGGAATTTCTAGCGCGGCTGCGTGCTAAAAGAAGAGCCAAAAGGATGAAAGCGGGAGTAGTGGGATCGGATCGGGGAACTGAAAGGCGACTCACTGCATCCTTTTCAGCCTAACACAACAGCAAGCTGAAATTGCCAAAATCCTTTGCAGAAGAAGACGTTTGAGAAACTATTTTAAGCCGTTCTGAAGGTCTATAAATAGTGTAGAAAAAGAGAAGCTTCATTCTTGAAGTTGGACTTTTGTCAGATTTTTCGGTTCGAGTCGGACATTTGTCGGATTTCGGACTACCACAGTGTCGGAAAAATAGTCGGATTTTCTGTGGTCGGGTGTCGGAATTTTCAGGATTTTCAAAAAGACGGAACAGAAATCTAGTAGGAACAAAGTGGAAGCACTGTCCAGATGTGTATTTGTACTTCTAGTGTACCGGAGAGTTTTTTGTGTGGTACTGTCTCTTCAATTTTAAAGAAGGGGAATTCTCCTTTTATTTGCTCTTCTTAACGACCTATTACTGTCTCTTGCACTTTTAGTAAAGTTCTTGAGCATGTTTTAATACCTTTTGTGACTAATAATATGCTTGAGAGAGATAACCAGTTTGGATTTAAGCCCGGAGTGGGTTGTCAACACGCACATCGTGTATTATCTTCTTTGCTCCTTGAAAATTCTTCCAAGGGAAAGAGTATATATCTTTGTGCTTTAGATCTATCAAAAGCTTTTGATAGTATATATCATAGTCAGCTTTTTTCTGCTCTTTGTGGTTGCGATGTCAATCTATCGGTTATTTTTCTTCTTCGGTACCGGTACTCTAATTCTTTTCTTCGGCTGAAATCTGTGCCTGCATCTAATGTTAAATTGAAAAGAGGTTTAAGGCAAGGTGGAGTTTTATCTCCGACCCTTTTTAATTTGTGTATTTCAGGAGTTCTGGCAAAGATTTGGGCTACCTATCTCTCCGGTTTTTCTGATGTTTCCTACCTGGCTTACGCTGATGATCTGCTTCATATAAGCCGTACTAAAACTGGTTTATCTAACATGGTTTCTCGTGTTGCTACTTCTTTTTCTGACATAGGCCTTTCTCTTAATGTGGATAAATGCAAATTTCTTTTAATAATATGTCTAGTACTTCCCTTCGCTGTAGTGGCTTTATTATCCCTCTCGTAGATTCTCTTCGATGGCTCGGTATTTCTATTACTAATATTCTTCCGAGCTAGCGCCAGAGCACAGTCTCAGATATTAATATGAAAATTAAATTAGGATATTCTAAGATTGTTGCCAATAGAGGTAAATATAATAAAGTCATGTTAGCCAAGCTCTACTCAACTCTTTGTGACCATTCAATTCTTTTTGCTTCTGGAATTTTTCTCCTTCTGAAGAAAACTGAGTTAAAAAGAATCCAGATTAATTATTTTAGATTTTGTAAATTTTTGTTGTTTCTTCCACCTTGGACTAAAAACCGGGTAATTATTGATAAATTTCTTATTCCTAATATTACTGATAAACTGGAAGCACTACACAGAAAACTTTCAAATACTCCTTGTATCTGTTTTTCTCCGCACTATCACCTTATCAAGTTGTTTCAGTCGTAAGTTATTTTTCTTTTATTTGTTTAGTTGTTTTTCTCTGTTTGGTCATTCTAAAATTTAGATCTGTAAAGAGTGAGTAAAAAACCAATAATGATAATATTAATGCCTGCTTATTAGATTCTGCTAGGTGTCAGTTTTTTTTTCTTTTCCTCTATTCCCCCTCCTTTCACGTTATTTTTTTTTGCTCTCGTTTCTTTTAAATTATTATGTGTTACACTGTAATTTGGTAATTTTTGATTTATATATTGTCTTGTGTCGCATTTTTTGTGTTTTTCCTCGTGATACTCCACGTATTGTACCTCTGTATAGTGTGGGTTAAAAATAAATAATAATAATAATAATATCTTTAAAACCTTATAAATCGGGATTGAGCAAAGTTGTGAAGCTGAAAACAATTTTGTTATAATTCATTTAGGCAGAAGATCTATTTTGCTAGGTTTCACTTCTATAACTCATAGATTTTTAAAGGTCACCAAAGGTCAGGACCCACTAGAGGGAGAAATGGAGATAGGTACTTCAAAATACCTTACCGGGAAATATTTTAGCCTGTAGACCCATCCCTGAAAGGGAGCATTACAAGGAAATACAACTAGCCTAGAGGAGACTTAAGAGAAGGATAAGCACAAATGGGTCACTCCAAAAACATTTAACAGGCATTCAGCCTGCAAGCATGAAGCCTTTGCTCAACATACCTTTTATGACTTATCGCCTAATTATAAAATGAAAAATTCAGATCCAATAAGTCCAGATCTTGATTAAAAAAACAGATTTCAAAAGTGTCGAGTTTCACGCCAAAAGACTTAAGCAGTTTGTCGTGTTTTGTGACCACGGAATAATTGTCGTAGGAGCAGTAAGACAATAGGCAACCGACTCCGGTACGTTTTCCCAACAGAATACTTTCAAATTAGGGTAAACTATTTACTAGATTTTGGCAAACATTTACTAGATTTTTTTGATTTTACTAGATCTGACCACCATTTTACTCGATTTACAAGGTGGATATGCTTTTTACAAGATCTAGTAAAATTTTACAAGTGGTGACAACACTTGAGT
Organism: Artemia sp. Qi Xiang Cuo; assembly: GCF_049724085.1. Taxonomy (NCBI): domain Eukaryota; kingdom Metazoa; phylum Arthropoda; class Branchiopoda; order Anostraca; family Artemiidae; genus Artemia; species Artemia sp. Qi Xiang Cuo. The sequence goes on from NC_142805.1 coordinate 20,023,666, forward strand.
AGAGTACGAGCTTGAAACCGGAGCTGAGCTTGAAACCTCTTCAGTAGAGTTTCTGGATACACTGAATTTGAGATTTTCATTAGGATTTTTTTACTTTTAGGGTGTGTTTCCCCCTTTTTCAAAAATCAGGCAAATTTTATCAGGCTCGTATTCTTTGATGGGTATGACTAAACTTACTGAAACTTTAATATTTAAAATCAGTACAATAAGACGAGTGTCACTCCTATTGAGCCACATCTCTTATTTTTACAATTAAAAATAAAACCAGTAATTAATAAAAAAAATTAAAAAAATGGATTTAAATAATTATTTTATTTTATATTAAATTAAGGAACGACGGGTTTTATTACCAATTAACTAAATGCGTAATTATATAAAATGTGCTGTTCCCCACTACCCTCCTCGATATGAAATATAAGGGTACAAGGAATACACCCTAAAATGTTTATAAAACAACACCACTTGCTATATCTTAGGTATGGTTTGAGGAGGTGCCCCCCCATTTACTATCAGGACAAATGAATAATATAGGACATAAATACCGTCGGAACTTAATGAAATTTAAAAAAAACCTGTGTTTTTAATTCATGTTTTTAATTTGTTTAATTAATTAAGGTTTGATTTTTGCTCAACGTACATTAATAATTAAAAATAGTAGTTAATATTAATTTTAGTTTTATTTTGTTAAATTTATTACTATAAAATTGATTAATTTTATTTAATAACTTTTTTATTATTAATAATAATAATTAAATTAATAATTATCTTACTTAACTAACTTATATATTAATAGATTTGTAATATGTATATTAGGGGATTCGCCCCCTGGTCAATAACTTGCTCTTTAAGCTAAATTTCGAATTTTGTTCCAATTCTTTAAAAATAACCCCTTAATCACAAAGGCCGTTAATTAGAATAAATAGCTCTTATGAGAGTACTAAGCAATCTTTGGCTTAAAAAGCGAGGTATTGACTAGGGGTCGAACCGAATCATATACGTAATATTTTCTGTTCGTTTTAAGTTTTGATGTTGCTCCTTAGCCTACTTTCAGTTGAAAAACTTGTTGTTTTTTTATTTAATTTCTGATCTTTTTCTTTAATAATGCTGGGAAATCCGACACCCCCTTCATAGTAATGTCCCTTCCCCCATGAAAACGTCCTTCATGTAAAGATCCTCCCATATAACCCCTGACCCCCCCACCCCCCTCCCCCCCCTACCAGAAAAAATCCCCCCAGAAAACGTCTGTATACTTCCCAATAACCAATAATACGTGTTAACATTGGGTAAAGTTCATAAATTTCAGCCCTTCTCCCGGGGACTTCGGGGGATTAAGTCATCCTGAAAGACATAGTTATCATATTTTCGACCATGCTGAACAAAATGGCTATCTTAAAATTTTGATCGGATGACTTTGGGGAAAAGATGAGCGTGGGAGGGGGCCTAGTTGCCCTCCATTTTCTTGGTCACTTGAAAAGGGCACTCAAACTTCTAATTTCTGTTCCAATGAGCCCTCCCACGATATTAATGGACCACTGAATCGATACGATCACCCCTGGGACCAAAAACAAAAAAAGACAAAAAAACAAATACACACGCATCCGTGATCTTTCTTCTGGTAAAAAATGCGAAATTCCACGTTTTTGTAGATAGGTGCGTGAAACCTCTACAGTAGGGTTCTCTGATACGCTAAATATGATGGTGTGATTTTTATTAAGGTTCTATAATTTTTAGGGGGTCTTTTCGCCTTTTTTCTAAAATCACCCAAATTTTCTCAGGCGCGTAACTTTTGATGAGTAAGATTAAACTTGATGAAACATACATATTTGAAACTTATATCTATTGGTATCAAAATTCTGTTTTTTAGAGTTTCGGTTACCATTGAGCCGGGTCGCTAGTAGTAAGCTTGTATAAGATTTGAACCGTGCTTTTGAACCGTGCTTTTCAAGCGTACATTTGTATAAGACAACCAGACTGGTTTTTTTTGTTTTTTTTTTTAATCGAAAACTAGAGATTGTCAAATTGCGTTATCCACTGTTTCATTTCTTTGAATTATGTGCTATCAAGAGCGGTATCTGATTTTTTGGGACAATTGCCTTTAGCCAAGAATAGTTTGATATGAATGTGTCGGTAGGTAGCATTTGCGAATTGGGTCCTACAATCAGAATTGTTTGATTGACATTTGCAAAAAAGGGATAAGGGATTTGCGAATTGGACTATACGAACGATATTAATTGAATAATAACCGAGTTTCTAGCTAAAAACCCGAGTGGATGACTTGAAAATACAATTTTTAACGAGAAATGGCTGAAAAGTGTTTTGGGGGAAGATGAGTTGATTGGCAGAAGGATGTCTGTGGGCCGAGTTGCTAGCGAAAAACCCGAGTGGATGACTTGAAAATAAAATTTTTAACGAGAAATGGCCGAAAAGCGTTTTGGTGGGAGATGTGTTGATTGGCAGAAGTATGTCTGTGGGCCCAGTTGCAAGCGAAAAACCCGAGTGGATGACTTGAAAATAAAATTTTTAACGAGAAATTGCTGAAAAGTGGTTTGGGGGAGGTGTGGTGATTGGCAGAAGTATGTCTGTGGGTCGAGTTGCTAGCGAAAAACCCGAGTGGATGACTTGAAAATAAAATTTTTTAACAAGAAATGGCTGAAAAGTGTTTTGGTGGGAGATGGGTTGATTGGCAGAAGGATGTCTGTGGGCCGAGTTGCTAGCGAAAAACCCGAGTGGATGACTTGAAAATAAAATTTTTTAACAAGAAATAGCTGAAAAGCGTTTTGGTGGGAGATGGGTTGATTGGCAGAAGGATGTCTGTGGGCCAAGTTGCTAGCGAAAAACCCGAGTGGATGACTTGAAAATAAAATTTTTAACGAGAAATGGCTGAAAAGTGTTTTGGGGGAGATGAGTTGATTGGCAGAAGGATGTCTGTGGGCCGGTTTACTAGCGAAAAACCCGAGTGGATGACTTGAAAATAAAATTTTTAACGAGAAATGGCTGAAAAGTGTTTTGGGGGAGATGGGTTGATTGGCAGAAGGATGTCTGTGGGCCAAGCTGCTAGCGAAAAACCCGAGTGGATGACTTGAAAATAAAATTTTTAACGAGAAATTGCTGAAAAGTGGTTTGGGGGAGGTGTGGTGATTGGCAGAAGGATGTCTGTGGGTCGAGTTGCTAGCGAAAAACCCGAGTGGATGACTTGAAAATAAAATTTTTTAACAAGAAATGGCTGAAAAGTGTTTTGGTGGGAGATGGGTTGATTGGCAGAAGGATGTCTGTGGGCCGAGTTGCTAGCGAAAAACCCGAGTGGATGACTTGAAAATAAAATTTTTAACGAGAAATGGCTGAAAAGTGTTTTGGTGGGAGATGGGTTGTATGGCAGAAGGATGTTTGTGGGCCGAGTTGCTAGCGAAAAACCCGAGTGGATTACTTGAAAATAAAATTTTTAACGAGAAATGGCTGAAAAGTGTTTTGGGGGAGATGGGTTGATTGGCAGAAAGATGTCTGTGGGCCGAGTTGCTAGGATGTCTCACTGCTGCGGCAGGGGTTACGAGGGTGGTAAATGAATCTTTCCAGCCAATCCTAGGACTTACTAATTTACTGGCCAACCTCCCTAACTGCGCAATTCTTTACCTCGTGGTTTATTAAGCACGTACGCAGTTAAAAGGACCCAAAATGGCGTCACAAAATAAAAGGAAAATTAATATTTATTACTTGAGGAAGGAAAATAATTAAGGGGCCAAAAGAAATGAATCTGGGAGGGACATTTATCTGAAAAAACTGGGACCAAGGGTTCCAACACCTTCCTCCTAAGATAAATGGCCCGTTTCTCCGGTGGATTGGCTGGAAACTCAGACATAAAATCAAATTAAAATAAACACTAAATTTTTCTTCATCTTGCTCCGGTCTTCCTGTTTACTTCTTTCTTATAGCTCCTGCCGTGCGAGGGTTTCTGCCTTGCCGAGTAGTGTGGGGTACTATGAAGTTTTCCTCGTTTTTCAGTAGTTTCTCTTCCTCCTCCGTTGGAAATAATTGTAGGATGTCTTCCTCGGGAGTCTCCTGACGGTCAACGAAAATTTTGAGGAGAGCCCAATCAGTTAATCTTTCTGGGGGGATTAGGGGGGTTGACATAGGTAGCAGGGGTTTTATTTCCTCGGCCGGATATCGAATATCCGTGGCGGGATAAATAATCTCTGCTCTGCTTGTAGTTGCAGTAGAAGGATACCGAATATCGATAGAGGGGTAATGAATCTTTGGTGCGGCTGCATTAATAGTTGTTCCTTTCGAAGGTTGCCTTTGCAAGGCCACTCCAGATGAGGCTGGTGATGAGTTGGGATTGTTAGAGTTACGGGGATTGTGGTGGGGTTTTATTGGGGTGCGAATGGATATAGAATGCGGTTGGGAGTGACGATTTGGGGAGGGGTGTAAATAAGGAGTGGTGCTTGGGCGAATGTGTGTGGTGGGCGGACGGGTGTTACGATTTGGAGGGGGAAGAAGAGGGTTGACGTAAGGGCGCGCGGGCTCAGCCTAAGGCCTTCGGGGTATTTGATAGCTGAATATTGGTTGGTCGATTCCTAATAACGATGGACGGCCAGGCACAGCCCCCCGTCCAGTCTGACGTGTCTTTAATTTTTGTGAATGCGGTGGAGGGTTTTGGGATCTGCTTGTTTCTGCTCTGGCGTGGGTCCCTACCTCTCTTTTCCCTTTGTGATGGGACGGCAGCTGGCGTTTTCGAAGGGACTCTTCCTTCCATGCCGAACAGCCACACCCCTTCACCGATTCCTTTGAAACTCGATTGAGGCTTGGAACATGTACGTATTCCTTTATGCGGTGAAACATCTCCTTCACCGCTAGATGATTTCCGCTGCGGTGCAGGTGTTTCGCCAGTTCCACAAGCCTTCCCTCTGGAGGTGTTATTTTCCACGCGACAATGTCGGCTTTAAATATTGTGTACCCTACAATGGTTCCCCCCATTACTACTCGGTCTGGCATTATTACTGGTTGCTTTTGTTTGATTTCTACCATTGGTATCATTTCTGGTTTCGTCCAATTTTTGAGACATCCTATGTCCTGTGCCATAAATGCTTCTTTGACCTCCTTCTCCGTCGGCAGACGCTTACCCCAAAATATCGACATCTATTCAATGGAAAAAAATACAATTATTATCTTTTTCATATGTATACATGGTATTAGGTAGGCACAGCCCACCTAATATAACTTATATCATTCTTTTTTCACAATCGGGACATGCCGTCAGCATTTCCGTTATCTGTCCCCGGTCTTGATTTTATTTTCAAATCATATTCCTGTAGGCATAGGGCCCACCCCGCCAATCGTCGGTTATCTGACTTCATTATATTCAGCCATCTCAATGGGTTGTGATCCGTTATTATTTTAAATATCCGGCCATATAAATAATAGTCCAGTTTTTTGACTGCATAAATTATTGCAAGGTATTCTTCTTCAATTGTGCTATAATTTAATTCTGCTTTTGATAATTTTCTGGATATAAATGTGATTGGATGTTCCCCATCTTCAAAATTTTGGGATAAAACTGCCCCTAATCCGTAATTTGAACTGTCAGTTTGTAGCACAAATGGTAAGGAAAAATCTGGATTTCACAGTATCCTTTCGCCACAAAGAGCATCTTTCAGTGTATCAAATGCATTTTGTTCAATTTGTGACCATTGAATGGGGTCTACGGCCCCCTTTCTTGTTAACTTTGTCAAAGGTGTAGCAATCGTTGCAAAATTGAGTATGGATTTTTCGTAGTAAAGTGCCAATCCCAAAAGTGACAAAACTTTTTTCTTTGTGGTCGGAACTGCTGCGTTTCTAATTTTTTCTGTTTTTTCCCTTAATGGGGCTATTATACCGTTTCCTATTTTGTGTCCCAGGTATTCTTTCTTTGTCTGCACTAATTTACATTTTTCTACATTCAAAGCTAGTCTTGCTCTCCTCAGCCTGGTTAATACTTGTTCCATATGGATTAGATGTTCATTGAACGAGTTCGAAAATACTATAATATCATCCAAGTAGGCTCTTGTATAGGGTAAGGAATTTAAAATATAATCTACTAGCCTTTAGAATGCTGCTGGTTCCCCTTTTAGTCCGAATGGCATGTACCTAAATTGGTACAAGCCAAATGGAGTAATAAAAGCAGTTTTGGCTGAAACATCTGGGTCTCTTCTCAAGTCTGAAATTGATATAAGTTTTACGGAGTCTTCTAACTCAAGAATTTCATCCATCTTTAGTCTTTGGTAAGCGTCTAACTTGAAAGTGCAACTCAGTTTTTTGCAGTCTTCGTTAAACCTATTGAGTACATCTTTCTTCGAGGATAAAATAACATGCGGTGCCAAGTCTGAGTATGATGACTCTAACACCCCTAACTCGAGCCGTCGGGCACTTTCTTTTTTCATTACTTTTCTTTTTGCTTCCGGTATTCGGTACGGGTATTGTTTTAATGCTTTCTTCTCCTATAATAGTATTCTATGTACTACAGTTTCTGTTATTCCGATTTGGTCTGTAAATACGTCGGCAAAATCCGTGAATAACTTGTTAAATTGTGGTTTCTGAGCCTTTCTCAGATATGTCTCCGCCGAAGCCCTCTCAATGGCCTTTATATTTGCTTCTGCCGGGTCTATTGTACCTAAAGGGGCACTTTCCTCGTCATGTTCTGAGGTTGAAATCATGAGACAGTGCTTTTGCGGATCCTTGAGGTTTTCTTTTTCATTTTCTTTGTTAAATTTCATCAGTAAATTCACATGGTAAACTTCTTCCTTTTTTCTCGCTCCCTCTAATTCTATCATATAATTTACATCATTCATTTTCTTTTTTACCTTAAAAGGTCCCTTCCATCTCACTTCCAATTTATTATTTCCGTCCGGTAATAAAATGAGGACTTCCTCCCCTTCCTTGAATTTGCGCATTCGGGCGGATTTATCGTACCATGTTTTCGTTTGTCTGCATATTTCCCCTGTGCTTGTTTTGCAATTTCATGGTATTGCAATTGCAATTGCAGTTTTTCTCGTAGTGATAGCAAGTGGATTATCACTGTTTCTTCATTTTTCTCCTCATTCTCCCATGATTCCTTTAAAGTGTCTAACACCCCCCTTGGGTTTGTCCCATATAGTAATTCAAATGGCGAAAACCCTGTAGCTTGGTGTGGAGTTTCTCTGTATGCAAAAAGGACTTAAAGAAGCATTTTGTCCCATTGGTTTACATCATCTCTTACAAAACGTCTCAACATACTAATTAGGGTTCTGTTAAATCTTTCTGTCACTCCATTTGACTGAGGATGGAATGGAGTAGTTAATACTTGTTTAATACCGAGAATTTCGTATAATTTTCGGATGTATGTCGATATAAAATTGGTTCCATTATCTGTTAAAATTTCCTTCGGGATACCGTGACGCGAGACATATTTCGCTAATTCTTCTGCGACTTTTGGCGATTTTACTGTTCGCTTTGGGATAGCTTCTGGGTATCTCGTAGCCAGATCATTAATAACTAAAATGAATCTGTTTCCCACGCTAGATTTCGGAAGTGGACCTACAATCTCCATTGAAGTTTTCTCAAAGGGTTTGCCGAAAATAGGCATTTTTTTCATTGGAGCTTTTTCATTTGTTTTTTTGTATGCAATTAATTGACAATCTTTGTATCCTTTACAAAAGTTGATAATATCTTTTTTGAAACCTTTCCACCAAAAACGCTGCAAGACTCTATCTCTTGTTCTTTGGGATTCCATGTTTCCCCCCGTTGGGCTTGAGTGAGCCAACTCTATTACCACTTTTCTTAATTCATGTGGTACCAAAAGTTGTAGTTTTCTAGCGTTTTCCCCAGTCTCCATTATTCTGTAAAGTAGATTTCCATTATTGGAAAACTGTTTAGATTGCGGATTTTTTTATTCGTTAGTGCTAGTTTTATTTTTCTGCAGTCTTTATCATTTGTTTGTAGTTCTGCGAATTTTTCGGAAGTTATTTTGAGTTTTTCGGTTAGTTCCTCTTTGGTCTTTTCTGGTTCTTTTTCTATGGTCAATAATTTTTCTTGTTTTTGGTTATATTCCTTTTTATCTGCCCTTTTTTGGCTTTTCGGTTTTCTTAGTTTTGCATTTTTTATGAACATCTCGTCGTTGAATTGAAATGGGTTTTGTATATTCTGATCATCATTTTCATTAGTGGGGGGTACAGCCTCCCTTTTATTTTTTTCTTGACTTCGTGTCACCGCATTTACTCTTTTTATCATGGAAGTTTCTTTCAGTGCAAGGAATCTTTTGATATTTCCGAAGTCTCCCCCTGATAAAACGTCTACCGCAAGAGTAGGTATAACCCCTACTTTTAATTCTCTTTTAACCGTATTTCCCTCTTTATGGCCTAATTCTATTATGACCTGAGCTGTCGGACATTTATGTTCTGCTCCATAGCAGCATAGCGATGCCACTTTATTTTTGTAATTTATGTCGGTTTTCTTTATCAAGTCTTCCCGTACATAGCTTTGGTCGCTGCAGGAATCAATAGCTATTTCTACCGATTTACCATTTAGTTCACCACATACTTTGTGTGATTCTGCAAATGCGCAAGTTTTCATATTCTCCGGGCTTTTAACCCATGCGGTTCTCTTATACGTTTGAGACTTTTCCCAATTCTCTCGGGATCGACCGTTTCTCGGATTGTCTTGTCTTCCGTTTGCCCCATCTTCCCTTGTTCTGTAATTATTGTCGTATTTTTTCGCGCTTCGGCAATCTGAAGCATAATGTCCTCGTTTATTACAGTTATAACAGGTAACGTCATACTGTTCCTGTTTTTGACTGTATTTTCTATCGTCTTTATTCGGGGAATTGGTGCTATAATGGCCATTTAAGTTAAAATGGTAGTATATTACTTCTCCTTGCGTTTGCCATTTTTCACTAGTATTCTTTTTGTTCTCCTTGTGTTGGTATTTTTTTCTGCCATTTCCTCCAAACCTTCTTTTTTGCGAGAATGCCTCCCTTCTAATTTCAATGTGCCTGTCTGCTAATTCGGACATTTCTTCAATTGTTTGTGGGCTTTTCTCTTTTAAGTACATCCTCATATTTGGATGGGTGTTTTCTAAGAATTGTTCCATCGCTGTTTTATTAACTATTCCCGTTATCTTGTCTTTTATTTCCTCCGGGTCTTCTAATATTGTATAATTCTCTATCTCTAGCCATTTTAAACACATATCTTTCAATTTGTACCCATGTTCTTTATAAGTGTCGTTGTTTCGTTTTATTTCGCTTCTAAACATTCTTTGAAAGTGCTCGGGGAAGAGTTGAAATTTTTCAAAAATGGCTTGTTTTAGTCTTTCAAAATCTTTTGAGTATTCCATTGATAATGCTTTGCAAGTTGTGCTTTGGGCTGTATTCTTGTTACCCAATTTTCTCTCGGCAACCCGCTTAATTCCTCCGTTTTTTCAGAATTGTATATGTATAAATGTACATCTTCATATTCTTTCATTGGTTGAAGGTTTACTGCCTGCATTATCTCTATTGTAGACGATTTCTGAGGCTCTTGGTAATTTCTCCCTGCAATCATTTCCATTATGTATTTTCTTTCCTCTCTGTGAGCCTCTTCCTTTTTATCTCTGTCTTTCTTATCAGCCTCTTACTTTTTCGCTCAGGCTCTTCTATCAGCCTCTTTTGCCTATGTCTCTTCTATCTCTTTATATGTGCTCTATATATTATTAATTTTTTATTACTCTTTCTAATCTAATCTCTATGTAATTTAAAAGTTGTTGTGTCATATTTATTTGAGTGCTTTTTCGTGAGCTCCTGCTGGAAATTGAACTTCTACTACTCCTGCTACTTGGCCTACTTTAAATACCACTGTCTTTATATGTTCTTAATTCATTTTCTGAGTCTGCTCGTTGTATAATATTTTCTTCTCCCCGCAACTCCCCTACTTTTTATACCTTCTCCGAAGGGTGAGTTTGTTTTGTTATACCCGTTATTTCATGTAATGATTTTTCCTCATGTATTATCGCCACTGTTTCCTTTGTTCGGGTTTCTCTATCTGCGAGTAATTCTTTCTGCATTTGTTTTAGACTTTTCTCTTCTTCTCTGGTTCGTACCGGGGATCGCTCTATTACTGATTTTGGTTTGAAGATATCCTCTTCACATGTCCCGGAAATGTCTATTTCACCTGTTGAGTGATATATGGTTCTATCTGATGGTGTTTTTCTTAGTGTAATTCCAGCGGGGGTCGCATACAACTGTGTGTCTGAATCTTATTTTGTTTTACCGCTGTAGATCTTGTCTGAATTCTTCGTTTGGCCACCATTATTTCAATGTTTACTTAACGTCTTTTGTTCAAATGAAAATCCTTTTATCAATGTTTTCTTTTTATCCTTTCGTGAAAAATTATTTCCTTTTAATTTGTCGATTATCTGTGGGTGGCGCAGCCTCCCTTGTCTCAGAAGTTAATTATTCGCGTGATTTATTGATTCTTAAATTTTATTACCTATTATTATCTGACTAGGCGCAGCTCAGATAAAAATTTTCTCTTTAAGATTTTTATATATGTACCCACCATAGGCTACTATCTAGGCCAAATTAACCCGTCTCTTCGAAAGCGCAAAATTATTTTATTATCAGATTTATTGATAGGACCTTAAATCGCTGCCACCACTTGTTGGAGGATTATTGTGCGGGGGTCACCACTTTTAAAGGCAAAAATGGCGCAAAGAGTTGCTATGCCACTTACTGGAGGGGAGATCCCTCGTCGGCCCCAAATTAGTGGGATTTCCGCGGTTACTCCAACGGTTCCGCATATACAAACGTGATCGGATGGTCTATGGCCACATTTAAAGCCAAAGTTTACCGATAAGATTTCTAACTATCTATTTTAGACTCGACCTAAGCTGAAAAGTTAAAAGAGTACATAGTAAAAAAAAGCTTACTGTAATCACTCAACGTTGTATAAAAGAAATGATTTCAAAAAGACTCTTTCTCCCAGCCCGCTCTGCTAGCCGCATGCTGCGGCAGGGGTTACGAGGGTGGTAAATGAATCTTTCCAGCCAATCCTAGGACATACTAATTTACTGGCCGGCCTCCCTAACTGTGCAATTCTTTACTTCGTGGTCTATTAAGCACGTACGCATTTAAGAGGACCCAAAATGGCGCCACAAAATAAAAGGAAAATTAATATTTATTACTTGAGGAAGGAAAATAATTAAGGGGCCAAAAGAAATGAATCTGGGAGGGACATTTATCTGAAAAAAACTGGGACCAAGGGTTCCAACAGTAAGTAAGTAAGTAAGTAAAAAACAAACTCTTTCTTGAATTCACCTCTTGGATACACAATACAGAAATTTCATTCAGGAAATTATGAAAAAAAATTGAACAAATTCTTTATTAACATTCACTATCGATTGAAGTCACTTCCTAGACAAACAATACAGCCATTTCCCAAAATCTAAGTATAAGATTGATTAAATTCTATATCAACGTCTATTTCTCGGATGCATAGGAAAAAGTTGACAAAATCTAAATGTTAGAGTGAATAAATTTTATTTATCAACATCTTTTGTCAGATACAGCGGATAAATTGACAGAATCTAAGTGTCAGAGTGAATATTTTTTTTTTATCAACATCCTTTGTCAGATACATCAAATAAAATATACAAAATCTAAATTTTGGAATGAATAAATGCTTTAACAACATCCTTTATCGGAAAAAGTTGACAAAATCTAAGGGTTAGAGTGAATAAATTTTATTTATCAACATCTTTTTTCAGATACATCGAATAAAATTGACAGAATCTAAGTTTCAGAGTGAATAATTTTTTTTTATCAACATCCTTTGTCAGATACATCAAATAAAATTGACAAAATCTAAATTTCAGAATGAATAAATGCTTTAACAACATCCTTTATCGGATATGTCGGATAAAATTGACAAAGTCTAAGTACCAGAGTTAGCATATCAGACGTTTAGAATGTCTATTAAAACATCGGAGGTGTAAGAAAAGGAATTTGCATACATCGATTGTCTGACACATGGGATAACACTGACAAAATATAGGTATCAGAATGAATAAATTCTTAATCAACATCCATTGTAGGATATGTCATTATGAAAAAATTCTAAGTAAGTAAGTAAGTAAGTAAGTAAGTAACAAACTCTTTCTTGAATTCACCTCTTGGATACACAATACAGAAATTTTATTCAGGAAATTACGAAAAAAATGCAACAGTTTCACAAGAACTATCTTTCAGCGTGTTTTAAGTTTAAATGAAAAGTATTCAATGAAGATTAAATTTGATTTTGATGTTGGATAAAAATCCATCCATTCTTATAGAAACTGCAATAGTTTCACGGAAAACATCTTCTTATTTAATACATACAATAAACTAGCTAGTGTCGATAACCGGACAATTCTTTTTTTTTCTCTTTTTATCACAAACAATTTTCAATGTGTGCAAGGCAGAGCAATTTCTTCATAAATTCCACTATTTAATAACCCCCTCCGGCCTACTCCGCCCCCGGCCCGCTGCGGGGGGCCGGGAAGCGGGGGCCCGCTGAATTGTCCGGTTATCGACACTAGCTAGTTTATTGTATGTATTAAATAAGAAGATGTTTTCCGTGAAACTATTGCAGTTTCTATAAGAATGGATGGATTTTTATCCAACATCAAAATCAAATTTAATCTTCATTGAATACTTTTCATTTAAACTTAAAACACGCTGAAAGATAGTTCTTGTGAAACTGTTGCATTTTTTTATAATTTCCTGCATAAAATTTCTGTATTGTGTATCCAAGAGGTGAATTCAAGAAAGAGTTTGTTACTTACTTACTTACTTACTTAGAATTTTTTCATAATGACATAATGACTTAGACTACTTAGATTTTGTGAAATTGCTGTATTGTCTGTCTAGGAAGCGACTTCAATCGATAGTGAATGTTAATAAAGAATTTGTTCCTTTTTTTTCATAATTTCCTGAATTAAATTTCTGTATTGTGTATCCAAGAGGTGAATTCAAGAAAGAGTTTGTTTGTTACTTACTTCTTACTTACTTACAATTTTTTCATAATGACATAATGACATATCCAACTACGGATGTTGATAAAGAATTTATTCATTCTGATACCTAGATTTTGTCAATGTTATCCCATGTGTCTGACAATAAATGTATGCGAATTCCTTTTCTTACATCTCCGATGTTTTAATAGACATTCTAAACGTTTGATATGCTACCTTACTCTAAAAATAATGAACACATAACAATGTAATGCATAATATATTTTTAATAAAATAATGCCATGTGGAATATTAATACAAAAATATATTATGATACATTATTAATATCAATGATCAACTTTGGACATTTTGAGTCTGTTCCATAAAATAGTTCACCAAGTTCTCTCTTGATATTGTAGCTATTCTCTTCTCTTAACTCGTAATCCGTAGAATAATCATTATTCCATTTTGAGTCATACACAATATTTACTGGTTTGTCACCGACAGGTTCAATATGGGTTTCATCTCTGGTATTATTCGATTCATCGACTGTTTGATTAATGGTAGTAACGTTTGCTGGCCCTTTGTTTTTCATCGATTCATCTTGATATTTCATAGTGATATTTTCTGACAATGCCCTTTTTATTTTTCTGGCAATTTCGCTGTCTATTATCACATTATTTTTACACAGGTAACAGTTTCGGCACGTAGACAAGATATGGTTTACGATATTAATAGAAGAGTAGGCCTTTCTTTTATTGACCTTCCGTTGAATGCTAATACCTAAGAGATGACGATTGGATGTATCAGTAGGTAATGTGTTACCTGCAACAGTATCAAGGAGTTGTCCTCTATCATCAACGATTATTTTTATGTTGGCATTCTCTTTGATTGCAATCATTTCCGGAGATCTCAATCTCGTATATCCACCATTTGTACAATGGAATCTTTTCGGTATTCCAAAGAAATTTAATTCCTTACTGTCATGACAATGCATGCATACATTTCCAATAGTGCTACCACTTGTACTTGTTTCTTAGTTTAAATACTTCTCCTTGTCGGCATTCAATGCTACAATAACATTGTCATGTGAACACACTTTATTAAAATGCACCATCTTCACTTTTTATTTTTTAAGGTATAACTTATGTGTTTATCGTTCAGCTGCGTAAAAAATACTGATTTAATACATGCAATAAACTAGGTAGTGTCGAAAACCGACCAGAGAGTACCAGTGGGAAAGCCGCATCGTGTCTCTGAGCAATCATAGAGTACAATTGTTAGAGCCGTAAGCATATTTTGTCATTTTAAGATACATACAAAAAAAAATAAAGTTGAATAATTTCGAAGTTAAAAAAAAAAGTTTGTTTTTATCAAAAAAAATATTGAATTAGAATCATCAGTCCTCATCATTATGAGTATCCAAAACTGGACTTAAGTTTCACATTTGAATTAGAGAATTGTATTTTCCATAATTGTCTTACAAGAAACTAGAGTTTACGGTCAAAAACCCTTATTAGCTCAGATTCTACGGAAATAGTTTTCTTTTTCGATCCAAAACTGGACTTAAGTTTCACATTTGAACTAGAGAATTGTATTTTCCATAATTTTCTTACAAAAAACTAGAGTTTACGGTCAAAAACCCTTATTAGCTCAGATTTTACGGAAATAGTTTTATTTTTCGATCCAAAATTGGACTTAAGTTTCACATTTGAACTAGAGAATTGTATTTTCCATAATTTTCTTACAAGACACTGGAGTTTATGGTCAAAAACCCTTATTAGCTCAGATTTTACGGAAATAGTTTTATTTTTCGATCCAAAAATGGACTTAAGTTTCACATTTGAACTAGAGAATTGTATTTTCCAATAATTTTCTTACAAAAAACTAGAGTTTACGGTCAAATACTCTTACTAGCTCAGATTTTACGGAAATAGTTTTATTTTTCGATCCAAAATGGAACTAAGTTTCTCATTTGAATCATAGAATTGTATTTTCCATAATTTTGATACATAAAACTAGAGTTTACGGTCAAAAACCCTTATTAGCTCAGATTTTACGGAAATAGTTTTATTTTTCGATCCAAAAATGGACTTAAGTTTCATATTTGAAACAGAGAATTGTATTTTCCAATAATTTTCTTACAAAAAACAAGAGTTTATGGTCAAAACCCTTATTAGCTCAAATTTTAAAGAAATAGTTTATTTTTCGATTCATAACTGGACTTACGTTTCACATTTGAACCAGTGAGACATCCTTCTGCCATCAACCCCCCCCCCCCCCCCCAAAAAAAAAAATATTTTTTCAGATTTCTTGTTAAAAAAAAATTTATTTCAAGTCGTCCACACGGGTTTTTCGCAAGCAACTCGGCCCACAGACATCCTTCTGCCAATCAACCCATCTCCCCCAAAACACTTTTCGGCCATTCCTCTTTAAAAATTTTATTTTCAAGTCATCCACTCGGGTTTTTCGCTAGCAACTCGGCCCACAGACATCCTTCTGCCAATCAACCCATCTCCCCCAAAACACTTTTCGGCCATTTCTCGTTAAAAATTTTAATTTCAAGCCATCCACTCGGGTTTTTCGCTAGCAACTCGGCCAACAGAAATCCTTCTGCCAATCAACCCATCTCCCCCAAAACACTTTTCAGCAATTTCTCGTTAAAAATTTTATTTTCAAGTCATCCACTCGGGTTTTTCGCTAGGAATTTGGCCCACAGACATCCTTCTGCCAATCAACCCATCTCCCCCAAAACACCTTTAAGCTATTTCTCGTTAAAAATTTTATTTTCAAGTCTTCCACTCGGGTTTTTCGCTAGCAACTCGGCCCACAGACATCCTTCTGCCAACCAACCCATCTCCCCCAAAACACTTTTCAGCCATTTCTCGTTAAAAATTTTATTTTTAAGTCATCCACTCGGGTTTTTTGCTAGCAACTCGGCCCACAGACATCCTTCTGCCAATCAACCCATCTCCCCCAAAACACTTTTCAGCCATTTCTCGTTAAAAATTTTATTTTTAAGTCATCCACTCGGGTTTTTCGCTAGCAACTCGCCCCACAGACATCCTTCTGCCAATCAACTCCTCTCCCCCAAAACACTTTTCAGCCATTTCTCGTTAAAAATTTTATTTTCAAGTCATTCACTCGGGTTTTTCGCTAGCAACTCGGCCCACAGACATCCTTTTGCTAGTCAACCCATCTCCACCAAAACACTTTTCAGCCATTTCTCGTTAAAAATTTTATTTTCAAGTCATCCTCACGGGTTTTTCGCTAGCAATTCGGCCCACAGACATCCTTCTGCCAATCAACCCATCTCCCCCAAAACACTTTTCAGCCATTTCTCGTTAAAAATTTTATTTTCAAGTCATCCACTCGGGTTTTTTGCTAGCAACTCGGCCCACAGACATCCTTCTGCCAATCAACCCATCTCCCCCAAAACACTTTTCAGCCATTTCTCGTTAAAAATTTTATTTTGAAGTCATCCACTCGGGTTTTTCGCTAGCAACTCGGTCCACAGACATCCTTCTGCCAATCAACCCATCTCCCCCAAAACACTTTTCAGCCATTTCTCGTTAAAAATTTTATTTTTAAGTCATCCACTCGGGTTTTTCCCTAGCAACTCGGCCCACAGACATCCTTCTGCCAATCAACCCATCTCCCCCAAAATAATTTTCAGCCATTTCTCGTTAAAAATTTTATTTTCAAGTCATCCACTCGGGTTTTTCGCTAGCAACTTGGCCCACAGACATCCTTCTGCCAATCAACCCATCTCCCACCAAAACGCTTTTCAGCCATTTCTCGTTAAAAATTTTATTTTCAAGTCATCCACTCGGGTTTTTCGCTAGCAACTCGGCCCACAGACATCCTTCTGCCAATCAACTCATCTTCCCCAAAACACTTTTCAGCCATTTATCGTTAAAAATTTTATTTTCAAGTCATCCACTCGGGTTTTTCGCTAGCAACTCGGCCCACAAACATCCTTCTGCCAATCAACCCATCTCCCCCAAAACACTTTTCGGCCATTTCTCGTTAAAAATTTTATTTTCAAGTCATCCACTCGGGTTTTTCGCTAGCAACTCGGCCCACAGACATCCTTCTGCCAATCAACCCATCTCCCCCAAAACACTTTTCAGCCATTTCTCGTTAAAAATTTTATTTTCAAGTCATCCACCCGGGTTTTTCGCTAGCAACTCGGCCCACAGACATCCTTCTGCCAATCAACTCATCTCCCCCAAAATACTTTTCAGCCATTTCTCGTTAAAAATTTTATTTTCAAGTCATCCACTCAGGTTTTTCGCTAGCAACTCGGCCCACAGACATCCTTCTGCCAATCAACTCATCTCCCACCAAAACACTTTTCAGCCATTTCTCGTTAAAAATTTATTTTCAAGTCATCCACTCGGGTATTTCGCTAGCAACTTGACCCACAGACATCCTTCTGCCAATCAAGTCATCTCCCCCAAAACACTTTTCAGCCATTTCTCGTTAAAAATTTTATTTTCAAGTCATCCAATCGGTTTTTTCGCTAGCAACTTGGTTACTATTCAATTAATATAGTTCGTATAGTCCAATTCGCAAATCCCTTATCCCTTTTTTGCAAATATCAATCAAACAATTCTGATTTTAGGACCCAATTCGCAAATGCTATCTACCGACACATTCATATCAAACTATTCTTGGCTAAAGGCAATTGTCCAAAAAAATCAGAAACCACTCTTGATAGCACATAATTCAAAGAAATGGAACAGTGGATAACGCAATTTGACAATCTCTAGTTTTCGATTAAAAAAAAACCAGTCTGGTTGTCTTATACAACCTTGACTATAGTTTCAAAACGTGTTTAATCACTTTATAGGTTGCCAGCTTTTTTGCAATCTCCACGTGGAAGGAACATGCATATTCTTGTAGGCGTGAATGTACGCTTGAAAAGCACGGTTCAAAAGCACGGTTCAAATCTTATACAAGCTTACTACTGGCGCTCCTTACTTACAGTTCGTTACCACGAACTATTGGATTAACACGAACTGTTTGACAAAAAAAATAGTTTTATGACATGAAAAAATAATTATTATGTCTTGAATAACCAGAGTATATACGATTTGACTATATGTTTCCTTCTACAGTGTCAAAATATTTCTTATTTATTTTCTGACATCTATCAAATAATTCGTCTTTTTTGAAGATGAATCTCATTTTCCCAAAGCTTTTCTTCATAAAATAGGTTTTGGTTAATAAGGGGAATCGAGTTTTCCCCTGTATTTATTAAACTGATTTCTGTATTGAAAAAAACTTCAAAAGTTAATTTGAAGTTTACTTCTTTCAGAACTCAACAAACGAATTGGTTTATTGATTCACCTACTCACCTAAGAGGTATTGACATAATCAATAGCTCAGCAATCGATTGCAAGACGCTGACCTTGTTTCTCTTTTTCACATTTTCTTCAGTTTAATGTTTTTTTGTTTCTTTAGGAACAACATTGACTTTAGAGCTCCCCTTTCGTGAATATGCAGGACATGTTTCTGAACACTCATCTTTAACGGACTCCTGCATAGCATATTTTGCTGACACTGAATTTTAATATTTATATAAATATGACTTATAAAGGTACAATAAAATAATTTACATCCATGTAATTTTTATAAAAAAAAAGAAGTTACAACTGATGTATTTATCATTTTAAAATTTACGTAATACGAGAGGAGTGTGAAGATATAATAACATTTACTTAACATCCGCGTTGACATTACTAAAAGGGTATCTTTTTGTTTCCAATTTAGATATATGAAATTCATAGATTACCTTAAAGAACACAATCGAACAATACCTCAAAACAGGGTGAACAGACGAGGATTTTTTCAGCCAGTGGCGAACCATGAAGACGAAGAAACAAGCAAATATTTCGACAAGGACCTCCACCAAGTCGTCCTCAGTGCTAAACAAAAAAGAAAGAAAAGAAAAAAGAAACTACTGAAAATCGAACCTTTTGAAGTTTGCTTGAAAACGATAGAACAAAAACTAAATAAGAACCAGGTTGGAGTCAATGAAAAAGAAATTTACCAAGATGATTGAGCAATAATCCTTTGTCTTGCTATAGCTTTACCTGGTCTACAAATTCGGTCTTCATTTGATGTGCAAATAGGTTCTCTCAAGTTAGACCGGGCGAAAATATTGATTGAGTTCTTCAAAATTAAATTGTTATAAATTGGACTTAATAAAATATCTCCATTGTCTCTATTTATTGTTAAGTTTTGGTTTATGTATTTTTTTATCTCAATTACCTCTTTAAAAGATTGTGGTAGGCCATTTACAGTAGATATTAAGGTTGCCTCGTCAAAAAGAACCAGATGTGTCGGACTTTCAAAAATATGCAGGGCCAATGCCAAATCAAAGTTGTCGTTTTTATTTTCCAATCTCTAGGACATATCTATTTAAATTTTGTGTTTTTGAAAACGTTTACCTAGTTGTTTATGGGTACTACCAATGTAAAATTTCACACATGAAGACGGGATTCTGTAGACACCACTACCCAGTACAGGGTCAGTTTTATCTTTTCCTGAGTTGAAAAAATGTTCAACTTTTTGTTCGGTTTTGAAAGAAACAGAAGTAGAGATCTAAGTTATACTTTGGGTACTTTATGTTCCTTCCCATGCTATTCTGGGCCTTTATGTTCCTTCCTATGCTATTTGGGTAGATTATGTTCCTTCCTGTGCTATTTGGGATTGCGTAATATGTTATGAAGGACAGGTTTCTGACATAATTTATGTAGGTCAGATTTCTACTTCATAATATATATATATATATGGCCTACATTCCTTTTAGGGTAAGTACATTATCCGTGTCAAAAAAAACCGGTGTGTCTTGTTTATGTGTTAATATATTCAGTTTTTTAAGTATAAAATCGAGTTTCAAATTATAATTTTATACAGTTTGAATATTTCATTCGTTCTATTGATATATGTATTTTACGATCATTTACATTGGTAGAGATATGGAATGTTCTAAGCGACTTTTGGTGAGTAAAATTTTTTTATATTATAATAAAAAAGAAATCTATTTTTGTCTAGTCATTAAGTTAAGGAAGAATTTCCTTTACCTTCCTTACTTATGCTGTTTTTCACCGTGCTGTTAGCTATTTTAAAAAGCTTCCTATGTTAATTAAAACAGTCCCTGTGTTTCAATTTAGTAAATATTCAAAAAAAAAGATAGGCAGGTTCACTTCAATGTTTTATCATTATTAATTGAAAAATTAAAACAGAATGTGCATATTAGTTTTGGAAGATTTAATCCAAATAGGAAAGGTCGTCCCCTCCTCAATATCATGCTCTTTACGATAAAGGTGATAGAACTTTCAAAACAGCTTCAAATTCTAATTAAAAAGTCCCTGTTTTTTTTTCCAATTTCAGTAAATATTCAAACAGAGAAGTCAGTTTCACAATAAATGGCTATTTCCAAATTGAGATATGACGTAACTAACGAATTAACTTACGAATAAAGTACGTCTCTAGGTAGTTGTGCTTATAATGTGTATTGAGGCGTTTGCAGCTAGGCCACACATTGCTCTTAACGCTAAAGCTGTTATCATTTTCAAAAAAGCTTACTATTCTAATTAAAGTCCTGTTTTTTTTCTTCAAATTTCAGTAAATATTCAAAACAGGGCAGTCAGTTTCATCATAAAATGGCTTTCTCAAAATTGAGTTATGACATAACTTACGAATTAACTTACATAACGAACCTTCTATATTTATATGTTTTTATCACTTGTATTAAGGAGTTTACCCCTAGTTAATACCTCGCTCTTCACGCTAAAGTTCAAATTTTGTTCGAAACAAAAACTCTTGAATCACAAAGGCCGGTTAATTATAATAGATACCTCTTTTTAAATTGCAAAAAAAAAAAAAATTAGCGTAAAGGTTCAGGTATTGCCTAGAGGGCGAACCCCTTCATATACTTAATAATTTTTTGGTTTAGGTTATGTTTAGGAGTCTTCTTTCTTCCTTTTTCTATGATTTTAAGTATTTCGCAATTTAGGTCTATAAAGTTTTAAAAGCTTTGCATATAAAATTGAAAAAAATATCTATAATTGTCAACTTTTTGTGTTTGGTACTATAAAATTGAAAAGCCCAGTGCCCTCCATTAATATTCTGAATAAGTAAAAATTAAACTAGCTAATTAAATTCTGTAATTCTTTCAACTTTTGGGACTTTGGTACTGTGGTATTGAAGGGGGGTGCCCTCTCGTAAGCTAAATAGTTTAAAAGCTGAAAATGATTTTTTTTTTTATAATGCTGTTGATCAGCCATCGCAACCAAAGCGTACAAAGTTGGATGAATCCCAGGAGAACATTGAGACAGGGATAATCGAATCATTAAATTCAATCAGGCCAAGTGTAATTCGCTTCGCCCCACATTCCGAAGGAAAGAAGGAATCTAGCGAGCTAGCTGTGATTTTCGACGTAAGTGTAAATAGATATTCTGAAAATATTTTAATAATTTATTAAATAGTACCGTCTACGCTTGAAGTGAACAATGCTCTTTGGCGATTGAGTTGTAAAAATATAGGACGCAATATAGCTGAATTATCATATATATTTGGGATAATGAGATGTAAGTGACTTATGGGTGTTACAAATATATAGCCCCGTCAGCTTCATCTATGCTTGAGACATTTAGATTATTCTGATTTTTATTCTTGTTGTTTTTTTTGTTTAATGGAGTTTTCTACTTTTCTTTGAAAAACTTATTTTGTAGAAAAAGCGTTTTTAATTAATTCCTTATAAACTAAGCTTGAAGTGAATAATGATCTTTGGCGATTGAGTTGTAAAAAATATAGGACGCAATATAACTGAAATTAGCATGTATATTTGGGTTAATGAGATGCAGGAGTCTTCTGGGTGTTACAAATTTCTAGGCCCATCAGCTTCATCTGTGCTTAAGATATCTAGATTGTTTTAATGGAGTTTTCTATTTTTCTTTTAAAAATTTATTTTGTATAATAAGGGTTTTTATTCAATCCTTATAAACGACGTTTGAAATACATGGATGGTTCAATTATAACAATAAGTAAATTTTTTTGAATATTCATCTTCGATATTCAACAAATTTAGAATGTAAAAATTTTTGTCTTAATAATTCTAGAGTGTGTTTCATTTAACAGACAAGGTCCGGGTAATGTTTGAAGAACTTCATAATTTTCGAAACGATCAGAAGAAAAATCTTAGATAACGGTGAAGGCTACTTTAATAATAAAAGTTGTTACAAGAGTCGCCATCGTGGATATTTACCTAAGCATTAATTCTTAAATCGTTTGTAAATTTTTAAAGCTTTTCCTTTGAAAAGAAAAATTGTGTCTTGCGGAACTGGTACTTTAATCGTTGATATGGAGGGAGAAAAAAGTTCTTCTTCTTCTTACAATGATTTATTTAGTCCAGATTTACTGCTACCAGCACTTCAATCAAATCCATCACCAAGCGACATAGGAAAATTCGGATTGTCGAGAAAAGGGAGAAACTTACACCAGTACCACCACCAACATCCAATATATGGGATGCATGCCCATTAACCGAGGCTGAAGAGCAATGCTTCATAGAACATATTGCCTCGTTTGAACAATGGTCGGGTTTTATTGAGACTTACAATCAAGAGGAGCAGGCACTAGAGTTGGATCCCCATTTTGCATTTTCATTCTGAAAACTACACTTTTTTCGAATAAAAACATTAGTTTTATATAGCATTCTCTTGTTCTAACTTATCCTCTTAGAATAAGATTTCATTTTCCTGACTAAACCAAACATATATTTTAACATGTTCGGTTGTCATTATGATACACATAAGCCAATGTAACTTTGCTTCTTTTAATTTTTCAGGTGGTGGGACAATGACTATGAAAAATTGACATAGTTTATTAACTTTATAAAAATAATCTTTATTTCACATAAGAAATAAGCCCTTTTTTTCTACAGATTAATGAAATAGCAGTGCCATTGGATCATAAACCATCAGCATTTACTGGACCTGAACCAATTCTAGCACCACCAATGGAGTTTAGAGACGAACCTTCATTAGTTCTAGACAATATGGAGTGGCATAGAGGTTTTCTTAATGATTGTTTTGGAAACGTGGCTAGTGTAGATGATTTAACTTGTGACATTGACGTGATAGAGGATCCTGAGTGGGCAGATATATTCATGCTTGAGCATTTAAGTGATGTTAGTAGTGCAACTGAACCGGCTCATCATATAGAATTTACGCCACAGGACAATACAGGCTGGCTCGATCAGCTGCCCCCAAACACGCTGGAAAACATGCTAACTAACCTAAGGGACTTTATGCCATCTCCATCTAATGTAATTGAACAGACGGGGGGTGGTGTTATTGACAATTCTACATCGCCCCCCACCATTCCGCTTAATGATACACCTAGTGCTAGTAATAGCAGTAGTAATACAGCAACAACAATGCAAATTGTGGGTTTTAATTTTTCCGGGGACATTTTGACGATGATTTTATAATTAGTGAATTGGATCCTGTACAAATAGGTGCAGGACATGAAAATAGTGGTATGTCCCCGGAACTACGTGAATTTTATTTGTTAGAATCTGCTCTAGGTCACTTAAAAACACATAGGGTAGACTTTAACCCTCCCGAAGAAAACGTGGTTGACGAAGGGGGTGTTATTTTAACAGACCCTGTAAATCTTCTTCATACCTACATCGACCAAATTCAAGCACTTATAGAGATTCAGATTCAGAATTGGGGGGTCAAGGGGGGGGGGGGGGGGGGTTAAAGCAACAGTAAATCAAAAAGTTTATTTACAAAAGTTGATATCTGGGGATACTTTTTATTTTAATTTTTAAACTGGCAATCCGACTTTTTACTCTGGTCTAAAGGAATTTAATGTTAACTTTTTCGACTGGATAAATAAATTAATATCGATTTTGGACACAGTTAACGAGAGGGGAAGCAGGTCAACAATTTTATACATTTAACACATGGATCTGAATCTCAGTAAATTTAAAAAAAACTTTATTTTAAGAGGGGCGGGGGGTAACAAAATAAAATGCCACCCAGATTTGTCGGCTACAGGAG
Organism: Artemia sp. Qi Xiang Cuo; assembly: GCF_049724085.1. NCBI lineage: Eukaryota > Metazoa > Arthropoda > Branchiopoda > Anostraca > Artemiidae > Artemia > Artemia sp. Qi Xiang Cuo. Next base: position 20,047,716 of record NC_142805.1, read on the forward strand.
GGGCTCAAGGTTTCAAATTTGACACAGGGCTGCAATGCTTTAAATATGCATTTTTAGCAGCAGCCCATAAAACATTGAAAGATGAGTCAACAATGAAAAATCTCGATGGACTTGCACGTAACGGTGGAGAAAATTTCCCTAAAGTAAATTTTGACTGTTTAGACGGGAAGTATCCGGTGGCATTGAAAGCAATAACCATATTTGAAATAAAAAATGAAAATCTGGGGTAGGGGATGTTTGTTCTGCAGAATGACACAGAATTTGTAAATGGGGGGAAGAAACCGAATAAAAAAGGGTTTTGTATTCAGTTAGGACACCGATGACAGATAATGTTAAAAATTGAGTTTGGGTTATTTACAAGCCTCCCAAAGATGTAAATTCTTATTGTCATTTTTCCCCCGTTAAAGCAATAATTCGACTCTTATCCCAAGGTGTGAAGAAAGGGGAACGTCTCTATTCCCCGATGTGCTTTTTCCAATTTAGATATGAACAAACATTTAAGGATCCCATGAGACATTTCAAAATTCATGAAAATCAACGAACAAAAATGCTGGCAGAAGGCAAAGATACTTTTCAAATTATAAACTTATGAAAGTCTCTGCTACAAGTTGATAAATTGTCTTCGGACTGTGAATCAAGACTGGCTGAGGTATAAGACCCATCAACGCGACATATAGTCAAGGAACATAAACTAGTTGCGTGTTCCTATGCGCATGCCCGTCGCGATTCCAATAATAAAATGCAGCTGGAAGAGTTTTTTTGGCTATGGATAAGGAGGATAGCATGGAAGACTTATTGATATCTTTAATAAAAACAGCAAACAGCGCAATTTCACGATTGCGTCACACAAAATACCGAAAGTCATTATCAGACAAGGAGGAGCTGGCACTAGAAAAGGGGACAATTTGTTGGGTTTGTAGAAGCGATCTTGCCCCAAAAGACGCTGTGTAGGATCATAATCATCTTATTGATCCCAATTCAACGGGAAAAAGTAACTTTCGGGGTGGGCTCACAATTCATGTAATTTAAAAATTAAACAGCAACTATTTCTTCCGGTTTTTATATATAACTCTAACTACGATCTAAAGTATGTGCTACCAGCAACGGCACATCTCCAAAGAAATGGAACAGTGGATGATGCATGGGTGATAGACAGCTTGTCCTACAATATCATTCCTAAATCGTGTGAAAAGTTGATTGTGTTTGAAGTTAGGTGGAGATATTCTCAAGACAAAGTCGAGTAAACGAATAAAATTCATTTGTCAGATTCCTTGATTTTTTTCCCAGATCATTGAATAAAATGTTTCAAGTGCAGAAAACCGATGAAAGCTGCAAAGCTTTCCCCTTCTCAAGCAAGAATTTCAAAATGATTTATTTGATTTTTTGAAGGCCAATGTTGTCCAGCTATATGATTATTACTGCTCATAATTGAGATTTGCTGTAGAAACTAGTTTACCAATCAAATTGCTTTACGATAGTCTGCATAATTATAGGTGCACCCCCGATAACAAAAGCTTCACTAAAAAAAAGTGTGTACAGAGGGAGGTTTTAAAAATGTCCTTGAGTGATGAAAGCTATATTTTTCAAAGAATGTGTGAAGTCTTTCCGGCATAACGTTTAAAAATGTGGAAAGTTTATCTGGAGAATTTTATCTAGATTTGGGATGTTATTTTTCATATCCTAATCTTGCGATGGATCTCATACTTAGAATAAGCGAAGAAAAAATTGATCAAATCACAGACTTTGATCAACACCAGTTCATTAAAAGGTCAGTGAGGGTTGGGTTTGTTTTTCACGGGGATCATATCTTGGATACTGATCCAACTGTAGAGAAGACGGGGACAAAATCGGATGCAAATTTCCAGGATATGAATTCTCTCTACCCCTCGGCCATGTCCCATTATGCGCTACCTTGCAATGACTATAAATGACTCAATGACCCTCAAGCTCCCCATTTCCCCAACATTGACAGTGTTGAGGAGAATGGACAGATTGAATGGTTTTTTTAAATTGATGGGGAGATACCAGTTGAGCTTCACAATTCAGTAAAGGATTTTGTTTTTTCGTGAGTCAATAGACCTGTGACTAGGGATTCTTTGAGCCCCCGCAATAGGCGTTTATTCTAGGTGGACGGATTGCATTGGTCACCTTCAAAACAAAAACTTATTGCTGACCTTCTGCCGAAAAAAAATATTGTTGTACATGATCTGCCATTAAAAAGGATGTGCAACAACGGTTTCAACGTCACAAAGGTCCATAGAGCGCTCCGGTTTAGCCAAAAACCCTATTTAATAACATTTGTTGACACTTTTGTCAGGAAACGTTCTGAAGCACAAATGAAAGCTAAAAAAGAAATTTTAAAACTCATTTTGAATTCGAATTTCGGCGAAATGTGTGAGAGTGTTCGTACTTGGAATCGCTATGATGTCATGAACGATGTTGGATACTATGCTTAAATTAGTGCCGATCCAAATTGCACGTCCTTCAAGGTCATTGGCCCGGACTTGATACTATTGAATAGAAAAAAAGAAGCATTGTCCTGAATAAAAATATTGCTGCAGGCAGTGCGATCTTCGAGATCTCTAAAAAGCTCATGTTGGAATTCTACTACAATGTGGCTAGTGTACAGTGGCCGGAGAAGGGGCAAGTAGAGGTCTGCTACGGGGTCACAGACTCTCTACTGTTAAAAGTAAAAACCCAAATCTAATTGACGATTTGGCGTACGGTGTAATTATCAGCTCACGCATGGACGACACCAATTGGAGTGGGCTTTACCCAGTGCTAGTGAAACGTCGGGTGCCAAATCAACTTTAATTTTTTAAATCAGAAACAGGAAGCGACATGATTTCCCGTGGTATGTTTGTAAGTCCGAAGGTGTACTTTATACAGACACACGACGAGGAAATCAAGAAAAGTTGCAAAGGAGTACCCACGCGCTATGTGGATAAGAATTTGGACATGGACATCTATAGGAATTGTATTGCTGAAAATACAATTCCACGAGCCAAATTGCTGGCAATTCGTTCCCTCAACTACAGGAACTTTACTGTAAATGTAGAAAAAATTGCCATGAGTACCATTTCCGACATGGTCTATGTTTGTCAAGACGGTTTGACTACCCTCCCCCTTGGGCACTATTTAACTTCAGACCGGGCCGAATGCGTTATCCATAGGGAAAGTCTCGGTTTGAATAAAGTCCAATAAATTTTTCCCAAAACCATTGGGGGGGACCTCGCGGCCTTGGGGGGGGGGGGGGGCTCGCGGCCCGGGGGGGGACGGCCGCCAGTAGGGGGCGCACCGCCAGCCACTACTAAAGTTATCTCTTTTTTTTACTTAGAGCAGATATTTTTTGTAAATATACATATTGCATTCAAATTAAAAAGTGATATTATTTTAAGTGCTTTTTCTAGTGATTTTTTTTTATAAATAAATTTAAAAGGTGTATTTTTCTTTGTTTTTTTTCTGTAAAGTGCTGTTTATAATACAAGAAATATGATTCATTATTGATTTTGTTCTTGAAAGGACTAGTAGTAGTAGGGAAAGTATTTAGTCATTAGACAACTATAGTCTACAGTTAGTGGTTCAGGTGAACTATTGAAGGGAACATGTATCAATTTAAAACACCATTCAGATCGTTTCTGTGTGGGCCGTGAATGTCGGGCAAAACAACACTCTTAACTAAAATAATTAAAAATTGTGATAAAATGTTTGTGGGAAAGCCGAAAAAAATCTACTATTGTTACAGTATTTGGCAGGAGTCATACGATAAAATAAAAGCAATTTCCACGACGGAATTGGTGCAGATACAACTCATACAGGGACTTGATGTTTTTAACATTATTGAAGCAAACTCTTGGCTGATTATTGACGATCTGGCTGAATCTATTGAACAATGGTCCCAGGAAATGCTGCAATTGTTCACCGTTCGCTCTCATCATGAACAGATTTCCGTTACTCTGGTTCTACACAATCTCTTTCATCAGAGCAAATTTATGCAAAAACTTGCATTGAACTGCACCTACTATATCATCTACAGAGTTGTTCGTGATTTCAGCTCCCTAATAACTCTCAATAAACAAATCTATCCAGGCGCCCCTAAATTTCTGCTCTCAGCATACAATCAGGCAACTAATAAACCCTACGCCTATATGCTATTAGATCTTAATCAAAATACACCCGAGGATCTGCGTGTAGTCAGATATTTTCGACAATGAAATTACAGTATATCTCCCCGTGAACACTAAAAAGACATATTAGTTGCTATCATGACACTGAAGAAACTACATGAAAATAAACATCTATTTTCCGTTCTAAGCACTTCAAAACTCCCACTTAGGAAAGCCATACTCAAACATGGTATTGACAATGATTTCATTAATCTAATATCTGATCTTTGTTTAAATTTAACCGAGGGAAATGTTCAACTGCCAGAAGTAGTTAAGCAACAGGCAAAGCAACATCGTTCTATTTTACATACATTGGCCTCTAAAAACAAAGGAAAGAATTTTAAAAAGAAACGACTTCTTCAGGCGGGCGGTAGCTTTTTCACACTTTTACTGCCAATAGTTGCAGGACTTGTAAACAGTTTTCTCTAGAGAGAATGGCTAAACCCTACAAATTGACTCCAATAGAACTCACTCTCTCACACGTGGAACACTTTAAGATCAATCTGAGGAAATTCATTGACAACGAGAATATTGAGGATGATAAAAAACTGCTTTTACTTCAAGATGCACTTCGCCGAGTGGACAAACATAAGCCCTATCGGTCGAAGGACACTGCTGGTATTGATCACAAAAAAGAATCATCTCCTCAAGAGTCTGTTGCTGCTGCTGGTGCTGGAACACAATTAAAGCAGGAGGAATTGTATTATTTTTTATTTAAAATTTTAAATATATGCCCCCAATAATATCTTGAAAAAATAACACGACTCCTAACCTATCTCATGGAAAGTGGTCAAGATCATATTCAAGTTGAGAGCAATGGGAAAGGGATTATAATTCAGGGCAAGAGCTATAATCTACTTTATTTAATCTGTAATATGGTTACAAATCTTAAAGTACTATTATCATTTGACGCTCATATATACAACTTTATAAATACATTAAAGTTCCCCAAAAGTATTATTAGTAACAGAAAAATTATAAAAAAAATTAAATGAACTTGAATCAACATCAACAACAACAAAAACAACACCAATAAATATGAAGAGGAACAATCATAAGAACAAGAAGAAGATTTTAAATAAATCCGGGAAAATACTAGCACACCTAGAGGAAAAAAATTGATAATGGTGGCGAGGAAAAAGCAAAAACGTATCATGTCACCATCACCAACAACAACTAGTATACAAAAGGGTAGCTGACGTTACACAACGTGTTTACGTTCAAAATGGTTGAAGTTCTGAAAGGTGATTATGAAAATATTGGTGAAGCGGGGAGTTTAAGTTCACCCATCACTCTTTCCACGGTCACTGGTGTTCACACTAAAAGTTTACAGAACTATCTACAAAATAAATCAAGGTACACTTTGCATAGAAATCATATACTTCGTACTGATTAATATAAAAAAACAAAAGCTTTTTTCCCATTGTATACAATCCAAGCAGATCTTCTGACTCTTGATGAGATCCAAGGACGTCAAAAAACACCGTAAAAGTACATTCTACTTGAAATCAGTGTTTTTAGTCGCTCTGAATATGCAATTCCATTGCGATCAAAGAGAGGCGTTGATGCTGCTCAGGCCATTGAAAGTATTCTCGAACAAGATTTGTATAAAAAAAATTCAAACGGATCGTGGTGGTGAATTTGTTTATCCCCATGTTGCAAAAGTACTTGAGAAATATAGTGCACTACTTCATCACAGTCACCGTCCTAGAAAGGCTGCATTGGCCGAATTATTAACAGGAAATATTTAACCTTTAACTTCAATATATTGTACAATGAAAAATACTTCGGCTTCTATTCATTATTTAAATAAAATCATGTTGATCTATGATCAACGACCCCATCGATCATTGTCCAACTCAACCCCAACGGAAGATCATCATTCTGATCATGATACAATTGACACCTTTCTTAAACAATAATCCAATGAAACGATTGTCAAGAAGAAAAATAAATTCAATGTTGGTGATACTGTTCGAATTAATAGAATAACTAATGTTTTTGAAAAGGGGAATTACTTGTGGTCCACAGAACTTTTTAAAGTGGCAAAAATCCTAGACACTAAAACCATAGCTTCTCGTTTCCGCGACAACAAATATGAATAGATTATCAATGGCTTTTATGACTATGAACTACAAAAAATTGAAATTAAGAGGGAAATCAATCAAATTGAAAAGATATTAAAGACTCGTACTCGCAGGGGTATGAAACGGTTACTTGTTCGGTGGATAGGATACAACTCTGATTTTGATTCTTGGATCGGTGTTGAAGATATTGACAATGCCCAATGATTTCTATGAAACATTTATGTCCAATGTTTCCAATCCTCTTTACAACGACTTGAATACGACAAGTGATTTTTGGACGAAACTCTCCCCCACCATCAAATTTGACGGTACGTATGAAGTGCCTCTTGTCGGCTGTATTCTCAAAAATACCTATGACATCCTGAGAAAGGATCGTTTGTATGATATGAAAGTTATACCATTTGATTGGACACTCTTTGTCGACTATGAATGGGTTGAGGCACTTAAATCTAGCGACTATTCACACGCCAAATTGAAATATATTGAATATGATGATATGAGAGATTTGTGTCGTACAATCAATAGAAAAATCTCATATCTTAGGAATGGTACATTCTATTTTAATTATTCAATGGAACACGATAGGATTTACAGTACCTCTCCTGTTGACACTGAAATAATTATTTTCAGTGATAATCTTAGAGACGTTCTTGGCTTTAAACAAAATATGATCAATGGGGAAAATGCTGTCACTGTTTACGGGATGGACCAAGTTATTGTTGCGGATTATCCATCTCGTTTCACCTCGGACTCATGAATATTTCTCTATGCCTCTTTTGTGTAAACATCAAGAGTCGGTAATTCAAATTTTCTCCTCTTACGTGTTCTTGAACAAAAAACAACTCATAAACATGTTCATCATTGTAATATAAAGCATCTTCAGTATGTTCCTGTAAACACTTCGTATTTGGAACTCTGTCAGTTAACCCTAAGAAGTGAATTGGGTGATCCTCTAGCAATAACAAAAGGCTAAGCAGTGATTACATGTCATTTTCGACCCATTGTCAGCGACAGCACCATCACCTAAAATGAACAATAGAAGAATTCCACTTGTCTGTCCCGATATCGATTGTTATGTTGATGCTTTAAGTCCACGTCAAATAGGCAATGGATTGGACTACTACAAGGGGCGTATTACAATGTCTGGCTATGGTATTGGTAGCTGGTTTACTATGCTATATCGTTCTGCACTACCCCTTGCCAGAAAATATCTTTTACCGGCTGCATCAAATTTTGCTGCCTCCACACTACAGGACTGGGGGTCGGGCAAGAATTTCAAGGAGAGTGTTAAGAAAAATATTAGATCTTCAGCAAGAGCCGTTGTTGAGCAACTAAAATCTCGACAAAAAGGGGAGGGCCTGAAGTGGACTTGTTCATGTTATCTGCTCATAATGTTCCGTCCAGGTATGAATTAAAGAATATCACAAAGACCTTCGATGACTAAAACAAGAAAAACTATTTAGCAGAAGAAAAAGATTGTGATAACAATGATGTACTTCCATTGATAAGATGACCTATCTCCCACACAAGCAATCACACCAATAAATGAGTTCCTCATTGAATCTATTCAATGCTGAAAATGTTGATGTCAGTTTCAAGTATGGCTACTATGAACAATTTCATCCCCAGCAACCCCTCTCGGAAAATATATATTTTCAAATATTTTCCAATGAAGACTATTTCATTGATTTGTCATCAACATTTATTGATTTAAATGTTGTGGTGAAGAAAAATTCAGATAATACAACTCCAACTGTTGACGATGGTCTCTCCTATGAGAACTGGATTCTACACAATCTGTCCGAATAAATTAATGTATTTATTAATGGAACATTGGTGAGCACTAGCAATAATTTATCAAACTATGGAAGCTACATACAATTTATGATGATGACGCCAAAGGCGTACAAGGAGTTGAGAGGACAATCATTGGGCTATGAATATCGATCAGGTGTTGATACTAATGGTGAATTGACTACTGCAGTGACCCAAGAGTATTCTCTGGTCGGAAAATTAAATCATGAAATATTCAATACATCCCAATGGTTACCCTCTAATGTCAGGATTGAAATATAGTTACAGATGATACTATTGAATTCTGTTTTGAGATAAACTTTTCCATATGCACCCGATACACATGTTATTATCACATTTGTAAGTCTCCATGTTCGAAAACAACAAGTTATGAGCTCTATTGCACTGGTAGTGGAAAAGCTAAGAGCCAATGGTAACAACACTAAACTTCTTGTCCCCCATACGATCACTAATCAACGTCACATTTCCACCGGCTCTCGTAGCCATAGCGATTCATCATTTACCAATGGAGAAATCCCATCAAAATTGGCTTTGGCCTTGGTGAAGAGTGGCAGTGCCGTTGGATCCTGGACTGAATCCCCCCATGATTTTAATTTTTTTGGTCCATCTAGCCTTTTGTGCAAAGTGAATGGTATTCCACTGTACACTCTATCATTTGACAAAAATCCCATAGAACTTTGTACGAGTTGACCATGCAATCCCTAGATCAAGACTCTAAACTATTTGAAAATGGAATAACCGATTCAATATTTTAAAACAATTACGCATTAAATGTGATGGACTCTTCAAGGATTCAACGCATTAAAATAGTACGAACAGGGAATGCACATTTAGAGTGTGCATTGGCCGATGCTCTGACTGAGAGTATCATGCTATTATCACTGAGTCAATTTGAAACATATTAGGAAATAACGATCGACGGCAGTGTTCTACTAGACCTAGTACCATGAACACAAACCAAATAATAAACGTATTTAGTATGGATTCTTACATGTCCCAGTACAACTCCTATTGTATACTTTCAATCTTCATTGAAAAAATTCCAAGTGTTAACAATACCCTAATCATTGTTAATAGCAGTCCATTGACTTTGAAGACAGGTCATTGGCTCTGCATCTTTCAAACAGCGAAGAATATTGAATTTTTTTATCCTCTTGGCCTATCGTATAAATTCTACACTCCGTACATCAACAACTTTATTGAAAGCTATTACTCAAAATCAACGAAGAGTATAGGACTTAACGACTAAGACATTTAGCTTTCATGCACTACTCTTTTTCATGTTTAGATATCGTGGCTATACCTACAAGCAGTTTCTTGACATCTACGTTGACTTACCTCGATTGAACGACTGTTTAGTGGAAAATATACTTACAAGCGTGTTTAATGTTGATTTTAGTGCCCTACGAATAAACTGTTCTAAAAATGAATGTGAAATTGTTTATTAATAAAAATTTATATACATGACAAAACGACTTTTCTACTCTTTAGATTTCATCTTCTACTAGGTATTTGTCGACAACAACTAGCGCAGGTAGAATATTTGAATTCACAGTATACTGATCCTGATGTACTGCAATGTCAGGGTTACATTTTCTACAGTAGAGTGTAACTTCACTCTTGTCATATCTCTTTGTATAGTCAATGATACTATTCTCATTCATTCTATGGGATTCACTTGTTTCAATTTGCTTATTTGAAGCAATTTCACAAACAGTGTCCTCAAGTGGCGAATCACATTCCGTCACAGCCAAATAAAAATGAGTGGGTTTATAATCATAACACCCATTGTCTTCACAACGATGACGTAGAAACCATATTCTTTTTTTTGTTCCAACAGTTGAATCGCTGACCCGGCTCCTCCTCCCAGAACAATCTAAAACCACGACGATACCAATCTCGTAGCAATAAACTAAAATCAGGCTTAGGATTCTTTCCAATCATACCGGGATATGTATTCTCCTACTGATTACATTTATCATAATGGCAATTGGAGCATAGGTGTCCTCTAGGATGAGAGTCAGACACCTCTTCAAGACATGAATTACAGCCTTTAATTTGTACAGCATATCCTCTATGCAATTTACACGGGTTGCATAATCTACACTTTTCATCATACTCATCAATCATTATGCAATTCTCGCATGATGACCAGCTGCCCAGTGTGTACATACATAGCGGACATATATGGAACATTTTTTCATGTGTTGACACTCTCACCGCCACAATGAAACTGAGCTAGCAACAACAAAAGATTGTCTGAGATAGAGAGAGAGAGGAGTAAATCATCCTTGAATGCCATGTTTCTCATGAAAAAAAAATGTCCTAAATTTCTAAAATAATGTTTAAAAGCATATCAACAATATAATTTTGCCGGTTCGTGATCAATATATCAATAAATTGTGTAAATGCATTTGGGCCACGCCTCAGAAGCTTCATACAATAGTCTAATGATGGAATCAGTTTTTATTATATCGACAAGCATTCCCTGAGAAAATTTCTCCTTTAAATAGACAGCTCTAGAAAATCGTCATCTAGAATCAAACGTTTTTCCATAAGCACTAGATTCCCCATGATTCGCTCTTTCTCAAATCTATCCATTTTTTTTTAGTCCTAACACTCTCACAACCAATTTCAGACTGACCAGAATTTCTTTTTTTACTCTAAAAAATATACGCTAGTCTACTATAGAAAGAAAAATACCTTTGATTTAGAAACAATTTTATTGAACATAATTACAATAATAGTATTCACTGATACATTTTGTTCTCATCAATATATTTCGATAGGACATCTAATGCTGACCGAAAATTATTTATATCAAGAATATTCACTTTTCCAGCAAAACATAGTTGCTCCTCCTGATTAAACTTGCTTAATGATATCACATATCTAGCATACATATTGTCCCATTCAAGGCATAGTCTACAGCCACCGGTTATTTCCACTGCCACATTGGGTACTCGTAAATCGTTGCTGTTGCTGTAGGGTCCATCTTATTTTCCAATAATGTAAATGCACCCTTTATTTTTCTCTAATAATATCCTCTCGAATAAACTATTCTCTCTGAATTCAATTCTCTTACTAATATGAATTGTAATGAAAATCAGTCCTTTTATTCAAATCCCAATCACTAATTAATTTACCATATACGGAGTAACCTCCGCTATCTGAATAGTTTCTAAGAAACGGATATTGGCTCAAAAACTAGTCTGCTTGAGCTGTGTAATTTCGTACATACTCTCAAAACATGTTTGACCACATTATACATTGCCAAAAAACCAGTCTGGTAATCTGCCTTGGAAAGGTGCCAAGGAACGTAAAGGCCCAGAATAGCATGGGAAGGAACATAGAGTACCCAAAGTATAACTTAGATCTCTACTAACAGAGAGTTTTTTTTCCAAGTTTATCGCTAAGTTTTGGAATGTATGGTAAAGTGATGAAAGTTTGTTTTACAATTGCTGGGGTACCTGAATCAAGGGGGATGGGCTCCCTATTTTCTTGGTTTATCTTTTTTAATCGTCTATCTATGGTATTTTCAATAAGTTTTATTGGGTAACCATTGCAGAATAGAATATTTTTGATATAGTTTAATTCAGAATTTATATGATTACGACAACAGATTTTTAAAACTCTGTCAGCTAATCATTGCCCCTCTTTTCACAGAAGGAGGGTGATATGAAGAGAAATTTAGATATCGATCATTATGGGTCGACTTTCTGTATATATAAAATTCAAGGCTTGGAGCAGTTCTTAACCGTAAATTGAAACAAAAACCTAATAATAACAGATAAATCTTTTTTAAGACAGTAGAAAAATTTATTTTTTTTAATAATCAGAGGCAACACTATAGTGTTGCCTATAATAAAAACCATAAGGCTTCAATTTTCAATTATTTCTATTATCTTTACTCCCTCAACCGCACGGGATATGGATAGGGCTGTCGTATAAACTTCGGAGGCGGTTCTTACAACTGGGACTCGGAAGTTCTAGGGCCCTTTTTAAGCGTCAACCCTAATGTGCGGGAGCCGCTCCGGCTCCTCCTCACTCCCTTCTCCCCCCTCAAATGTATACAATCGAAATTCGGGTTTTAAACCCCCCCCCCCCCACCATGAAGCGGGGGCCGGGAGAGTAGTCAGTCTAGTTTCCCGGGGTGACAATAAAATCTTTTTATAAAAGGGGGTTTACCAAAAACGTCGAACGGGTCTCGTTTGTTTTTAAATCTACAATTCTCGGGCATTTTTAGGTTTCAAAATTTATCTTAGTGTGACCAGGCCCCCCCCCGCGTCATAAAATTTGTTAACCTTCATAGGATTATAAATTTTATGTTTTAATTTTTTTAAAAATAGAAAACCAGTCAAATAACAAATAGTATGGGATTGATACAGCCATAATAGCACCAGGGGAGACGAGTGTATCTTCTGGAGATTGGTATGTTTTCTAAGCTATGTTTTTTTTTGTGGTGGAAGGGCATGTCTGTTAAACGGGGACGGGGATCGTGCCCTTTTAACTTTCCATTCCCTGGCAATGTGAGACACTATTTAAACCAGTTCCACACCCCCCCCCGCCTTTTCCCCCCAAGCGCACCCAATAAAATTTGGCGTTTTACATGGTCTAACAATTTGTATCCCATCCCCATCAATTGAAGTTCGTGGCAGACCCCCTTCTAACCCTCCCTCTCAGACGCGGCGGCCATGTAGTGCCTGTAAGCCCGAGTATGAGTTTTACCATATCAGGTTCTTATTAAAGGGGTGGTCGTATAAACTTTGATAGGAAGTCGAAAGTTTTAGTGATCTTGTCAAAAGTCAAATTTTTTTGTCCCCAACCTCCCTCCTTTCTTTTTCAGGCACCTCCCTCTGTTCAAAGTTGATCAAAATTTGCCATTCTCCTGTAGCCTAGGGGCAAGGATTTCAAATTATGGAATTTTCCAATTGTTTACATGTAGGGTTTATCATTAGGAAAAGGGAAAATATTTGTTCCTGGGTGTATCCGAAAAGGCTAAGGGCATCAAGGTTAAACCTTGGAAAATCTTGAGGGGTATGCTAAATTACATAAACATGCAATATGTGAAGAAATGTTATCACCCAGAATGATATTATTTAAGTGAGGTAACTCGTAGTTGTGGGGCTGTAACATTTACGCCCACGTGAGGGGGGGGGGGGTGTAAACCTGGGCTTGCGGGTTGCACGCACACAACTAAGAAAATTGATTGAATAACCCTAACATACCAATTGATAAAAAATTTTAAAGATATATAGTGTTAAAATTATTTAAATAATAAAAAAACAAACCAGTTTCGAGTGATCCTGACCACACTTCAACACCAGGTTAGAGTACTGATGGTCATAAGAAATTATCATCAATATTTAGAGACCGGATGAGGTTCTTAATTTTAAAATCTCAGTGAAGCTGGAGGACTAAGTTTAAGAGCTACGGGAGGGTAATCATTCCCCTTGCCATTTCTAGATGCTGATTCCCCTCATCACCGATTAACCTTTTGACAAATAGATTTTGATCAATACAAAACACAGGTCGAGTATCTAGGCCTCCGGGGATGCCCTGCCTCCCACGGCCCCAAGGAGTATGAGTATAGATGATAAAATTTACTCACTTGACCTTCAGGATGTATACTAATTACAATGAGACATTAATATTCAACTAGTTTTTTAAAAGTCGAAGGGTCTTAGGTTTAAAATTCAGGGACTGGTGAGTGTTATATTAAACAAAATTTAAAGAGACTATGTGCATAATGTTTATTAAAAAGGTATAGATATGCACTATCAAGAACACAGCTGATGATATCAATTTGGAACATGCTCTCTGAAAGAGTAATAAAGTCTAAGAGCTAAGCCTGAATAGATGCCCGTACCCCACCGCACCAAGTGCCCGGACTGTTAATTCTGCCCTGTTTCAAGTTGTACGTGCCTTCTTTTGTCTCCTGAACCCTGACAGTGACTGCACGCCCGGGGCGTCCAGCGTCTCATGTGATTGGGGGGGGCGATAGGAGGAACTGGGAATGCAGTCCTAACTTATGTATTCCAAAATGTCTTGATAAAAAAATAAATTTTATAAATTTAGGGGGGTTGGGAACAAGTTTTTGTTAAATGTAAGCGTTAGGAGAAAATTTGAACGAAGTCAAAAAAAGTTGGAAGCTCGGAGGGCCCCTCCCTCCACCCACCCCCCTCAGGACACTCCATCTGCCGCCAATCATTTTTAAAAAATTCAGGTCCTGTGTAGGTGGATTGTTTAATTAGAAAATTTAATTTTTAAATAGGCTACCATCATCTATGTGTTTTGATAGTTTACTAAAACTCTAATGTGGCAAAAAAATTGATGCTGAAATGGGGAATGTTGAAAAACTTGGCAAAAATTTGGCAATAAAAAACGAACAGAAATTAATTAAAAGAAAAACTTTCCAAAAAAGAAGTTTATATAGATTGCAGAGAAATATGAATATTTTAAAAGGTAGAAACGGTAATTCTTTAGCTCCAGCAAGTTTTGGAATCTTGTTTCGTAATTTATTTTTTTTTTTTTTTATCTACTTCTTCCCTTTGTCAAACTAGGTCTGGATACTTTATAGCTCAAACAATTTTTTATTCTGATTACATTCCTTTTTTTTTCTTCGAGGGGGGTGATGGAAATAGTGCCCACGGGAAGACTTGTTCCAAGTTTCACATTGTCTATATTATTATCTTCGTTGCCCAGGCTTTTCAGTCTTCAGATATAAGGTTCCTACTGGCAGACATTTGCGGAGAATTTTCTTTAGAGGGGGGGGGGGGGTATTGGTCAAACCTTTGGTAAAAGTGCCAAACATGGATAATTTATATGGAAATCTATAAGAAATTATAACTAATAACGCAGTGATTAATACTTCGGGAAGAGTATGGGATGGAAGGCCCCCTTCTCTATGCTACGTACATATCTTTGGCAAATGCTACTCCATGTCCACGAGGGTAACATCACCCCATCTATGCTATTGTGCAGTTTTAGCAAGCTAAATTTACAGTCTTAGATTTCTGGTAAGATAAGACTCTGTTTACAATCTGGCTCTTACCTTTATCTATTAATCCTATATGAAATTTGTTTACTGTATATAATGTTATGGTACATGTTTATGCTCCTTGTTGTTTTTTTTTTTTTTTTTTTTTTTGCCATTTGGTTTTACAGGTACCCGAAGAAGTGGTTGTTGGTGAAGAATTTCCTGTTACTGTTTCCTTAGCGAATCCACTTCCAATAAATCTGGTTTCACCTCGTTTTATAGTACAAGGAGCCGGAATGGGTAGAGCTCAAAAATCCAAACTCACAAGGTAAATCTATCCGCTTTTTAAAATCTCTCTGTCCACTTCTATATTTTTACTTAATCCCGTTTCTCTTTCTCTTCATCTCCCTTTCTCTTTACCTCTCTCTAATCTGGGTCAAACAAACAAGCAATCACATGTCACATTACACACAATTGGAGCATGTTTGACACAACCAAAACTCTCGGAACTCTGTCCCAAAAGAACCTTCCCAAAACACAACTTAATGCAAGCATGGTTATGTTAATCAATTATATTGGTTTTTTCCCGGTCAACTTAACCTCTTAAATTGCTCAATCTGAAAAACTTTACCCTACTTGGCTCAGCCTCAATTCAACGCAAGCATAGTAGATCCATTTAACATATCAATAGCTTTTATTGCTGTTTTTGTGTCTTTGGTTGATGATCTATGATTGCAATGCATGGGTGCCCATATGGTGGAGGGGACAGAGGGGAGCTCCAGTCCCCCCTGGCAGGATGGTGCTGCCTTATTTTTTTATATTTTGTTTTGAGATTTTTATTATACATCATTGGAAGTGCCAATTAGACCAGGTAAGGCCCCCCCCCTAAAATTCAGCTTATGGGCGCCCATGTTGCACTGTGACTTGCTATGAAAATTTACAAGTGTGACATCAGCTTTGTTTATGACAACACTGTAGAAAATATTGTACTGTTATCACGAATTGGCCCAGGTCTATTGTTCATTTTGTGTTGTATAAAATGTGAATGCCACTATTTTTTTAAGCCGGTTAAGCGTGACACCTATTTGCAGACTCTGGAAGTCTTTTTCAGATAATCGATATTATTTAAAGTTCACCCACACCATATATAATATATTAAGTAGAGCAACACACAAACAAAGAAAGAAAAACAAACAAAAAGAAAAAGAGCAATTCAAGCCCACAACTGAAAAACAAACTTGATAAAGAGGTGATGCGAAGAAATTCGGACGAAAAATATTTTTGAATGTCATCTGTGAACTAATTCTAATTTTACTGCAATATGATGAACTTGCAATTTTTAAATGTGAACCCTATTTTTTGTCTAAGCTGGAAGAAACAACACAAATTTAAAAAGTCTAAAATAAGTAACCCAAAAGGCCTTATCTAGGGGAGGGGGCTAGAAGGCATTACTTTCCCTCCCCTCCCTCAAAACGTTTGTCCGACTCGTAAGAACGTATCTAAAATACATATAAGCGAATTTTTGATGTGTCTAAAAAATCGTGAATTGGGGGTAGTGGTTTGCAAAAAAATCGGTAACAAAAAAAAATGGAATTGAAGCTATCAAGTATTTTGCAGCAGGATGCATAGGTTGCATCAAGACATGGCTAATTGTAGACAGAGAAAAGCCAAGACAGATAGTTCAAGTAATTGAGAGGCAAATATTTAAATGACTGGGGCTGCACGGGTAAATGGCTGGAGTAGGCATGACTCTTTTATTGGACGCATACTTGTCAGGTTAGTTTTTGGAATGGCATGCCTGCCTAGAGTCTCAGGCATCATGTTGACCAAGAATTTAAAATTAACATAAGACCGTTAGATTGCCTGTAATGGGAGGCAAACAAGGCACGCCCGCCTATGGTCTTAAGAAGGTTGACCAAGAATATAGAACTGACATAGGACCATTAATTTGCTTGAAATAACAGGCAAACAATCATTTAAAGCCATCTTTATCTTTCAAATAGTACCTATTCGTTGCCTAAGCTCAGCCCCACATTCTGAGAAAATTTCAATCTTTCACAAATTTTTCAAATTTTTGGATCACTTGCCCGAGACTCTGGGCGGGTGGACGCCCCCAAAAATTTCTGGTAGTGATTTGTAACACCATAACTTAAAAAAGTACTATAACTGGTTGCCTTCCATGAGCTCTTTTTGAAGTTCCTATGACATTTCTTTCTATAAGAAATGGCCTGGTCTAAAAAACAAAACAATATATTGGGCCCAAATCGCTCTTTACTTAGGCAGCACTATCACGCTTCTTATGATATTTTGTCATGAGATTTTAATTATAAAATACTGGAAGTGCCGATTAGACCACGTAGCCCCCCCCCCCCCAAAAAAAAAAAATCAGCCTATGGGTGCCCATGCCTAAAAATTTAGACTTGGGGTAATGAATCACTAATTTTATGATCCAAAACCATCTAAATTAGGGATGGTACCTTGCTAATGGCGGTACGCTAGGAAAACTGATAAATAAAATAGAGGGTAACATGCTATCTTCTAGTGCATAAGGTAGAACTATCATATTAATTTTAGATAAATATTTGTAAAATTAAGTTGACACTTCATTTTTGGTTCTAAAGGTCTTGGGGATTAATTCGGTTAACAATTTTCCTCAGTTCTATACATCTTCATTACTACTTTAATATTTGTAAGTTATTAACTTGTCATACACATTACTATATTAGTAATATATTGGTAACACTATATTAGCAATCTATTTAACCGATGGCTCTCTCCAGTCTGATAATGAAAGGTTTGATTCAACTCAACCGTTATTCAAATCAGTGGCGGATCCAGGATTTTTTTTATAGAGGGGCGTGAAACAGGTTGATCTGATAAAATTGCGTTAGGAGCAACTTTAATTAACGCAAACTTGCGTTAATTAAGTAAATTCCACTACTTTAGATTATGTTAGGGGGCGCACGCCCCCCTCGCCCCCCTGGATCCGTCACTGGTTTCCCCTTAAAGATTCTCTGTCGCCTCCTTCAAGAGAAAACTTAAGTCATTAAGACCTCATTATTGAGTGATGTAAAAGATTAATGACAAATCAGATAATCAAAACCACCCGGTGTCACGAATTTAGAAGCTGAAAAATAGATATTCTTGCTTTTCTGAACACCAAATTTTACAATACCTTCAAATATTCTTTAGTGACGAAATTAACATTCTGGAACCCCGACTTTGATCTAAGGAGTCTTGAACCTTATGCTAAAGAACTGACTTTAGTTTAACCGATTGTATTTGACCAGTTTGTTTTGCTTTTTTAGATTTTCATTATTATTTAACGAATAATGTTTATATCTATTCCCTTCTGCAGAATACCACCTGGTGGTGAAGGCACAGCCACAGTCCGATTAACTCCAAAACATAAAGGCGTAAAAACCATTGCTGTGAAGTTTTGGGCCAGAGACTTGCAGGATGTCAATGGATACACTAGTGTTAAAGTAAGTAGCTCTTCACCCACAATTAGAGAACAGTTTACTGTTTAAGTAAATAAATGAGATTAGTAGCCTTTGGTGTCGCTTGGAGACAACTTTAGGATACACCAAGTTTGGCGCAGTGACGTTATTATAATTTTGGATAGATTGTGGGACAAAATTCGATGTCAAGATATAAACAAAAGAAGATGTAAATTATTTTCAATAATTGCATAAGCAGTTACACCAAAGCGAAAAAGATGAATCACTGTCCTATACTCCGTGTTAAGAAGTGTGCTTTATCATTGATTTATTATTGCGACACGTTTCGTAAGCCAATCACATGATTCCTTACTTCTGGAGAGAAAAAAACCTGCCTTTTTAAAACCTGATTGGTTTTAAACTCTCTTACATGGAAAACTTGCATAAAATCAGTTTGTTTTAAAAATTAGACGTTTATTAGTGAAAATAAAGGAGAGCCATAACATTTTCCTTAAGTAAACTTTCTATTTCTCTGCACTAGCACTATTATGATTTGAGAATTATTATTTTAAGAAAACAAAGCAGGCCATTATCTGATGGTACCCAACTGCTAGTCTGTTTTTGCAACCTCAACAATTTTTAATTAGATGAGATATATTGATTGATAGGTTTATTTTTCATATAACAGTACAATAATTAGACAAGAATCTACAAATCCCCACAAAGAATCCATGGCCCGTAAGAGGGGAATTGCATTGTATGACCCATAAAATACAAGCTAACGGTAATTTTGATGTCAACAGTTCAGTTTTGGTTCAAACAATTAATTTGGTTCAATTTTCCATAACCAATTGTTTGGTTCAGAATCCATAATAGGCCTATTCATTATAATTCGTCTTTTAGATTTCGTTTTTAGATAATCTTTATTGGGGTGTAAGTACGGGGGTCGCCACTTATTGATGCAAAAATGGCGGAAAAAGGTTGCTATGCCACTTACTCAAAGGGGAGAACCCCTTGTCGGCCCAAATATTAGTGGGATTCCCGCTCTAACCCCAACGGTTCTGCAAATATCGGGTTTGGTACTACCTTATTTACAGTATACCCTGTCCCAGGGTATGATAATGCGGTCGAATGGTCAAATAACCACTTTCTATAGCCAAATGTACCCGCCTTGGGTTACGGCTAGAAAATCTCTTAACTTTCTCCTTGGAGGTAACAAGCCTCCCTGTCAATATAATAATGACGGTACCTCGTAGCTCTATTCCTACCCTGCCTGGGTTACGGAAACTAGTACACAGTTTGTAGAAAATACCTTACTTGTATTCTTCCAAAAAGGGTCACATATGACTATCGAAATATCCTTCCCTAAACGGGGTCATAACGCAAACTAAAAAATAATAATAATATCTACACAACTGTTCATATGGGTGGACCTTCGCTTGGCCCAGCCAATCAGTTACATCCTCATTCAAACCCAATTTTCACTCTTAGATTTATCTTTCAATGACTCCCAAACCAGGAAGTATAAAAATAAACTTGGTTCAAGGCTTACCTATTGCAAAACCACTATCGCTTAGTAACGGGAATTTAACCTGTCTTTTGAAATTATACTATACTCAAATGTAATTAAGAAAAAGAAAACAGGTCATTTATCTGAAAGGAAAAGAAACAGGGGTGGAACCCCAACAATCTTATTTCTGCTTAAATTGGCAGTTGTTTATAGACGATTTATTGGTCTGCGTGAACCTTACTTCAATGAATTTTTAATCAGGAAAAACTAAAGGGATATGGGAGACATTCCGGCCGTATCATATAAACAGTAAAATTACTAACATTCTTAATTTTAAATAAAGTTTCATAATACAAATTTCAGATTATCTACTTTTCTATAATTTTAAACTAGAAACAGAGCTTTTTTGCTTACAAATATCCACTGCTATTCTAGTTTTAACGATGTCATAAGATAATAGTTAGTACTAGCATTACTAGTATTACACTTCATTACACATAAGCTAATACCAGCATTTCTAGTCAATAGCGAGCCTTTAACTCATGCTGATATCCTGGAAATGGAAAAAAATCAGCAAGTCTAGCAGAAATGCCGAGGCAACTAAAGATTTCGACACATAATTCTGGTAGTTTGTTCTGAGAGGAGCCCTGTGCATCTCACTTTGCTTATGTGTTTGGGCGATGTGACATCTAACGAGGAATGAACTCCAAGGAGATGTAGCGTATGAATTTTCGTTATTGCCTCTCCTTTAAAGATGAAAACATGGAGAGCATTCACACTTTCTACCTTGAAAATTAAGAGTTCCTTCGTATTTGAGACTTTGAAACTGAGGAGCCGTATCCACAAGTATCTCCACATCTTCCAAATAAACCTGAAGCTTCTCAAGGGATTTGCTACGATTTTCATCGTCCACCATGAAGATCATTGTCGTCATATTATCAGGAAAGTAAAAAGGTTTCTTTTTACTTGGCAGTCCCCTAAGTCATTTGTGAATACCAGGAACAAAGTTGGCCTAGAAATATTTCTTCAGATTTTCCCACCGGTACTGGATTTCTTCTCCAGATGGATTCATTTATTCATTGTTTTCTATTTATTAAT
Source organism: Artemia sp. Qi Xiang Cuo (assembly GCF_049724085.1). Lineage (NCBI taxonomy): Eukaryota > Metazoa > Arthropoda > Branchiopoda > Anostraca > Artemiidae > Artemia > Artemia sp. Qi Xiang Cuo. Next base: position 20,068,811 of record NC_142805.1, read on the forward strand.
GTATTGATTTTGTAATTTTGTTGTTTTTTAGTTTTATTCCTTCATTTCAATAAGCGCTGAGGTTTCTATTTTAGGCACTCAGTATTGCCTCTCTTTTCTTTCGACACCTTGTAAAAATTAAATATAAAAAAAAACAAGTTTTTTTAACTGAAAGTAAGGAATGACGTTAAAACTTAAAACGAACAGAAATTATTCCTTATACGAAAGGGGATGTCCCGTCCTTAACGCCTCGCTCTTTACGCTAAAGTTTTTTATTGTTTAAAAAAATAGAGTTGTGAGAAAGTCAAACTTTAGCGTAAAGAGCGAGGCGTTAAGGAGGGGACAGCCCCTTTCATATAAGGAATAATTTCTGTTCGTTTTAAGTTTTAACGTCGTTTCTTACTTTCAATTAAAAAAACTTTTTTTTATTTAATTTTTGAACGTTTTTGAATAAATGCAGGTTTTGATCTTGTCTCACCGTACATGAAAAATTAAAAGAAAATTTGCATATTAATTTACTTTTATTTGGTTAAATGGCTTTCTCGAAACTTGTTTAATTTTATTTACGAACGTTTTTATTAGTAATAAATATATGTAACTTACGAATTAACTTACGTAACGAACTTCTATATTCATATATTTTTAATACGTATATTAGGAGGTTCGCCCCCTAGTCAATACCTTGCTCTTTAAGCTAAAGTTCGAATTTTGTTCCGATTCTTTAAAAATGACCACTTAATCACAAAGGCCGTTCATTAGAATAAATAGCTCTTATGAAAGTATTAAAAAATCTTTGGCTTAAAGAGTGAGGTGTTGACTAGGTGGTGAACCCAATAATATATGTAATATTTTCTGTTCGTTTAAAGTTTTGATGTTGCTGCTGTTGCAGTTGAAAAACTTTTTTTTTTACATTTAATTTCTGATCTTTTTTTTAAATAATGCTGGGAAGTCCAGCGTCCCCTTCATAGCAATGTCCCTTCCCCAATGAAAACTTCCTGCATGGAAAGATCCTTCCACATAACCCCCGACAACCCCCCCCCCCCCACTACCAGAAAAAATAACCCCTGAAAACGTCTGTATACTTCCCAATAACCAATACTATATGTTAACATTGGGTAAAGTTAATAACTTTCAGCCCTCCCCCCGGGAACTTTGGGGTATTAAGTCATCCTAAAAGACATAGTTATAATATTTTCGAACATGCTGAACAAAATGGTTATCTAAAAATTTTGATCGGGTGAGTTTGGGAAAAAAATAAGCGTGGGAGGGGGCCTAGCTGCCCTCCATTTTTTTAGTAACTCAAAAATGGCACTAGAACTTTTAATTTCCATTCCAATGAGCCCTCCCAAGATATTCTAGGACCACTGGGTCGATAAGATCACCTCTGGGAAAAAAAACAAATAAACACGCACCCGTGTTCTTTCTTCTGGAAAAAAATGCAAAATTCCACATTTTTGTAGATAAGAGCTTGAAACCTCTACAGTAGGGTTCTCTAATACGCTGAATATGATGGTATGATTTTCATTAAAAGTTCTATAACTTTTAGGGGGTCTTTCCCCCTTTTTTCGAAAATCAACTAAATTTTCATAGGCGCGTAACGTTTGATGGGTAGGACTAAACTTGATGAAACTTATATATTTGAAATCAGCATTAAAATCTAATTCTTTTGATGTATCTATTTTTATCAAAATATCGTGTTCTAGACTTTCGGTTACCATTGAGCCGGGTCACTCCTTACTTACAGTTCGTTACCACAAACTGTTTGATACACGTGACTTATTTGTAATGCATGTTGTTTATATTTCACAGTTATTAAGTTCAAAATTTTCACTTTATTAGTAGTGTTAATTTCCTGTGGCAGAGATAATTTCAGAGACCACGCTTCCTTTCCGTGACAATAAATAAAAATTCAAATAGGGATAAAATCCTTTTAATAGACGGTGTTTCACAAACAGTTATAAAATTTCAAAAATAAATATCTGATATTTTTTGTGAAATTTTATCACTGTTTGTGAAGCACTGTTTATTAAAAGGATTTTATCCCTATTTGAACTTTTATTCTATAGCAGGTCAATTGCCCTTTAATTTTTTTTTTTTTTTAGATCTGTTCTGATTAATTCTTTTTTTTAGGTTATAAATTGACATCATTCAAGTTTTGATGACCCTCTACTACATTCGATGCCTTAAAACCCAGTGAATATTAGACTTACAACTTTCTTGAACTTCGGATTGTTGCCATTTTTTAGCTTAGCATTGATTGAAAGTTGTTTTTTATATAATCTTCTTGGAAACATAATTAAAATAAAATTGTATATTTAAAATTAGTAATACAAACAAAAATCCTACTAAGTAGAAATAAGCCTAGCCCTTTGATGTTCTAAAAAACTTGGGAGTTATTGACTTAACTCATAGGAAGCGCAAGAGCGCTGTCTTCATAGGCAGCGCAATAGCGCTGCCTAAGTAAAGAACGATGTTGGCACAATGTATTACTTTTTTATTTTTTTTTATTTTTGGCTCTTGGTCTTAGACGAGAGCATTTCGTATCAAAGGAGTTGTTGTAGAAACTTCGAAAAGGACTCATTCGATTGGAAATTGAAGTGGCTAGTGCTCTTTTTAATAGTTGAAAGAGATTGGAAGGCAACTAACACCCCTTCAACGCCCACCATTTCCCCAAACACATCCAATCAAAATTTCGAGATAGCCATTTTGTTCAGCGTAGTTGATTTAAAAATAGAAATTACATTTTTCAGGATGACACTCCCCCACAGCCCTTATGGCAAGGGCTGTAAGTTATGACCTGGGGGCATATGAGGTTTTTATATACAGCGTTGTCGTAGAAACTTCAAAAATAGCTCGTTCGATTGGAAATTCAAAGGGCTAATGCTCTTTTTAATAGTCGAAAGTGATTGGAGGGCAACTAGCCCCCCTCTCAAGCCCACCTTTTCCCCAAACACATTCAATCTAAATTTTGAGATAGCCAGTTTGTTCAACGTAGTTGAAAAAATGGAAATTATGTCTTTGAGGATGACACCCCCCCCCCCCACAGCCCTCAGGGCAAGGGTCGTAACACCGTCGCATCCAGGATTTTGTTCGGGGGGAGTTTTACCCGATTTTTTCCCGTCGACTTTGTCTGACATCCTCGAGCAACATTACGTTACGTATTTTTAGACTAATTTCGACTCGGTCAAAAATTTCAGGGGGGGGGGGTTCAAACCGGGTAGCCCCCCCCCCCCCGTGGACACGGCCTTGGGTTGTAAGTTATGCCCTGGGGGCATATAAGGTTTTTTATAGAAAGCGTTGTCGTAGAAACTTCAAAAAGGGCTCATTTGATTGGAAATCCAAAGGGCTAGTGCCATTTTAATATTCGAAAGTGATTGGAAGGCAACTAACACCCCTTCCACGCCCACCATTTATCCAAACACATCTAATCAAAATTTTTAGATAGCCATTTTGTTCAACGTAGTTGAAAATTCTGGATAATATGTCTTTGAGGATGACACTCCCCCCCACAGCTCTCAGGGTAAGGGTTGTAAGTTATGCCATGGAGGCATATAAGGTTTTTATTGAAATCTCTGTCATAGAAACTTGAAAAAGGGCTATTTCGATTGGAAATTCGAAGGGCTAGTGCCCTTTTTAATAGTCGAAAGTGATTTAAGGGCAACTAACCCCCCTCTCACGGCCACCTTTTCCCCAAACACATCCAATCAAAATTTTTATAAGGCCATTTTGTTCAATGTAGCTATATGTTTTAGAAATTAGGTCTTTTAGAATCATAACCCCCTCAAAGCCCTTGGGGCAAGGGTTGTAAATTATACCCTGGGTGCATATAAGGTTTTTTATAGATATTGATGTTGCAGAAACTTCAAAAAGAGCTTATTCGATTGGAAATAAGAAGAGTTTGTGCCCTTTTTAATTGTCGAAAGTTATTGGAGGATAGCTAACACCCCTCTCACACCCACCATTTCCCCAAACACATCCAATCAAAATTTTGAGATAGCCATTTTCTTCGACGTAGTTAAAAAGTGTGTCAATTATGTTTTTGAGGATGACACTCCCCCCCCCCCACACAGTCCTCAGAGAAAAGGTTGTATGCCCTGGGGACATATAAGGTTTTTTTTATAGAAAGCGTTGTCCTAGAAACTTCGAAAAGGAACCATTCGATTGGAAATTGAAACGGCTAGTTCCCTTTTTAATAGTTGAAAGTGACTGGATGGCAAGTAACCCCCCTCTCACGCCCACGCCCAATTTCTGCTCGTTTTGAGTTTGACTCGGTTATTTATTGTAATTTATGTTCGTTTTGGGTTTCATTTATTTATCGATGCATGTGTGTGGTAGTTTCACGCTTGGTAGATTATTTGATTTTATTTTTGCTCATTTTTGGTTTAGTGGAGTTCTTTACTTGTCTTTGAAAAACTGATTTTGTGGAAAAAGTTTTTTTAATTAATCTCAATAAAGATCGAAGTGGATTGTAGCTATTTTTTTTTACCAAGCCACTTTGTGTGGTAAAGCTTTCTAATTTAGTTAATTATTAATTGAGTAAAAATATATTAAGACGCAAAAACAAAGTTTCAAAATACCACTTTTTAAGATAAGGATACAAATCGTGGAATGTGTGGGCTTGGAAGGAACTTGCTCAATAACCAATTTCCTGGCTAAATGCGTCAATTCACCGGAAGGACGTGGTTAGGTTTTTCACATATATACCCCGATTTTTTAGACTGAAGGCAGACTTATTGACTTGCCAGGTGAACCTCTGCCCGTTTGTTTTCTCATTGGAAATACCTTTGAGTTTGTTGGATCATTGTAAGTGTCTGTATCTTTTTTATATATTATTGTTGTTTTCGAGACTTGTAGTCTACTTGGGACAGCCAGTCCCAGTAGACAGGATATATCCGAGTTTATTATATGTAAAATGAATAAAAGTATTTTATTTTAGACAACCTCTTTACGATCTACTTTTAGCCTTCGAACATACCAAGTCAGTATACCTAATTAGTTCGGTCCTAGCCTAAGGTACGCTACCAAAGTTTAATTACCTTAGGGCCAGAGTTTATCTCCCCTATAAAGGGAGAATAAAGGCATCTACGACTGCAACCCCCAAATACCACAAATAGTAACACTTCACAACTACGGAAGGAGTTGTTATAGAAACTCTGAAGGGAGCTCATTCAATCAAAAAATGAAAGTTGTTGCGCTTTTTTGTATGAGTCAAAAGTTATTAGAGGGAAACAAGTCCCTTTCCGCCCTCCTTTAATCTGCCTTCCCTCAGAAGACATCCAATCAAAATTGTGAGATTGCCATTTTCTTCAGCAAAGTTGAAAGGTCGAACAACTATGTCTTTGGGGTTGACAGGACCTCCACACCTAAAGAGGCAAGGGATTTCATTAAACAGCATGTCCAACGTTCACTTCCAATTGAAAAAGGAGGCATGTTTGACTCTGGGTCTCCAAAAAAGCTAATGGTAATTATATGAACCTCATAGGAAATATTAGAGGGGATATTGAACTAGACCGAACACATACCATGTACAGAGGTCACATGTGTGCAAAAGGGCGTATCAATTATTCCTCAGAAATAGCTTAGAGTATTAATTTAAAATTTCTAGAGCATTTTGAGGGGAATGTTGAAGTGACAACAAGCAATATTTGCATACCACTACTGCTACTGCTGCTATAATTACCAAGACCAAGGGCATTTAGATAAGACACTCAGGGAAGGTTGACGTGTATGTTGAACAATCCTAAATAACCATGACTACTATTGCTGCTACTCTGCTACTACTACTATTACTATTATTACTATTACTGCTCAGGGGCATCACCAGCCTTTTACCTTTAGGGGGGAGGGTGTCCAAAATGTGTCGACAAAATCGGGCAGGTGTCGAAGATAATCGAATTTGTTTTACTTTTTTTCATGTGTTAAAATAGTGTTTATTTGCAGCGTAAAATTTTATAAATTGTTGAGAAAGAGCTCAGATATAATAGCAAAGTCGTGACATAGGAAATAAGCTAAATTTTAAGTCTGCGCAGCTTTTCAACTTTCCACTTTTCTGGAAGTAGATTGAGGCCAAATTTTCCAGCAGGTATTTTTCTTACATTATGAGCATGAGATCATCAAGTCGATAGTTTCCCATAGTTGACCTCAATCTGTTCTTGGTGATTTTCATCTTGCAAAATATTCGTTAGAATACGGCCAATGTCACTGAAATAGTTTTCCAAAAGTGAATGCTCTGTAAACTAAAGGCAACCTTCGTCTGTTCTTTTTGAGAACACCTTGATAAACTCAATGACGTTTCCAGCGCTTTTGCAAATCTCTGCTAAAAGTCCCATTTCTAATTGGAACGCTTGAACAGTTATTTCTGTTATACAAAAAGTTACACAGAAAGTGGCAGTGTGAAGTATTAATTTTTGGAAGACAGTCAAATATAGGTAGGATAATCTCTTTAGTCCCTTTTTACGCAAGCACTAACTTATCACCAACGAATGCTAAAGCTTCCTTGAACTCCATTATATAATATGTCGAGCATCATAGGCAATACCTCGTTGTCCTCTCTTCATCAACAAATCTTCTAGGAACCCACCACGGACGATGATATCGTCTATACTATGCTCATTATCATCGTCTATGCGAGGATATCGCCACGGACGGAACTCTAGTTCTGACTTGCTATTTTCATCCGATGAAATAGCAACCATCTCCTCCCAAAATGAATCATTTGGCCATACTGATCGATGCTATAACTTGACCAATGAGTTTACTCTTATTGCTCATAGACCCGTTGATTAGAGTTTTCATGTTATTCATTATGCGACACGTACTAACAATATTCAGTCCCATAACTTGTAGTTCCTGAATCAGAGAGTTCGTGAAAGCAATACACTTATGAATATCAGTTGTGCTGTAAAGTCGGAACAAGCAAGGGCACTGAGAAGACCGTAGGACTTCAATTCGGTGTTTGCATCAAGAGCATCTGAATTTGTCTTATCCCTTAGCAGTCCTACAACTGTCAGAAGAATATTCCATGGAGTTTCAATTAAGTCCAAACCGAAGAACACCTTGTTTCTTAAGGTCCCGTAAGATGATGTTGTCATCAACATCTTTTACACTCCAGTGAAACAAATTGAAACGCTTAGATCCCCTGTGGAAAAGTTATAGATTTGTTGTAAGATACCAAATATATTACGTGTTAAGGAGTTGATTCACAGCAATGCTCAACGATAAAGTTCCCTCCGTGGGCCATATATCTGAGGTATAAAATAGTTCTTCTAACTTCTTGAAAATGTGAAGCTGTGCTCTCCCTCGAAGCGCCCACTCATGTTAATTGTAAAATCATAGCATTGAAATGCCATTTTATTGGGTTTCGTCGTTTATTGGAAAATTGGTTTACGCCTAAAATCTTCTGGTTTTATAAGGTTCAGCTTTTTGGAGTCTGCAAATTTTTATTTTCTGAGCCTGGGACTGTATTCGACTCTTACAATTCCAGTTTACAAAAATCTCCTTCTGTTAATATACCGATGAACATCTTATAGGAATTCCACCGAGTCGTTAGTTTTTTTTTTATTAGTGTAAAATTAAAACGATTTATAAAAAATATTAAATACCAGTTTTAATTGAATGCTAATTCTCAAAAATATATTTTAATAGGACAAATTTATAGGTGTTTGTTTTATAGAGTGCCGGTGCTTTATATAACTGTTTGAAATATGTAAAGTTTGTTTTTATTTTCCTTTCGTGCATTCGCCGAAAATTGACTGTTGACAATTTGTAAAGAAATGAGGGAGTATAATAAAAATGTATTAACAATAAAAAAAAAAAAAAACAAGCCTAGATCCATATTCGTGTAATGATCACAGCATGTCTAACATTTGTATTACAGCGTTTAATACGTTAGTGACAGAATCCGACTTAGCTTCAAGTGTCAGTTTTTTTGCTGCCTCGGCCCAGTCAATAATGCAAGAAAGAAGAGCGAAGATACTGCTGATTCCTACCGTTTCTTTGAAATTAATTTCCGAATAGCAAACTTCTTCCAATGCTTTTTTTTCTTCCGCCAGATTCTGCATTGAGGACAAGCAACTTCGATTTTTTCAGCGGCATCTACTTCTATAGAGACTCCAGTATTTGGCAAGGATAGACCAGGATGAACTTTCTCAAAAGATATCTCAACTATTGCTTCAATTATACTACAGTCGTTTGTCTGTATTTGTTTAACGTGTTCAAAAAGAATTGAAAAGCTGGGAACACAATTGAAAACTTTTATAAGGAAACCTGTCCGCAACCTATTTAACTTAAAAAGTAATCAAACAGTTCGTCGTAACGAACTGTAAGTAAGGAGCGACCCGGCTCAATGGTAACCGAAACTCTAAAAAATTTTCATACCAATAGATAAATCAAAAGAATCAGATTTTAATGCTGATTTCAAATATATACGTTTCATTAATGAACCTTCCGTTCCATTAATGAAACCTTCCGTAATGAACCTTATCGTTTCATTAATGAACCTTAATGAAAATTACTCCATCATATTGAGCGTATCAGAGAACCTTACTGTAGAGGTTTCAAGCACCTATTTACAAAGATGTGGAATTTTGCATTTTTCAAACAGTTCGTGGTAACGAACTGTAAGTAAGGAGCGACCCGGCTCAATGGTAACCGAAACTCTAAAAAACGGAATTTTGATACCAATAGAAAAAAACGGGATTTTGATACCAATAGATACATCAAAAGAATCAGATTTTAATTCTGATTTCAAATATATAAGTTTCATTAAGTTTAATCCTACCCATCAAAAGTTAAGTGCCTGAGAAAATTTGCCTGATTTTCGCAAAAAGGGGGAAAAACCCCTAAAAATTATAGAACCTTAATAAAAATCACACCATCAGATTCAACGTATCAGAGAACCCTACTGTAGAGGTTTCAATCTCCTATCTGCGAAAATGTGGAATTTTCCATTTTTTGCCACAATAAATATCACGGTTGCTTTTTTTTTTTTTTTTTTTTTTTTTTTTTTTTTTACCCAGGGGTTATCGTATTGACCCAGTGGACCTAGAATATTGTGGGAGGACTCATTGGAACGGAAATTAAAAGTTCTAGTGCCCTTTTTGAGTGACCAAAAAAAATGGAGGGCAACTAGGCCCCCTCCCACGCTCATTTTTTTCCCAAAGTCACCCGATCAAAATTTTCAGATAGCCATTTTGTTCAGCATGGTCGATAAAAATGTCTTTTAGAATGACTTGATCCCCCAAAGTCCCCAGGGGGAGGGCTGAAAGTTATGAACTTTACTCAATGTTAACATATAGTATTGGTTATTGGGAAGTATACAGACTTTTTCAGAGGAGATTTTTTCTGGTAGGTGGGGGAAGGAGAGGGTCGGGGGCTATATGGAAGGATCTTTCCATGAAGGAAGTTTTCCTGGGGCCCGGGCCCTTGCTCCGACGGGGGCGCCGGATTTCCCAGCATTATTAAAGAAAAAGAACAGGAATTAAATAAAAAAAAAACAAGTTTTTCAACTGATCAACTGATTGTGATTAAGAGGTCATTTTTAAAGAACTGGAAAAAAAATTCGAACTATAGTTTAAAGAGCAGGGTATTGACTAGGGGGCGAACCCCCTAATATACATGTTAAAATTTTATGAATATAGAAGTTCGTTACGTAAGTTAATTCTAAGTTACGTATATTTATTACTAATAAAAACGTTCGTAAATAAAATTAAACAAGTTTCGAGAAAGCCATTTAACCAAATATAATATGCAAAATTTGTTTTAATTATTCATGTACGGTGAGCCAAAATCAAAACCTGTATTAATTCAAAAACGTTCAAAAATTAAATAAAAAAAACAAGTTTTTTAAACTGAAAGTAAGGAGCGACATTAAAACTTAAAACGAACAGAAATTATTCCGTATATGAAGGGGGCTGTCCCCTCCTCAACGCCTCGCTCTTTACGCTAAAGTTTGACTTTCTCACAACTATAGTAGAAGGCTATCTTATACTCGTGTCACGCACCCCTGCTGCCACCTACAACTTTTTTTTAACACCATATATTGGCACGAGAACCACGTGGTTTATGGTTTTTGTCAGTGAGAATTTGAAAAACAGGAATTTTGTCACATTTATGTATGTTTTCTTGGATGTTTTTGTGTGTTGGTCGATTTATTTGATGTTTTTCATTGATGTTTAATTGTTTTTGTCAGTGATAATTTGAAAAACAGGGAATTTGTCACATTTATGGATGTCAACAGCAATTCATGTCTGTTTTATGGTTTTCTCAGTGAGAATGAAAAAACAGGAATTTTTTCACTTGGATTTACATAATCGCTAGGGGAAATTATTGATTCACGAAGGGGGGAATTAAGAAACAAACATGGCTTCATTGTTGTTTGGCTAGCCTGTCCTGAGAAATTGATTTACATAATCGCTAGGGGGAATTATTGATTCACGAAGGGGGGAATTAAGAAACATTAAGGTTTCTTTAATCTTTAGGCCTGAGGGATTTATTTATTATTGTTGTTTTGGACAAGTGCATGCTAGGGGTGAATGTCAAGGTGTCCTGGAACAGGAAACAGTTAGATCACGTGTTTCCTTCTCAGCCAATCATAGAGTCGGATACATCCTCCTTCTCAGCCAATCAGAGACGTGCTTACATATTAGTGGTGGTGGGAATATTGGATTCAATGTAGATGGCTCCCCCCATCATTCGATAGAGGTAACGTCACAGAGTTACTCCTCTCTCCCCCATTTCCCTCTACCTTGAATTTATCGAACGAAGAGGATCAGCTACGTTTTAGCTGTGAGTGAGTTGACATTGGAAACCGAAAAATGTTCTATATATGTCCATTGTGCATGTACACTCTTGGCAGTTGGAATCAATGTGAGAATTGTACAATTATTGATGACTATAGTGAAAAGTGTAAATTATGTAATCCTTGTAAATTACATAGAGGCTATGCAGTACAAATTAAAAGATGTAATTCATGTCTTGAGGAGGTGTGTGACTCTCATCCTAGAGGGCACCTGTGCTCCAATTGTCACTATGATAAATGTGATCAGTGGGAGAATACTTACCCCGCAATGATTGGAAAGAATCCCAAACGTGATTTTAGTTTATTGCTACGAGATTAGTATCGTCGTGGATTTAAATTATTTTGGGATGAGGAATATGATCGACGATTAAACCGTTGGGGTAACAAGACAATCTGGTTTCTACGACATCGCTGCGATGACACCACCTACAATAACTATAAACCAAGTGATTTTTATTTGGCTGTGACGGAATGTGATTCCCCATTTGAAAACACTGTATGTGATATTACTTCAAATAGACAGATTGAAACTCTTGAATTTCATAATATGAATGCAAATAGTATCATTGACTATACAAAGAGATATGACAATAGTGAAGTTACATTGTACTGTAGAAAATGTGACCCTGACTTTGCAGTCAATCAAGATCAATATACAGTGAATCCAGATGATTTACCAGCATTAGTGGTTCACGACAGTTGCCTATACATCGAAGATGAAGAAATCTAAAGTGAAGATTTAAAGACATTGTTGTATATATATATGCATTTTATTAATGAACAAATTTACAAACAATCTATGTTCAAATATTTATTCCTTTGTAATATCCATATTTATCACTGTTTTTATGTATACTACCTCAGGAGGTTCTATTATTTGAACCTCATCCTCCTCTACTGATATAATATTTATGGGAGAGGGTATCTCCTCAGCAAATAAATCCTCGGACCCACTCCTCAACAGATCCCCCTCCACTGGCACAATATTTATGAGAGAGGGTATCTCCTCCGCAAATAAATCTTCACGCACTCGAACTCGCGGGTTATGTACTCGAACCGAGGACCCACTCCTCAAGAGATCCACCGCTCTACATGTACAGAGAAGTTCTTCCTCCTCCTCAGGGGTGATCTCGATGTTCTCGTTCTCTGCACATGTAGCTAGAAGATTCTCCTCCACCTCGATAGTGAGCCCCCACTCGCTCCATACATCCTAAAAAGGTCGAGAACACTATGGTCAAAAGCTCTGTGGAAAGGTATAGTCTTCATGAATATACTGAGGGGTGTTCTATAAATGTAATAAACAGGGTTACTTATTTTTTTCATTTTATCTATAATTTTTGTATGTCTAAAATTCATCAATTAGCCAGATGTGGGTTTTTTTTTTATTATTTTTTAAATACGGAGCGAGATTTAATGTCATTGATAGAAGCCTGTATGAGATTTAATGTCTGTGATAAAACCAGGAAAAAAAAACTTTTCCAAGAACTATGTTTTTCAATGAAAAGTAAAGAGCTACGACATTAAATCAAAGAGAGCAGAAATAAAGTTGAATAATTGCTTAAACTTAAATTTTCTGTAAACATACTTCTAATTAATCACTCCTAAAAAGGTAAGTATTATTCTTATACTTTAGTTCCATGAAGAAAAAGCAAGTTACTATTAAAGAATAAATGAAACCAAAACGAACAGCTATGACTGGTATTTTTTTTGCAAGAAGAAAGATCACGGATGCGTGTTTATTTGTTTGTTTGTTTGTTGTTGTTTTTTCCAGGGGTGATAGTATAGACCCAGCAGTCTTACAATATCACGAGAGTTCTCATTCGAACGGAAATTAAAAGTTCTAGTGGCCTTTTTAAGTGACCAAAAACGTTGGAGGGCAACTAGGCCCCCTCCCACACCTCTTTTTTCCCACTACGATAAATACGATAAAGAGATAAAGAGAGCAAAGAGAGCAGAAATAAAGTTGAATAATTGCTTAAACGTAAATTTTCTGTAAACATAGTTCTAATTAATCACTCCTAAAAAGGTAAGTATAGACCACTCATCCTCTATGGTGGGGGAGCATGCACCGCTGGCTAAAGCAGTTAACACTTGCCTGGAAGCTCGAAATGTAGAGTGAGATTTTGGAAAATGCAGAAATTTAATAATGGTTCTTGTAAATTTTCGGTTTGATTATGAAATAAGAAATTTTTAAAAACATGAAATTTTTTGCAATTAAAAACAAACAAAAATTAATTAAAAAACTTTCCGAAAAATATGTTTTCAAAAGAAATGTAAAGGTCATTTTAAACTTAAGCTCAGCAGATGCAAATACCATTTAAAATTTAAACTCGAAACAATCAGAAATTACTATTAAAGAATAGATGAAACCAAAACGAACAGCTATGACTGAGTTTATATTTTAGTTTCAAGAAGCAAAAGTAGTTAATACTTCCCTGGATTTAAGATAAGATAAGATAAGATAAGTTTTATTCTTCATTAAATACACATACAATATTAGATGTTATAAATCCCTCAAAGGCTCATTGGCCTGTACAAAGAGGGAAGACATATGAATTACATACTCAAGGATAAAAAACATACTCAATATGAATTACATACTCAATTATAAAAAACAAAAGAAAATTTAAAATGATCACTTACTCACATATGAAGGAGAAGAAAAGAAAATATAAATAAAATAGAAACTATAGAAAAAATTAGAATAAATAAACTAAATTAATTAATTATATTAAATAGACCCAAAAAAAAAAAAAAAAAAAAAAAAAAAAAAAAAAAAAAAAAAATTACTATAAGCGAATTCCTGTCGTCGAAACAGACTGTAATTATTAGACTGTAATAAAATGGTGCGAAAGCAATAAAATTTAACCTATCTTCATGAATGCTACTCCTTAGTGAACTATACAAGTTTCACCAATAAAAAATGATAATCATACCTGAGGCCTGGGAGTCATAGCGCAGAGAAAACCACCATAAAACAAACTAACCATTCAGGGGACATCAACTCCACAAAAAAAAAAAAAAAAAAAAAAAAAAAAAAAAATTATTCAGTTTTATTATTAACAAAATGGTCCTTAATAAAACTCTTTAAAGTGCCAAACGAGTGAAATTTATTTACTGAAGAAGGCCGGGAGTTCCAAACCTGATGACAAGCGATGAGGGGATTGAAATCTGACCGCACAGTGGGAGTAGGAGGAATGCAGATATTATGTAACGAACGAAGGTTATATGGAGCTGAATCAGAAATAAACTGAGGAGTTTTTTGAAGAGATTTTGGAAGATTGCCATGAAGCTTATTAAAAAAAAAATAACCACAAGAAATATTGTATTTAGACTTTAGTTTTAGATGCGTTCTTGGTTAAGACCTGTGGTTGTCCATAACCTGACGCGGTTTTTTTTTATAAATGACAGAACGCGACCGCAGTGTAGAAGGAAAAGTAGACATCCATACTATGGGGCAATAAGAGACATATGACTGGACAAGGCAGAAAAAAAGAAGCTTCAGAATTGATCCAGGAAAGGTGTGTTTGAGTTTTCGAATGACCCCCAAACTCCGTGAGACCTTAACCCCAATCATGGTTATATGGTGTCTAAACGAAAGGTTCTCATCAAGTAGGATACCACGAAATCAGACCAACCGATTCTTTGGTCTACACAAGAAGCCTTGTGACACCTGAAGCTGTGTCAGTTGAGGGAAAGCTACACCAATTCGAGAAAAAATAAGAAAATGTGACTTGGTAACATTCAATGCCAAGTAATTCGCCTCAAACCATGAAACTACTCTCTCAAATATTGCCACCAGATTAGACCTGACATCACATTCCGTCCTCCCTAGAGTCCCAAAAGTGCTGTCGTCAGCAAAAGCAACGAGGCAATCTTCATTAGAAGTAGCATTGGGACACAAAGGAACATCCGGATGACACAGATTGTAGCATACCAGAGGACTGGTGTTCTTGACTGCTGAAATCAGATCATTGACATAAATCAGAAATAAAACGGGGCCAAGAACAGATCCCTGGGGGAGACCATATTCTACTTCAGAAGGGCTTCGGAAAAGCGTATCAATTGAAATAAGTCTACCAGAAAGATATGATTCAAACCAAGAAAAAACATTTGATCTTATACCAATATGCGATAATTTTCAAAGAAGAATCTGATGAGTCAAAGAATCAAAAGCTTTACAAACATCCAAAAATAAAGCTGCCGGAACAAAACCGAAATCTATTGCCGAATGACTGAAATTCAAGAGAGATGCGCAAGCATGCTCTGTAGAGTGATTCACTCAGAATCCAAACTGGAAATCATGGAAAAAATTTTTGACATCCAGAAAACTAAGAAGCCTAGATAGCATAGCCTTCTCAAAAATTTTGCTGAAAACAGATAGAAGAGAAATTGGCCTATAATTAGCAGGATCACTCTGGGACCCACCTTTATACAGCACTATAACCTTAGCTCGCTTGAGTGATTCAGGGGAAATTCCATTCACGAAAGACAGATTGACAAGCTTAGTCAATGGTGACAGATAAGCGGGAAGAACCGCACGGATAACCCTTGTAGGAATTCTGACTGGGCGTAAAGACGATGATCCTTTGAGTGCATTCACGGTACAAGCTACCTCAAACTCAGAAACAGAGTTCAAAACCATTGACTTTAAACATAAGTGTCCAATATAGGCTCTGAAATCACAACGGGAAGTTGTAGAGCTCACAGATGAAGCAGTCGCTTTTCCTATATTATCAAAAATAAGAACTAATCTATATCTGAACAATTTATTATACTTTGAAACTTTTAAACGCAAAAAAAAGCGGTGTTTGTAAATAATGCGGAGGGGGAGTATGTTTAAGTACATAATTAATAATTTTACATGTCTTCCCAACATCCTTTCCACACTCAGAAAATTTCCTGTGATAATACTGAGACTTGGCCTTCCGACACAGAGAATTAAATATATTCCTATAGGCCTTGAACCGCTGATGATGAGAAGCAGATGACGAAGACTTATATAGTTTCCACAGATAATTTTTCCTTTTCTAGCTTTTATGGAGACCTGGAGTCATCCACGGATTCAGCAGTAGGCTACTATCCTTTTCGAGGTATGAGGCTTTGGATTCTGGTGGCAAACTTCTAGGATACCTTCTTTTACTGAATCATAAAAGAAATCAAAAGAGCGGTTAAAATCCGATTCAGAATCCAAACTATCCCATGACTGATCAGTCAAACGAGATTTAAGTAGACTGATCTCACTGACACCAAAACGGAAAAATGGGAGATTAGATGGCGAAACTTTACACTGCGATCGATTAGCAGTCCTATACCCTGAAATAGCAGGGAAATGATCAGAAATATCACTAATAATCATCGAATTATCTAAGACATCTAGTGACGAAAAAATATTATCAATAAGTGATGCATGCATCTCAGTAACTCGGGTTGGTATACAAACTGAAGGTAGAGCTCCCGCAGAAAGCATCATTGACAAAAAATCTGCAGCCGAAGCAGAATTTTGATCCAGCAGGTTAATATTGAAATCCCCCATAAGGATTAGCTCGCAAGGATGCTTTTGGAGTAAGTCCAAAACCTCTTCTAGAATTTTCATAAACGAAGGAATAGATCCACTAGGGGATCTGTAAACCAAACCAACAACTAAATTCTTACAACCTGACTTAATCTCAATAAAAAGGGATTCAAAGATTCCTTCCTCATTTCTACTCAAATCACTTCGGAAATTATATACAATATGATCGGCAATATACAGGGCAAGGCCACCTTTCGCCATCTGTTTTCGGTTCATCCTCTCCATCCTAAATCTTTGGATATCTAAAAGCATATCCTTTTTTGAATCCAGGATAGTTTCACACAATCCAATAACATCCGGAGTTCCACCACTGACGATCCGTTTCAGCTCATCAAAAGAGGAACAAAGTCCCTGAATGTTTAGGTGAAGCACAGAGAAAATACCATCTTGTTTAGAAGAGGCAGAACCACTTAATTGCGAAACATATTTACTTTCAATAACCGATTTAGGATCATTATAATTCCTATTCCTACTTCCAACTGAATTATTAATTATACTTTCTACATCTAAAGGATTATTTTGTAACTCAACAAAACGTTCCCCCAAAGAGTTAACATCACCCTGGTCACTAAAAGAATTAATCATTTTACTTACGGTGGATAGTAAATCCGCTCCGCGACCAAACTCACCAGACCAAATGTTAATGACTTCACAGCAGAGCTATGGTATTTATGCAGAAGAAAAATATTAACATCTAAAAATGAAACAGGCGAATTAATAAAAAGAAAAAAAAATACCTAACAGTACACCCAAAAATAAATATAAACAAAAAAATTTTTTTATAAAAAAAAAAAAAAAAAAAAAAAAAAACAGAGAATAAAAAAATTAACCAAAAAATATTGAATTGGTATAGATAAAAAAAAAAGAAAAGGGACAATAAACAAACAATCAATGAGAGAAAAAAAAAAAAAAAAACAAACCTACTATCAACAAACAAAAACAAAAAAATAAAAAAAACAAACTAGATACAGTCAGCGAGAGACCTTATTTTTTTTATTGGAGTCCCGTCACTAGGCTTTGCCAATATTTTTCCCCGATCAGACCAAGCGTTCCGCTGACCGAATTTGTCTTTCGCCGCATTCAGAATATCTCGTCTCTGCTTGGTCAGAGACTCAACAACAAAAATACCATTAGAGGTCAACTTGGATTTGGCCTTGAACACTCTACAAGCAACGCTTTTGCTCGAAAACTTCACTGTTATCGGAGCGACCCTTGGAGTAGATGGAACCGCCTGAGTTGAATCAGCTGTAGCAGCATTATTCAGTCTAAGTCTATACACGTTCACGACCTCATTTGTACTAATTTCAGGCAAAGACATCTTCTGATTAATAGTTAGCAACACAGCAGAATGAGTGTCAACACCAGTTTTCTGCCTAACACCGTGAAAAACCAGGCTGTCTAGTAGTGATTCTTGTTCATAACTATCCAACTTATTCTCAAGCCTGTTCAGTCTGTCCTCTAAATTTTGAAGTTCATTACTCAGTCCCTTTAGCGACTTATCAATTCGCTGAAACTTGGGGTTAAATTCAATCATGAGAGCATCATAAATTTGACTAGCAATAAGCTCAGTCGATTCCTTAAGAGAGTCTGAGCTAGCCAGTTTTTCCGAAACTTTTTGAGTTATACTGTCCATCAGGTCATTTCTGGTTTTATCCAGTTCAGCTTGGGTAGCTACGAGTCTCTGTTGTATCGGGCTAATACTGCTAGATAATGCTAATGCTGGGCCATTTGCTCTGCTCTTATCATTACCTCTCATCGCAAGGTATGTTTTTGATAGTCTCATGTAAATATCAGGCTTAGTAGCAAGCTCTTCAAAAGCTTTTTTTGAAGAAGGAGCGGACAAATTAACAGTGGTAGGATCATAAACTTTGAGATTTGCAGCCACGAGGTGAAATTCATCATGCGATCCACAGCAAAATGCCGTATAAACTGGCTTGCCTCGTGTATCTTTACCAGGTTTGATTATTCTTACTGGCCAGAGGGGATAATCCTTGAACTTCGCAAGAGCAAGATCAAACTGTTTAAAAGCCATGATTGTGAGTAGTAAGATAAAAAAAGCAAAAGACTTATCTTTACGTGAGGCCAAACAAAATATTCCAAATAAATATTCAAAAAGTCCAGCGCAAGCCAGCTAATGTATAAACCAAAACAGGTATTCACTCGATTATTACGTCACAACACTGGTGAAATGAAAATAGGTTTTGCCTCGGAAGTATTTTCCAAGGAGGCCGGGGGGGGGGGAAAACGCCAGCCACCATTCACAATTGGTTGTTGAATGTAAAGATTATCCAAAATCTAAATGAATATCCTGAATTTAGGTCACTTTAACCTAAAGTAAAATGTTTCGAAATAACAGCCACTGGATTAGGAACTGACTCTAATTGATTCTGAATATGATGCGTTTTCAACACTTGTTTAAAACTGGGATTTTATCCTATTGAAAGAACAAATTGGTCTTCACAGGTCAGAGACTGAATAGCAACTGAAGCTGGAAACTTATAAAGCTGGAAACGTAAAGTGTGATTTACGAAAATGCACAAATGTAATTTTTATTTTCTACGATAAATACGATAAAGAGATAAAGAGAGCAAAGAGAGCAGAAATAAAGTTGAATAATTGCTTAAACGTAAATTTTCTGTAAACATAGTTCTAATTAATCACTCCTAAAAGGTAAGTATAGACCGCTCATCCTCTATGGTGGGGGAGCATGCACCGCTGGCTAAAGCAGTTAACACTTGCCTGGAAGCTCGAAATGTAGAGTGAGATTTTGGAAAATGCAGAAATTTAATAATGGTTCTTGT